>NW_024425786.1:29191020-29192970 GCF_017311325.1 Ursus maritimus
AAAAAAAAAAAAAAAAGAAGAAGAAGCTAGATAACAAAGAGTAAATGAAACCCAAAGGAAGCAGGAGAAAAGAAATAATAAAAACCAGAGTGGAACTCAATGAGAAACAGAAAACAATAGAGAATTAACAATGAAACCAAGAGCTGGTTTTTTGAGATCTTAAAATTGATAAATCTCTAGCCAGACTGATCAGAGAGAGAGAAGACACACCCTCACTAATTACTAGGAAAATGCAAATTTAAACTATAATGAGATACTTTATACATCTATTGGACTGTCTAAAAGGAATAACCATACCAAGTATTGGCAAAGGCGCGGAACAACTGAATCTCATATGCTGCTGAGGGGAATATAATAAAATGGTAGAACCACTTAGAAAACAGTTGGCAGTTTCTTAAAAGTTTAAACATTCACCTACCATATAACCTGGCCATTCCATTTGTAGGCACTAAACAGAAATGAAAGCATATGTCCATACAAAGACTCGTGTATAAATGTTTACAGCACCTTTAGTTGTAATAGCCCAAACCTGGAAACAACCCAAATGTCCATCAATAGGTGAATGAATAGACAAATTTTTGTATAGTCATAGAGCAGAATACAGTCAGTAATAAAGAGTAAAATATTGATACATGCAAGAATAGAAATGAATCTCACAACAGTTTTATTGACTGAAAGAATCCAGACAACAAAAAAGAGTATATATGATGTTATTTCATTTATATAAAATTCTATAAACAAAAACCAAATTATAGTGACAGAAAGTGGACCGGTGATTGCCTGGGCAAGAAGAGACAGAAAACGGGGTTATAGGGGGCAACAGGGAAAGTTTGGGGTGTGGCAGATAGGTTTATTTTCTGGATTGTGGTGATAATTTCACAGATGTGTACATGGGGCAAAACTTACCAAATTATGTTTTATAAACATGTGTCATTTATTGTATGTCAGCTATACCTCAATAAAGCTGCGAAATGCATGAAACTATCAGAAAAGATCAAGATTTGAAGAACCAAAGATACCTAAAAATAAGATATAAGAATCAGTGAACCAGAAGACAGAACTGAAGATATCATCTGGACTGCAGCAGGAATAGTCAATGGAAGAACCAGAAGAAAAGAACATATTAAAGAAAATTGAGATGAAATGAGCATATATTCTTAGAAAACATTAACTTATCAGGAAGTACCCAAAGAGTTCCATAATCATTAAAGAAATGTGAACAGTTAAAAGTCTTCCCATAAAGGAAACTCCAGATCCAGAAGGTTTTTTCAGTGAATTCGACTAAACATTCAAGGGAACAAATATTCCAATCTTACGTAAGCATTCCAAAGCACCAAAAATGGGAGTAGTTTCTACCTGCTTTGTGAAGTTCGCATCACTATGATACCCACACCTGACAAAGACAGTATGAGAAAGTAAATTACAGATCACTCTCTCTCATGAACCACAGGTGCAAAAATCGAAAACAAAGCACCAGCCAGTGGCATCCAGCAATGTATCGAAATGATAATACATCTGACCAAATGGGGTTGATTCCAGGAATCCAAGGTTAGTTTAACACACAGAAATTCTGAGTAGCTAGGAAAATCCATTTTTGTCCTCCTGCTGCTGCTTCTTCCGGCTGTCATGTGGACATATGTGCTGAACCGTGAAGTGACCTTGAGAGGAAAGCTATACTCTAAGGACTGTAAAGCAGAAAGATAGGAACCTAAATCCCTGATGACATCAAGAAACCACCCTGCCAGCTGTGGACTGCCCACCTTCTGACTTCTTCTATGTGAAAGCTAAATAAAGTCTTATCTTGTTTAAAGTATTGTCATGCTTTTAAATACAAATAAATATACATATATGTATGTGTGTATATATATACACATGTATATATAATGTAATGTATATTACATTATATATAATGTAATGTATATACACATGTATATATAATGTAATGTATAT
>NW_024425786.1:29192985-29330519 GCF_017311325.1 Ursus maritimus
ATATACATTACATTATATATACATGTGTATATACATTACATTATATATACATGTGTATATACATTACATTATATATACATGTGTATATACATTACATTATATATACATGTGTATATATATACACATGTATATATAATGTAATGTATATTACATGTATATATAATGTAATGTATATTACATTAGCAGAAGCAAATCCTGATGAATTCTGACACCTGTAGCAGATTAGTGGAGGTGAGAGGTGTCAGGAAAGGCTTCACAGAGCATATCATATTTGCGTTGGGACTTGAAAAATAAGTAAAATCTTACCAGATAGAAAGGATTAGAAACAGGAAGGCGTTCTAGACACAATAACAACAGTGTGGAAAGGTACAAGGCAGTGCAAAAGCATGGTTTGCTTAGAAAATAGCAAGATGAGTGTAACATGTGTATTTCTTGAATATTTGGTTTGGGACTTAGGTCTGGGCTAGGCCTGGGGCAGAATTCAGCTAGAGGAGAGAAGGGTCACTTTGCAGCTCCGTTACATGCAAACCAGCACCTCTGGGGGAAGGCAGTGACCTTTCGCGGGAGCTGTGTGAGTAAACACATATTAGCCAGGCAGGACACAGCTCAATGAGGGGCGGCGAGACCTTGACTCGCAAGAAGGTGATGTGAGCTCAAGTCTTTGCCTTTAGAGAGAGAATGTGCTTCAGACAAAAGTGACCACGTAGCCCTTCTCCCTGGTGCTCTGCACAGCGGATCCTGCCTAACTGGGCTCCTTGCACCTTCCACCAGCGGCGTGCGGTCCCCAAACAATACGGTTTCTGAGAAAGGAAGTCTCTGTAGAGGAATGGGGAAAAGGGCTCTTTGTCTGTACCTCTGATGATTCAGTCGCCTGACATTTTTTCCTTGAGAATCAGGAAGCGTTAGAGGAACTGAGACCCTATGGCGTGTCATAGCTCAATGCCATACACGTTCCCATTTTCCTGAGTCGGTTGTGGCATATTATTAACAATGCCCCCTTTTACTCTCAAAAGTATCCTTTTTGTTTTCGTTTTTGTTTTTTGGGGTTTTTTTTAGTGGTGACTTTTTTTTAGAGAGAAAGAGCGCGAGTGGAGGGGGAGGGGCAGAGGGAGAGAGAGACTCTCAAGCAGGCTCTGTGCTAAGCACAGAGCCTGACCCAGGGCTTGACCTCATGACCCTGAGATCATGGACCCGAGCCAAAATCGAGTCAGACACTTAACTGACTGAGCCACCCAGGCGTCCCAAAATATCCTACTTTGGATAAAAATTTTATCATCACCCTACTCGCTTGTGTATTATAGTTTATAAAGGAACTGTCATACCTTTGCTATTGCTTTCGGCATTTGGAGGGAAAAAAAATCACTACCACTCCTTTTCTTCCAAAGAAATTTGGGGGTCAGAAAGAGACTTCTGGGGCGTATTTATTCATCCTATTGATTCAGACAGAGACACTCAGGAGGGAGGAAAATGATTCTATGGCATACTAAGATGTGTTAATTTTGTAAAGAATAGGGTTGAAATTTTAACAGGAGGAGTATGCATTTCTCAGATGAGACTAAGCTGTGTGGTCTTTGGAAGAAAAGTGAAACTTGCTTCATGCAGATGTGACTGCCTTTGGTGATTCAAACTAAAACTAGCACTAGAAATGGAATCGTGGTTGTAATATCCCCTTTCCCCTGTGCTTCTCCATCACCCAGACAATCAGAGGACGAGAGCCCCAGTCTTTCCATCAGTGCCAGAAGGAACCTGAGCAGAGAACACCACTCCTTTGGACTCTCCCACCAACAGTGGCTAAAGTTGGAGGGGTCTGAGTCGGCAAAGCACAAGCTATATAGGGATTATTAACCTGTTTTCCAGTTGGAGATACTGACACTGAGGAAATAAGTTGACTTGCTCGAATTACAGCGTTTATAAATGGCAGAAATGGAGTTTGAACTTAGGAGATTCCTTGATGAAAAAATAGCTTTAGACACTCCAAGTTCCTAGGAGAAAAACCCATGGCCTGAGATGTAGCAGGAAGAACTGGGAATTTTAGCCTGAAGATAAAGGAGCCTTGGAGGCACAAACTCCTGATGGACTGCCACATGGGAAAGAAATTATCCTATATAGGGTGGACCCAGAGAGTGCAGCAAGGACTAATGAAGGGCAGATAAAAGGAAGCAGATGCCAATTCAACATAAAGAGAAGGAAACTCACATTTCCTGAGTATCTGTCTACGCCAGGCATTTTACATGTGTACTCTTGTTTAATTCTCACACAGAGGGAAACAACCCTGTGAAGTAGATATTATCCTCATTTTAAAAATGAGAAACCAGGAGTCTTCCAAGTTAGGGTAATGGTAGGGGAGCTTGTACTGCACTAATTATCTCACCCATACTAATTATAAACTTTGGACAAAATAGAAAGAAAGTTAACTATTTGAGGTACTGGAAAATGACTAAAGTCAGGTAGAAACTAGAGGGGATTTGACTCTTGAAAGAAGGGAACTACCCTGGGTAATACCCATATATCCAACTTCTCATTTGAGGGCAGTCCCCAGTCTACGCCGTGTGCTGGGGCACTTCCGAGAGAGCTCATGCAGAACGTTGCTGTTGTATTAGCTTGAGGAGCCAGAGGATGAACCTGGGTGCTGCAGGGCAGTTGGAAATTGGAGGAGGGAGATCCTAGAAAGAAAGGAGCCATAGAAAGAGGAGCCCCCAAAGCTGCATAGACATGTCATTCTAATCCTTGGCTGACACCCTAACCCTGACTATGGGGGTGAGACTCCAAGAAGCCTATGGGGAAAGCGATAGCTGGAAATCTGGGGAAAAGAGAAGAAAGAAAGAACTGAGCAGAGGGTTCAAAGCTGCCTACCACGGAAATGGAGTTCAAAGCTTGAATGCTACCAAATGGGAGAGGTTCAGTAAGTATCTCAAGCTTTCCACAGAAACCTCAGAAGGACCACATCCTAGGATTAAATACCACATCCCAGGATTAAGGCACTCATCCCAGTACTAAGGGAAAAACCCAAACGGACTTGCTCTAAAGACTGAAACCAAGCTTTCACAAGACCGAGGAGATCCAGTGGTAATCTACCTACTTACTAGAACAAAACTCAATGCTCTTCAGAGAAAAATAACAGAATGCAGACTTCTGTATACATAATTACATTTTTAAAAACTGTTATACCTGTGAAGAAACAGAAAAATATAACCCAGCGAAGAGAAAAACCAGTTGATAAAAACAAAGTGGCAAATGAGGCAGATACGGAAATTAGCCAAAGAAAACATTAAAATAACTCTGAGAAATATGATAAGCAATCTATAAGAAAATGTGTGTTAATATGTGAAGAGGGGGGAATTTGAGAAGAAATAGGAATACTGTGAAGAAGAATGAAAAGGAAATTCTAGAACTGAAAAATACAGTATCTGAAGTCTAAAAAATATTTATTAGAAAATGTCATAGTAGATTGGATAAAGAAGACCGAATCAGTGAACTGGAAGGCAGTTCAATAGAAATCATCCAAACTGAAGCACAGAGGGTGAAAAAGGTTGAAAAACAATTAACAGAACCTCATTGATTTGTGAGGCAGCATCAAGCGGGTGGACAAATGAGCAACTATGGTCCCAGAAGGAAAGGAGTGAAGGAATAGGGCAGAAAAAATATTCGAAGAAATATTGGTCAAATATTTTCCAAATTTGATCAAAAAAGAAACCCATAGATCCAGAAAGTTCATCACATCTCAAGCAAAATAAATACAAAGAAATCACCATAGGTCCATCAAAGTTAAATACCTGAAAAACAGGGGCGCCTGGGTGGCACAGCGGTTAGGTGTATGCCTTCGGCTCAGGGCGTGATCCCGGCGTTATGGGATCGAGCCCCACGTCAGGCTCTTCTGCTATGAGCCTGCCTCTTCCTCTCCCACTCCCCCTGCTTGTGTTCCCTCTCTCTCTGGCTGTCTCTATCTCTGTCGAATAAATAAATAAAATCTTTAAAAAAAAAATACCTGAAAAACAAAAAATAGACCAAAAAAAATCTTAAAAGCAGCCAGAGGTAGCTGATTTCTCATCCTAAGCAAATGAGGCCAGAAGACATCATTAAAATGCTAACATAAAAACAAAAAACAAAACCCTGCCAACAGAAAATTCTATGTCAAGTGAGAATACCTTACAAAAATGAAGGTAAAATAATTTCAGATAAATGAAAGGCAAGATAATATATCATCAGAAGACCCAACTACAAGAAATGCTAAAGAATGTTCTTTAAGCTGAGGAAAAATGAGACCATATGGAAATTCAGATCTACAGGAAAGTATAAAGGGCACTGGAGATGGTAACTAAGTGGAAAAATAGAAAAGAAAAATTTTCTTTCTTTGTTTATGAATTGACAGACTTCCACTTCTGGCCAAGATGTAATAATAGGGCTGCATTTAACCTCCCACTTGAAACAAACAAACAAACAAACAAACAAACAACAAGACTGGACAAAATATATGAAACAATGGCTCTGAAGGCATTGGACATTATGCAATGAAGAACGGTGATCCCTAAGTGATGGGAAACAAATACATCCCTATTATTGACCTGTTTACTGCCTGAAGGAAGTTTCTAGGCAATGATGCAGGAAGACAGAACCCTGGAATAGCCCCACCATGCTCCTGAGTTGAGGAGGATGAAATGGAGGTCCAGGCAAACAAAGACACCTAAAATTCTCAATTCAGTGTATTGAAGATGTAACCTGCACACAGGGAGAACTTCAGAAATCTGCAGACATTTCCCTTGAGTATTTCATTCAATAATCATCAGGATGTGTGAGAAACTATCTGAAGCCAAGAAAAGAATTAGCCAAAAAGGTGAGAAGGAACAGTGCTTGCAACTCATACAGGTCGGAAATAGTGCCCATTCCCAACACCCAGAGTGAAATGCTTCATAAGTCCTGGACATCAGTTAGAGTACAAGTAAAGTCTTGCCTCAGTAGTGGGAAATATTAATTGTAAGCTAAATGCTGCTCTGGTCCCACCTAACTAAGCTTAAAAGTAAGAACCAAAAGGATTAAGCTTTTGCACGTAATTTAACCACATCCTAAAACAAAGCTTAAGAATACCTTTAGGACTATAAAAATACTCAGCTCCCAACAAGGTAAAATTCACAATATCTCATGTCCAGTAAAGTAATTGTCACAAAGAACCAGGCACGCAAAGAACCAGGAAAATAAAATTCATAATGAAGAGAAAAATCAATCAAGAAGGACTTAGAAATGATACAAACGATAGAATTAATAGACATGCTCTTTACTACGGTTATTAGAACTGTATTCCACTAATCCAAAAAAAGCTATGCAACTGCATTAATCTCCAAGTAAATCTCACCACAAAAAGATGGTCATTTCGTAATGATAAAAGGGTTAATTCATAAGGACATAAAAATCTGAAATGTTTATGCACCTACTATTTTAAAAATAAAATAAAAATAAATAAAAAATAAAATAAAATAAAAAATAGAACTAAAAGGAAAAATAGATAAATCCACAATTATAGTTGGTGATTTCAATTCTTCTCTCTCAATAATTGATAGAGCAAGTAGACAAAAATTTAGTAAGGATATAAAAGACTTGAACAACACTATCATCAAATTTTACTCATTTAACATTTTTAGAACACTTCATCCAACAACAGCAAAATGCACATTTTTTTTCCAAGTATACGTAGAACATTTACCAAGATAGAACAGAAAATGTTTATGTCTGGGCCATAAATTATGTCTCAATACATTAAAATGATTCAGGTCATACAAAGTATGTTCTGTGACCGTAAATGGAATCATGTTAGAAATCAATACTAGAAGGATATCTAGAAAATGTCCCAATATTTGGAAACTATATACCACAGTTCTAAACAACTCTTGGGTCATACAAGTAGTCAAAAAGTAAATTAGAAGGTATTTTGAACTGAATTAAAATGAAAACACAGAATTTTGAAATAATGTGGAATATAGACAAAGTAGTACTTAGAGGAAAATTTATACTGTATGAGAAAAGAAGAAAGGTATCAAATTAATGACTTCAGTCTTCACTCTAAGAAACTATAATAAAAATAGCAAGTCAAACTCAAAGTAAGCAGGAAATACAGAAATATAAATACCTGGGTTGAAATGAATAAAATAGAAAAAAGAAAACAATAGAGAAAATCAATGTAACCAAGAGCAACTTCTTTGAGAACATCACTAAAATTGTTAAACCTCTTGCTGGCTACTCAGGAAAAGAGAGAGACAGAAAGAGACAGAGAGAGAGGATACAAATTACCCACATCAGGAATTAGAGAGGTGATATCACTATGGAGTCTACGGATTCTAAAAGTGTAGTAAGATAATATTATGAACAACTTTATGCCAATAAATTCTAAAAATTGGGAGATGGACAAATTTCTTAAATGGCTCAATCTATCAAATCTCATGCAAGAAGAAACTGGTAATGTTAATTGACCCGTATTTACTAGAGAAATTGAATTTATAACTAAAAACCTTCTCACAAAGAAAACTCCTGGCCCAGATAACTTCACTGGTGAATTATAACAAACAATTCAGAAAGAAAAAGACCAATTCTCTATAAACTCTTCCAGAAAGGTAAAGGCACTCCCCACTCATTCTATAAGGCCAGCGTTATTCTGATATCAAAACTAGACCAATATTAAGGAAAGAACATTAGAGATCAATTTCCATCATGAGTATAGATGCAAAAAATATATTTTAAAATATTTTATTTATTTATTTATTTATTTATTTATTTATTTATTTATTTATTTATTTTAGAGAGAGAGCAGGGAGGAAGGGGCAGAGGCAGAGGGACAGAGTCTCAAGCTGAATGTGGAGCCCTATGTGGGACTTGATCCCATGTCCCTGAGGTCACAACCTGAGCCAAAACCAAGAATTGCACGCTTAACCGACTACACCACCCAGGCCCCCCAGTGCAAAAATTTTAAACAAAATTTTGGTAAATCAAATACAGCAATATATAAAAGCGATAATAAATCATAATGAAGTAGAACTTAATCCCTGGAATACAAATTTTAGTTTGACTTTATCAAATCAACAGATGTAATTCACCATAACAGACTAAAGACTGTATGGTTTTTCTCGATAGGTAGAGAAAAAGCATTTTATAAAATTTAGCGTCCATTCTAGATAAAAACCTCTCACAGACTCAGAATATAAGAGAACCTTCTCAACCTGATGAAGGGCATCTGAGAATATATAACAGTTAACATCATACTTCATGATGAAAAACTGAATACTTTCTAAGATCATGAAAAAAGCAAGGATGTTTACTCTCACTACCTCTATGCAACATTGCAGTAGAAGTACCAGCTAGTGCAATTAGGCAAGAAAAAGATATGAAAGGATCCAGAATAAAAAGGAAGAAGTCAAAATGTCTTTATTCACAGATGACATAATTGCCTGTGTGCAAAATTCTATGGAATGTAAAAACAAAGACCTAGAACTAATGAGGTTAGGGAGATTGCAAGATACAATATATTTCATACAATGTAATTACCCAATAAACAATAATTGTATACAATTATACAATGTATAATCAGTATAATTCAACATATCAGCAACACAAAATTGGAAATTGAAGTTAAAAACACTTACATTGCATCAAGAATAAGAAATAGGGAAAAATCTGCCAGAATATTTATGATCTGTATACTTGAAAATCACAAAGTATTTCTGAGAAAAATTAAAGAAGATATAAATAACTGGAGAGATTTGCCATGTTCGTATTTTAGAGAATTTGATATTATTAAGAGTTAAAATCTCCCCAAATGGATTTATAGATTCAACTGAGTCCCTATCAAAATTCTATCAGCCTTTGTTATTCTTGTGGAAATTGACAGAGTCCATAATTCATATGGAAGTGCAAAAGAACGTGGAATCGCCAAAAGAACTTTGAAAATGAAGAACAATGTGGATGGACTGACGAGCTGATTGCAAGACTTATTGTAAAGATATTATAATAAAGATAATGTGGCCTTTGCTTCAAGACAGATAAATAAATAAATGGGACAGAACAGAGAGCTCAGAAATAAACCCTCATATAATTTAGCCAGTTGATTTCCAACACAAGTACAAAAGCAATTTGGTGGAGAAAGGATAGTCCTTTAATAAATGGTGCTTGGACAATTGGATAGCGATATGCAAATTAAAAAAAAGTCTTTTAGAAGGTCAAGGCCAGTCTAGGAGAGGCAGTGACAGGGCAGTCTAACTGTATTACAATGTAGGAGACAACCCCACTGAAGACGGCAGAGGTTCTGACCTAAGTAACTCTGGAAATGATTCTGGACGACTAAAGGTAACACAAACAACTGACCTGTAAATAAACACCGTACTCTAGTTGATAAAGTTGTTTCCCGTGGGGGCGTGAGTTCACAGTGCTGTAGCACTAAGCCTGTCTGCTGGAATTGAACAATTAGTGACTGAGTGGCAGATGGTAAGAGTCAAGTTTCTCCTTGTCGGAATGAGAGGTTACAAGTAAGCAAAGGGAGGAGGCTAGTGTGGATTGCAGTAGATACATGAAGTAATTAGTAATTAATTAATAAGTAATTAAGTAAAACATGAATTCATGTTTTGATTAGTATAGGTATAAATGGTTATATACAGAAATGGATCGAGAACCTAGAAACAAGGACTCACCAGCAGCAATGACCACATCTCATGCCCCAGTTTTACTTTTTATCAAAGTGGTTGATTTTAGGACTGGCGCAGAAAATATATAAGCTGATCTTGGAGTATCTTGTAGTGTTACAAAGGAAGGGAGAGCCCAAGAAAGCAAAATGGGACAGGCCAGTGATGGGTAGTAAGGAGGGCACGTATTGCATGGTGCACTGGGTGTTATACGCAACTAATGAATCATGGAACTTTACACCAAAAACTAGGGACAACTGTATGGTGACTAACATAATATTAAAAAAAAAAAAAAAAGAAAGAAAGCAAAAGCAAAAACGCAGTGACGGGGGTATGTCAAAGGGACACTGGAGTTCCAGCGGCCCAAACTGGAGTTATGGGAACAATCGGGTAAATAAAGTCGTATTGGCTTGTAACCCAAAGTAGAAAATAAATATCCATGAGTCCATCCTGACATAAAGAAATGGTCAAATAAATTAATAAATGGAGCAGAAGAAACAGATCTCCCATGCAGAACTCCAAATAAATTGTGCAGATACTCTGTCCTCGAGTTGCTGGAGCGTACTTCCCACAGATAGGCCCTGGGGAGTGGTTGAAAGAGTTTGGGCTTTAACATCAAATAATTGTGAGTGGGAGACCCACCTCTGATCCTTGTTAGCTGTGTGATCCCAGGCTTTACCCTTCCTAAACCTCAGGTTTTTATTTGCAAAATGTGAATAATAGTATCACTTAGCTACCTGTCAAGAGAGGCTGTGTAGATTGAACGTCTATACAGTTCTCAGAATGGTGCTTGGGACATAATACTCTATAAATTACAGTATTATTCTTTTTTAAGGTAGTGTATTCATCTGTTCCAGCTGCTGTAACAAGATTACACAGACTGGCTTGAACAACTGAAATTTATTTTCTTACCGTTTTGAAGGCTGGAAAGTGCAAGATCAGGGTCCAACTGGGTTCTGTTTCTGGTGAGAGCACCTTTCCGGCCTTGCAGATGGCTGTTTTGTCCTCATGTGGCCTTTCCTTGGTCTGTGCACAGGGAAGAGAGAAGGCTGGGACAGAGATCTCTTTCTTTTCTTATAAGGCCACCAATCTTATCGGACTTATAACCCCATTTATTTGATCACCTGAATTACTTCCTGAAGGTCCCATCTCCAAATACAGTCACATTGAGGGTTAGCCCTTTGACCTAGGAATTTTAGCAGGGGGACACGATTCAGTCCATAGCAGGTAGTATGAGATACAGAATTAGCACGACTTGAATTCTCATTCTAGCTTCACCACTTGCTAGCTATACCGGGGAAATCTCTCAAGTTCCTCAGGTTTTTGTTGGTTTTTTTTCCCCATTTAAAAAAATTAAGGTGTTATTTTTATCCAATAAAATTCACACATTTAAAAATACTGTTAAGTAAGCCTTTTTTAAGCAAAAAAAAAGGGGGGGGTTATTTTAGAACAGTGTTGGATTTACAGAAAAATTGCAAAGATAGTACAGAGAGTTCCCAGATACTCTGCCCCCAGTTTCCCTATTATTAACATCTAAAATCGGTATAGCACATTTGTTACCATTAATGAAGGCATACTGACATATCACTAGTTAAAGTTCATGCTTTATGTGGATTTTCTCCACTTTTTCCATGATATCCATTTTCTGTGCCAGGGTCCCACCCAGGACACCACCTTTTATTCAGTAATCTGTTTCCTTAGGCTCCTCTTGGTGATGACCGTTTCTCAGACTCCCCTTGTTTTTGATTGATCTTGACAGTTTTGGGGGTTGGGTGTTTTATAGAATGTCCCTCACTGGGATTTTTCTGATGTTTTTCTCATAAGTTCAATGTGCTTATGGGTCTTAGGGCTGAAGACCACAAAAGAAGGGTCCCATTCTCATCACAGCACATCAAAGATGCATACTATCAACAGGACTGATCACTGCTGACGTTGACCTTGTTCACTTGGCTGTGTTGGCCAGTTTCTCCAATTTACTCCCCCCTCCCCCTTTCCTTACTACATTCTTTGGAAGGAAGTCACTGCACAGCCCATACTTAAGGGGTCTACCTCCTTGAGAAAAAAGGTCTACATAAATTATTTGGAATCTTGCATGTGGAATTTGTCTCTTCTTCCTAATTTATTTATTCAATCAATATTTATTTATATCAGTACAGACTAACTGAAATATATTTTATTTTGGGGATTATAATTTAATATTATTGTAACGTATTCTGTTGCTCTAATTGTCCCAGCTTTGGCCATTGGGAGCTCATTCAAATTGGCTCCTGTGTCCTTTTGCCATGGTCCCATCATTTTTCTTACCTTCTGTTTCTCTCTCTCTCTCTATTTTAGATCTTCTTCACTTGCTGTTACTATAAGGTGTCCTAAGCTCATCTTGCATTGTCGTGTCCCAGTCCTAGAATCAACCATTTGTCCGAGGAACCCTAGTTCTCTTTAATGGAAAATGGTATTTAGAAAACAAGACCTGGACACTAGATGTGATTTTTGCTACTGGAGAGTCACTACTTCAAGGCTTCAAGTAAGTGGTGAGAAGAGGCATTGCGCTCTGAGCTGAGGCCTGGAGAATGAGAAGCAGCAGTCACTTTAGACCTAGTAGAGAGTTCCAGGCAGAATTGCTAGTAGAAAAGATATGAGGAACAAGCTTGGCTCATCAGAGGGATAAAAAGAGGGCCAGAGAGGCTGGAGCAGATTGGAAGAGGAGAAGGATGAGAGGTGAGGGTGGGGAATGGCCTGAACATAGTGGGGTTTGCAAACTAGAGGAGGCATCTGGATTTTCCTCGTAGGGAAATGGGAGCCCCTGAATGTTTTTAAACGGGGTTGACACCAGTTGATTTGGATAGGAGGATATAGCTTGGGCCCAACTGACCAGCCTGAGGAGTCTAGTGGAGAGATGGCGATCCTGAACCAGTCCCAAAGCATTTGACGAGCAAAGGCTTTATCCTGCCTTGGCTGAGACCAGCAGTTGGATGGATCCTCAGGGTACTGGATCTCAGGGTGGGCCCTGGTGTGCACTATAAAATAAGACAGTTTCCTGCTCTAAAAGCTAGGATTAGAACAAGCCCAAATGCTCTGTTGATACATAGACTCTGGAGTCCCAGGGAAGTCCTCAGATTTCTAAGTTACCAAATACGCTTCCCAGGCCTAATGCTCCTGCCCAGTCCTGAATGCATTTGCTTGGCCAAAGTCATCCTTGGGCGTGGTTCCTCAGCCTCTCAGCATTGTGCCCCGTAGTCTGTCAGTTCCGCTCCAACAAAACCACAGGGCTTACTGGCCCAGAATATTCCACCTCATGCTCATGCTGCCCCCCATCTCCTTCCGCTCAGCGCATCCATATCCATAGGTCTGTTTCATCTTTTAAGACCTGCCTTAAATTCGCCTCTGGAAAGACTTCACCAGTGGACCCAGCTCTCTCTTTGGTGCAAGGCCAGTCTAGGTTGGGTGGCCTCTGCTCCACAAGAAGATATGTGAGGCTTCCCTTCCATGTCAAACAGAAAAGGTAGGCCTGTCGAAGTGTGGTATTAAGGGCATCCTCCACACCCTACCTTAGGCAAGCCCCAGAGTCAAGGAAGTTACTCAGAGGAAACCAAAGATGATATAGGTTGATCAGGTTGATACTGGTTGATATAAGATCATATAGACCAGACCCAACTGACCAGGCTAAGGAGTCAAAGTTATTGTCCCAGAAAAATTAGCTATTGTTTCAGGAAAAATTTTGCTATAATTTTTATGGTAAAGTAGAATATTCTGAAATTGAGATTGCATTTCTCCATGCTTTCTTGTAACCACTACTGTTTCCCCACCATAATGCAGTTGCCTTCGGAGGGCATAGCTGAGAACAAAGAGTCTATTTCTTAGCTTGAGAGCTTCTAAGTAGATATTTGTAAAAACTATAGTGAAAGAAAGTGTTGAAAATGCAAGTTTTCAATCTAAAAGTTGAGCTTGGAGAAATGAAGGTGTTTGTAGATTTGTTTGTTTATATTGTTTTTATTCTTGAAGTTTGGTTTGGAATGACAGAAAACAGATTTAAACACCAAACCATATAGTAGGGAAGAATATGTGGTGATATAAGTACATTTTCCTTCCCAAAATAGATGGATCAGATGAGAAGATGGAGAATGTGAGGGCATGGAGCTGGAGCTTAGATGCTGGTCCCTGAGAAGGGGCTGAACCCTTCCATCTATTTGGGTTGAGTCCTTCATAGGAGTGGATGTACAGCTGGAATTAGAAGAACCTGGTAGAAAAGTCAGACTAATGGGGTGGGGGTGAGAGAGATGGTGGGATGGAGTCTCAGAGAACAGGAATATGATGCCCTGGCTTCCCAAGGAATAGCCTGGGGAGTCAGCAAGACTTTTAGGGGAGCTCTGGTCCAACATGACCTGAGAGGTGGGGTAGCAGTGGCTGACTGAAGTTTCTAGGCAACTGGGCTCCTGGCCTAAATCACAGAGTGTCAGGCTTTCCAGCATGGTGAGAGAAACTCACACAGAGGTTTCTGTGGCCCCCGAGAGGAGAGGTTGGCAAATCTAAAGGAAGCAAGAGTAAAGGGAAAAAGGATCTGGGCTCCCCTGAGGCCCTGAAGCCACTGTCAGTTATAGGATGGAGCAGGGAGTGTGTTGGGGTTGAAAGCCGATATCCAGAGAAAGGAGGAACCCCTCACAGTGGGGCCAGCAAATCAGAGGAAAGCTCATAGCTCCGGCACCATCTGACTATACTCACGTCGCCGTCTCCCCGCTCATCGCCCCAACCAAGATGACTGGAGAAGAGAAAGAAGACGAAAAGGACCTTAAATCCACTATGTTTAAATCCGGAAGTCACATGGTTTACCTTGAGTTGGGAAGATTTGTCTTTCTACTACTCAGAGGAAAGAGTGGATATGAATTAAGTAACCAGCTGTGATGAGGATGATGATGATGATGATGATAGTAATAATAATAATAATAATACACACATATGGTACTTACTTCATGCCAGGCACTTCTAAACATTTTAATGCACTAACTCATCTGGTCCTCTTAATACGTGTGTGAGACTGGGCACATTTGAGCACACTTGAGTTTCACAACCATTATTTGCAGCACTTAAATGTTTATAATATTTTATTTATTATGCTTCTTTTTATACATGAAGAAATAAGACTCTTGAAATAAGAATTAAGTAATAAGAGACTTGCCCTAGGCCATATACAATGAGCAAGTACAATACCTGGGCTTGAACCCAGAATTTCAATCACCTAGTCTGAGTTCTTTTCACAGTACCAAAGGTGTTATATATATATATATAATTGAATTTATCATCTTATGCTGGAGAAGATAAGGGGATTTAGGACTGGCCCTTGGAGTGATTTCACACTTAGAGTCTGATTAAAGGAAGTAAGAGTGCAAAGGATACTGTGAAGTCATGCCGAGTGAAGGAGGAGGAAAAACAGGGGAGTGTAATATCACAGTCCTCTAGAGAAGAGAGTGTTCCTAAAAGGAGACAGTGATCCCAGGAAAAATGGGCACAAGCAGTGCTCAGATCTTGGTTTCTGAAGATCGGTCTCTTGGTTGACGGCAGGGCTGGGGCAGGGAGAGTACAAGGTGAGCCTGGAACTTCTTGTGCCAAAGAGCAAAGTGGTGCTCCATTAACCCAATGATGGGGGCACTACAGAAATAAACAAAGACCACCCAAATGAGAACAAGAAAAGTCTAGTTATGCAGAGCTTATGGGAGTCGCAAAAGCAGGAATAGAGTGGAAAGCTTCATAGAGGGGGGAAGGGAAGCCTTCAGCTGTGCCCTGATTGGAGGCTGTTGGCATGGG
Organism: Ursus maritimus; assembly: GCF_017311325.1. Classification (NCBI taxonomy): domain Eukaryota; kingdom Metazoa; phylum Chordata; class Mammalia; order Carnivora; family Ursidae; genus Ursus; species Ursus maritimus. Next base: position 29,207,439 of record NW_024425786.1, read on the forward strand.
AGAAACTGTCTGTGGGCTAAATAGAAACAGGGCATCCTGTGTAATTGGTTAGGGGGCACATTTTGTTCTCTGGTCCCTGTGGCAGCAGGGACAAGAATTAGGGAAACTGGCAGTTATTAGTCAAGTCCTGGCCATTTGGGGCTGATTGCTACCGAGGATAATGATTGGTTTCCTGGATGGTTGCTAGAGATAGTAGGCTGACTTTTTAAGGATCTGACTTACAGAGCTAGCGATCGTGGATTAGCTTTCCGGGCTAGTTGCTGCAGATCATGGGTCACAGTTCTATTTTTAAGTCTCGTCTGGCTTTTGTTTGTAGCTTCAGTCTCTCAGTAAAGTAAAAGAGACACCGGAGCCAACCTAAGAGAGATCCCACTGGCCAATTTTAGGATAATTTAAACATTAAAATGATTAATAACAGTAATGGATTACAATTCATTGAATGGAAAAAAATCACTAAATTCACAGATACAAAACAAGAAACTAAAAATAAAGTGGGGGAGGTGGGAGGAAGGGGGAAAATTTTCCTGACCGTGGAATGCCAACTATGAAATATACAGGGGATGGAAGGGTAAGAAATTCAACATTTTGCAATAATTGGTAAAAATCAGTAATGGATGTAAAAATCGTTCATCGGGGGGTCCAGATCAGAGTACCTCACCACAGACCACCTGCTAAATACGAAAGGAAAGGAATCTCTTTACAACGGGGGAGCCTGGATGGTTCCACCTTAACCAAGTGATGGAAGTGGACGTCACCAATGGTGGCGTATGGGTGTATGGGTGTTCAGCAGAGTACTCTTGGAAGGCTGTATGGGTGTTCAGCAGAGTACTCTTGGAAATTTTGGGTGGGTTTGAAAACTTCAAAAATAAAAAGGTAAAAATGTGCAAAAAGAAAAAAAAAAAGAAGGTGGTGGTCAAGGGTGCTGAATATTGTTGACAAGTCATGTAAGACTCGAGAATTGGATTTAGCAATATGGCGCGCCCTGGTGACCAGCAGACAGTCCTGGGGGGCGGGGCAGGGATTCAGTTAGCAGGGACTGAAGGGAATGTGCACTGAGGGAGTGGAGAAAGCAGCTGGAAACATGCCTTTTTAAAACTTTTTTTTTTTTTTAGCACATTTAGGTTAGAACTGAAGGAAACTAGTGGACAGCTTCTGTTATGCTCTTTTCATTCTATTGTAATCACTAACTAGTATCTATGGCTATTAAACCAGTCTGGCATGGATTTAGTCCTAGAACTGAGTGAAATACTTCACTCCTGAGTACTTCACTCCCTCCATGGACTCTGGATTCGAAGTCAATTTTGTGTCAAAAGCTCCTATGATCTTGTCCCACTGCACACTGGGCATCCCCTCTGGGGGAGTCCTCTGAAGCCCCTGGCAGTTTCTTGCCACCTGGTTTCTGACCTCTCCTTCTCTTAGTTCACAAAGAAACTGATAAAGCACCTCGTAGCCCCACGGCATCTGAACCAATGCCCCATGCTCCACAGAAGTGCCCTCCAATCCTACGAAGTTCTGTCTGGTGAATCACTTCACCTCTTCTATTTTCCCCTTCATTGGCAGGAATTAATTTAAGATTTTGTCTTTCATAGTCATTGTTGAAATCTGCGTCCTGTGCCAAGCCATTAAGCACCACCTCCTTCTGATACAGAGCCTAGAATTTTAAGCCATAAAATTATGAGTTCATACTACTTATTGTATTTAAGGAACCTAGTCTTCCAAACAGATCATTTAAAATACACCTATTGACCCTCACTAACAATAACAGGATGCTACCATGGTTTTTTTCACATGTCAGTTCAACAAGTTTTTCTTTAAGCTAATTCCAGGAATTGACGATGGTGCTTCTGGTAGGATTTACTGCAAAGAACCTTGGCCTTCTTAAAACCAGTCTCCAAATCTTTACGGTTTTGCTACGTGTGATTAGAAAATGTTAAGAAAGACTCCAGATACGCATGCTTCTCAAATCTTAAGTAATCCTACCTGCTTTGAAGGTCACGAGTTTGAAATGTCAACTCATTTTTAACTCACAATGGACCTGCCAGGTCATTTTATTCTCCCCACTTTACAGATGAGAAGACAGAGACTCAGAGAGACTGAACCTTTCTAGACCTGGAGGATTAAGGACCAAGGATTTAAAATCCGTGCTTTTCCCACTATGTCAAGCTGCCTTTGAAAAAATATTTACTTCCTCTGGTTGCCCAAAGGAACGATGACTTGGTGAAGCTTTCAAACATTTTGCTGATTTTTTTTTTTTTAAGTAAAGACTCAGATATGAACTCACCATACATAAGAGGGATGTTACAGGGAGGTTGCATGTGAAGCTAATCTTTGTAAATTGAATCACATTGTAAATGCACTGGCTATTTAAATAATTCCTGAAGCAAATCATTTTGTATTTGTGAATCTGGATTTTCATCCGTGTATCCTGTTTGCCTGCTGCAGAAATTACCTGTTCTCAGCTATCCCGCAATGGATGCAGAGACCATCACTCAGAAGTAGGGAATAGAATTGTATTTCAAGGGAGGGTCACTGCCCCACAGAAAGCACTCAAGGTAACAGACAAAGGTAGTCCAGCTCCAAGTAGCTTCAGTTGAGCGTGGCTTGTGTATATGATACATTCTCTGTGAATATAGAGGGCGAGGCTCCCAGAAACAGTGATGGGGGCAGAGAGGGCAGGAGAGGGGAGAGAACCACAAGGACAGAAAGAAAGGGAGCGAGATGGAAGGAATAGAAAGCGAGAAGAAGGAACCAGGCCAAAAGAGGCGAGAGATTCTGAGAGGGAATGTCAGCCAAGCCAGGAGAAAGGAGAGGGTGAGGATGGGGATGAGGAGGGTGGGGGAGAAAGAGAGCCTCGTGGCACATCTGTCCTGCTGTGCTGCCGGTGCTCCATGCTCTGCCAGAGCACTCCGTCTGGAGCCCCGTGCTCCCTGCTTCAGCTGTTCCCCTCCCCCATGAGCCTGGTTTCAGGGCACAGCTAGCCCTAGAATGATTCAGGACCTAGAACCCCTCCCGCCCCCAGTCCTTTTCTGGCCTGAGGCTTCCTGGCCAGGGCTTTCCAGCTGCTGCTCCCTCCCATCCCTGGGAAAGCTTCCGCTAAACCACCTCGCTAAGCCGTTTCGCCCAGAAAATCCCCAGGCTCTCCCTGAGGATGGAGACCTCAAGGCCGATTCCTGTGCCTGTGACCAGTAAAGACAACACCTGGAGAGCTTGTCTTCAGGTCTCTGATGGGCAGCCTTGTGGCACAAACCCTTTCTGTGCAGTTCCAGAGACCAGAAATAGTGCCAGTGATTAGGGGCCCTACAGATTTGGCTGTAAGAAAGACCTTTCCAATCAACCTGCCTTAAGATGGAATGCACTGTCTCCGGAAAGGGTGAGTTCCCCATCACAGGATGTATGTAATCATGCCAGCAGAAGCTGGATACCAAACTTACCTGTGATTGAGCTGAATGACTCGAGATTTCTTCTGGGACTCTGATTTCTCCTAAAGCCCTTGAAAAATAGCTTTTAAATCCATCATTACCCATGAAACCTTGCCCTATTTATGTGATTAGAAAAGTCTTCCCTTCACATCAAGTTCAAGGAGCAAGTTAATCCGAGTCCTAGTCACATGATCACAAATTCTGAGTCACTGGGTTTTGAATTAGTGGGGTTTCCCAGGGGAATTCAAATGTTCCACCCAGGAGACACGGAAAAGAAGGTTCGCGCCTTCCGTGGGAACACAGCCCAGGGAAAGACGAGGAGATGGCAGGCAGCTGCCTCCTGTGCATTCCAATAGGCCCGCTGCTGCGCGGAATCTCAATGTTCCAGCCCCCAACAGTTGGAGCAGGCGGAATTGCAGGATAGGGATGAAGCGGAACTGCCAGTCACCCAGACATCTGGCCCTGGTGGGGGCGGTCTCTCTGGGGCATGTGCCAAGATCGGGGTTGCCCTGACCGTTCCGGGAGCTTTCGGTCAAAGTCGTGGCTTCCACGAGGCCTGTCCTGATGCTTTTCCTCTGCCCCTGGCAACACCCAGGGCTTGTGGCTCACACCACGCTTCAACCCTGGGTGGTTCGTGTCTGTCTCCCCACTAGGCTGGGACAGAAGCCACGTGATGGGTGTTTAATACCTGGGATGGAAACACTGCATGAAGCTTCAGGGCACCAAAGTCAGCAGGACTTTTCTCCTGGCTCCTTGGATGCTCTCAATACTTTCTAATCTGGCCAGTTTGGGGTTATTTGTAGGTCTTAGCTTTCTCCCCACTACCCCCATAAACAGCCCTACTTACCCCACTGCTGGGTTGCCTGGTTCTTGTTCTCCATGCTGCCTTATGTCGCACTCCTATCCACTGGCTTAGATAACCCTTCCACTGGGGTTCCAGCCTCCTTGGGATTCACCCCGCCCTGTGCTGCCGAGAGGAGCTCTCTGCCCATCTGGGTCCTGGGCTCTGCCTTTTGTGCAATCCTCTTCCAGTGTCAGACCCTGTGCCAGCCCAGCCCCTCTGTTTCTGTCCCCCAACCATCCGAGCACACTGAGAACCCCATGACCATAGGCACTGTGTTTCATCCCTCTTTGGATCCCTGGCCTCCAGAGCAGTAACCAGGCGCAGTTACGAGGCGCTCAATAACAAAAAATATAATAATAATAATAATCATCATCATCATCAAATTAAAATTGAACAGAAAGGCAAGGGAAAGTGAATGCTTTATTCCACAAGGGGAAATGTTAGCAGGGAGGGCTTGGGAAAATCGGGGAAACTAACTGAGAGATTTATTGGTTGCCATTTTTCTGTCCTTCTCCTACACAATAATTGATTAGATATCATTACTTCTTAAAATGGCCCTTGGGGATGGCCCAGCAGAGGCCAATGCCCTGGTCCAGCTGGACGCAGCAGCTGCTGCTAGGGCAATGCTATCATCCTACTGCATCTACTTCCGGGTCTCCGCTGGGATTGCCCGGAAGTACCCTCCTGGTGGTGGGCACCATCGGCTGGCTATATCCAGCCACCATCCTGCCTTTTGGACCCCTCCCTGCATGCGGGTGTTAGGGGAGCAGGGAGGAGGGAGCCTGATGCTCTGTTGCTTATTTGTCCCGTAAACAGGATTTCATTCTAATTCGGATTTCCACCTGCTGGATGACCCCCGCAAATGAGCAGGAGATTGCTGTGTTGCTGCCCATCATGCTGAATTTGGCCAACTACAGAAATACCCTCCGGTAGATGCCTTCTTGCAAGTCACCAGGTCTTTTGTCATTACATCCCTTCCAGTGAGCAGCCCTGGGTTTCTTCTATTCAGTAGTCCTCTCACTTCCCCACATAAAACAAAATCCATACAATCCCTGTGGAGACTGGTGTGGATGCAGTTAAATAGCCTTTCATCATTGACTTCCAGCCCCTTTTTCAATGCACAGATCCGACTCAGGACGGAATAATATATTGCAGCCCACTCCAGCTCGAGAAATGTGTGTTGAGTGCCTACGGTGTGCTGCACCTTGTGCCAGGATCTGGAGACACAGCTGGTTTAGGGGCTGGCTTCCTGTTGCGTGTATCACAGAGTCTAGGAGCTGGATTCAAGCAGCATTAAGCCAAGGGTGAGCGTCAGTGCTGTTCATGTAGGACTTGGAGTTAGACTCATCACGCTAAGGTTTTCATTCAGTAAAAACTCTTCATACTAGCCTTGCACGAGGTGCTAGGGAAATAAAGATGAATAAGATAATTTCTGTTCCCAAGGAGCTCACCATCTGGAGGTGGAAGAGACAGGCAAATAAAGAGAGGACTGCAGTAGCATGTGACGTGTGCTGTGATAGAGGAAAATGTGGGATCTGGGGGACCCCACCTGACACAGACTAGGGAGGGGAGGCAGATGTGAGAGAAGGCTTCCCAGGGTATGTGATGTTTGAGCTGAATTTTGAGGAATGAATTAGAGCTTGCCAAGGGGTACAGGCAAGTAACGTCCGGGCAGCACATGCAAAATCACAAGGAGAGGAAGCCTGGCCAGTCAGGAATGCTAATTGCTGGAACATCCAAGAGGAGGAATAGGAGAGATGCATCTTGTGAGGGAGACAAGGGGGAAATTATAAGGAGTTTCTTAGGTTAGCTAAGGAATCAGTCTATTGTCCTAAAATGCTGGCATCCAGGAGATCAGCTTGAAGGCTTTTGTTATAACCCTGAAGAGAAATGATGAGGAACCAAACAAAAAGAGTAACTGGGAGAATAGGGGCAGGGTGGTTCCAAGACACCTTTTGAAGGTTAAAGCTACAGGACTTGATGAGGCATTGAAAATAGGAGGGAAAGACAGAAGGATAGAATCACAGATTGCACCCATGTCTCTGGCTCAAGTGAAGGGCAGATTACAAAAGCTTATAGAATAGTCCTGATAATATAACAAGCATAATAATAACAGTAACAATAATAAAATAGTATTTAAAAGAACCACTAATGTGCAAGACTTGGGAGTAGAGTTATAAAACTCCTAAATAAAAAAGCAAGGATAAAGCAATGGAGGAAAAAAGTCATATGGAGGACAAAAATGAAAAAGGAAATTAAATGAAAAATCAAAGATATTTCCAAAGGTGTATATAGAGTATCTATAACAGAAGCAATATTCAAAGACATAATTTTTAAAAATGAAAAGAAGAATAAAAGGCAAAGATTTCTGGGGCGCCTGGGTGGCACAGCGGTTAAGCGCCTGCCTTCGGCTCAGGGCGTGATCCCGGCGTTATGGGATCGAGCCCCACATCAGGCTCCTCCGCTGGGAGCCTGCTTCTTCCTCTCCCACTCCCCCTGCTTGTGTTCCCTCTCTCGCTGGCTGTCTCTGTCAAATAAATAAATAAAATCTTTAAAAAAAAAAAGGCAAAGATTTCTGAGCCAAAATCAAAGCAAATATATAGATGGAAAAGATTCACCAAGTTATGCATAAAAATAAACAAAAGGAGGAGGAGTAAAACCTCTCAGTACAGTTGCATTTCTGGTTATTTATTCTTATATTTCTAATAGCTTCTTGCTCTATATTTTTGGATGCAAAGTTATCTTGTGCCTTTATCTTGAAATTATACTTTCATGATAAGGTGTACATTCTGTCAATAAAATGCAAGTTTTCCAGCTCTTACTAGCACGTGGAAACAAATGACACCGTAATTTCACCAGCTCTTGCTCCCAACCACGTGTAGGCTCTCCAGACTTCCTTGATTCCTCTCTGTTACATTTAGGAGCCCTTGGGGGATGGGCACTCACATTTGCTTATCAACAAGTTCCCTCCCACAGAATATCCTCTCTGCACTACTCAGCACCCACTTAAGAGCGCCATATCCACTAGGGCCATAATGTCCCATCAGAATTCTATTGAGGATTGCCATGTCCAGCTGTTGCCTCTCCCCTTCTTCTAGGCTCATGAATCATATTGGTCGAGGGGCTACTTTTCTTACAATACCACTGCCTGGTTTTGGTATCAAGGTAATGTCAGCCTTATGAAATGAGTTGGGGCGCGCTACCCGGCTTCCTTGTTATTAGTTTGTGGAAGATTGCGCTTGGTAAAAATCCATCATTGAAGCCATCCAGGCCTGGAGTTTTCTTTGTGGGAAGCTTCTGAAATGATGAATCCTATTTCTTAAGTATATGGGAAAATGCAGATTTTCTCTTTATTCCTCAGTCAGTTTTCAATTTGTGTCTTTCAAGGAATGTGTCCATTTCATCTAAGTTGTTGAATTTATTGGTATAACATTGTTGCAGTGTCATCTTCTCCCTTAATGTCATAGGATCTGTAGGGATGTCCTCTTTTTTTCATGATATGGATCATTTGCGTCCTTCCTCTTTTATTCTTGATTAGTCTATAGCTAAAATTTGTCAATTTTGTTGACCGTTTGAAATACCAGCTTTTGGTTTCACTGATGTCTCTACTGTTTATTTTCTATTTTACTGAGCTCCATTCTTTAGTTTCCCTACTTCTGCTTATCTTAGGTTTAATTTGTTTTTCTTTTTTTAGCTTCTAGTTTTTCATGGAACCATGACCACCAAGACACATCCAGACAAAAGTCTGGAATAACTGTAGAGCTTACCTTGTTTGTTTCCCTTCTCTAAAGAATCACAACACAGCAATACCATTGTCCAATGCTTGGGAAGAGTTATTCCATATCCTTTGTCTAGACCCCTTTACGGTGGGAGAGACGGTAGGAGGTGATCCCAGTTGCTCGATTATGGCTACAAGTGGAAGTTCCACTGCCCCTCTTCCAGGCATGTATGGGATACAACCATGAATTTACTTGTTAAGCACCCCTGTTTTATGCTGTGCATCAGTGCCAATATGCTGGAGCCCTTTTGATGCCAAATTGCACTTCTCTCTTAGATGACTGTAGCAGCTTCTTAAATACCTATTCTCTCTCCAGACTTACTCATTCCATACTACTACCCGAATAATACTTTGGAAACACCAATCATATTGCATGGTATTCAAGGCAAAGTTGAAGTGAATGGATACCCCTGGGGCGCCTGGGTGGCACAGTCGTTAAGCGTCTGCCTTCGGCTCAGGGCATGATCCTGGCGTTATGGGATCGAGCCCCACATCAGGCTCCTCTACTGGGAGCCTGCTTCTTCCTCTCCCACTCCCCCTGCTTGTGTTCCCTCTCTCGCTGGCTGTCTCTATCTCTGTCAAATAAATAAATAAAATCTTTAAAAAAAAATGGATACCCCTCTCCACTTTTATGTTATACTCTGTATAACAAGGATCTCAAGGACATACTGTTGGCTTTTTTTTTTTTTCTTTTTTAACTATGGTTTTAGGAAAGTAATCATGTAAGTCTTTAATTGTAGTTTCCATGCTTTGCACAAGACTTAGATTAGAAAAATAACAGAGAATGGACCAAAAGGCAAATCCCAATAATAGATACCACACTATCCTAAGAAATGCTTCACCTTTTGGTGAGTATGATTTCCTTTCCAGGTCACACTCATTGTCCTTGGTTTCTTTATCCCTAGTGATGAGGCCCCTAGAATCTCAGGCAAAAAGGCTTTTGGCACAGAAAGGTCTATCCTCTCCTAAGATATGCCTAGCTTCATCTCAACTGCTGCAGTTCTCTCCTGGGAGACCCTCAGCCTCAGTTCACATCTCAAAAGAAATACTCAGAGATTTCTTTTTTTTTTTTTAAGATTTTTTTTATTTATTTATTTATTCGACAGAGATAGAGACAGCCAGTGAGAGAGGGAACACAAGCAGGGGGAGTGGGAGAGGAAGAAGCAGGCTCATAGCGGAGGAGCCTGATGTGGGGCTCGATCCCACAACGCCAGGATCACGCCCTGAGCCGAAGGCAGACGCTTAACCGCTGTGCCACCCAGGCGCCCCTACTCAGAGATTTCTGAGTCCTACTCAGGCTAAAGCTGGCATTCCCTCTCCATGAAACAGGACTCTTTTTCTTGTTTCTTTATTGTTTTGAATTAAACTTTGCCCAGCTAATGCTGTGGTCCTTGATTTCTGTTTGCCTGAAGCATCTGCCCACCCTTTTTTTTAAAAAAGTACTTTTCCTGATTTGTCTGATAAATAGAGTATAGTTGGGGTTTTTTGTTTTGTTTTGTCTTGTTTTGTTTTTGTTTTTGTTTTTGTTGAGAGAGAGAGAGACAGCAGCAGGAGGGGCAGAGAGAGAATCTTAAGCCCAACACAGGGCTCAGTCTCCCCACCCTGAGGTCATGACCTGAGCCAAAATGAAGAGTTGGACGTTCAACCGATTGAGCCACCCGGGTGCCCTGAATCTAACTGAATTTTATTTTTATAAAATCTGAAAGTCTTTGTATTTAATAGGGAAATTTGATACATTTCTGCGCATCATTATAACTCGCCATTTTGTTTTCTCGTCATCTTGTAGTAACTATTTCCTTTTTTACCTGTCTATTGGTAGACGAATTCTATTTTCTTTGCATTTCTTTCTCTAATGTATTAGAAGATAAATGTTCGTGCCAACCCCACTATTTATAACCTTGACGTTTTTCCAAAATAATTCCTAATTTACATTCTTTTAATTATCAGAATCAAGAGTGGATTGGAATCCTCCGAGATCTTTTCATTGAAGATAAATAGTTAAGCATACTTCTACTCTCTTCTTTCAACTCCATGCTGCATCTTTTTTCTTTTTTTTGGTGGATTACCATATCCTACTATTCTCCTTTTACATCATACAAAACTTTTTTTTTTTTCAAGATAAATGTTAGAAATTTGGGGGATAGGGGGCGCCTGGGTGGCACAGCGGTTGAGCGTCTGCCTTCGGCTCAGGGCGTGATCCCGGCGATCTGGGATCGAGCCCCACATCAGGCTCTTCTGCTATGAGCCTGCTTCTTCCTCTCCCACTCCCCCTGCTTGTGTTCCCTCTCTCACTGGCTGTCTCTATCTCTGTCGAATAAATAAATAAAAAAAAAAAAAAAGAAATTTGGGGGATAGCTAGGCTTTCGCAGTTTTTTCGATTTATCCTCATTATTCTGGTTTCATTGTTCTTTCCTGGACCTTTTATCTTTTAGAGCATGACTTCTCCAGCTTTGAACTTTATTTCATTCATATCTGTCTTTTCGGTGGCACACATATGGGTGATTTTTGCTTAGCATTTATGGCAGAGATTGTTAGCCTCCTACTCATTCTCTGCTTCTTCCTTCTTCATAGAACCCTGATTTTGTTGGAGGGACAGAATGAATATGGAAAAAAAAAAAAAAGCCCACCACATTTCCCACTTTCTTTTGCAGATAGGGTGACCAATGAAATAAAAGCAGAAGTTTAAGGCAAAGCTTCTAGAAAAACTCAAAGTAGCTGGTTTAGGTGAAATGTACATTCTTTTTGCCTTTGTCCCCTTTCTCCTCCATTTTTCCTGGAATGAACATGTAATGGCTGCAGCTCTAGCATCCATCTTGTGACCATGAGGTGATTTTGAGGATGGAAGCCACACTGAGGATGATAAAGCGGAAGAATGGAAGGCGACTGGGTCCCTGATGATGTTATTATGCCACTGCTGGCCCTGAGTTACTTATCACTAAACTTCATGTTACATGAAAAAAACCCCAAAAAACCTCCATCTTGCGTAGCCACTCTTATTGGGGGCCTCTCTTTTTAGCAGCTAACACACAATTCAGCAAAGAATGGGAGGAGGACAGTTCAGATTGAAAAAACAAGAGTGAAAACATGGAGGTGTGAAAATACAGGGAGGTCGGAGAATAACAAAAAGCCCAGTGTGCCTGGAATCCAGGATATGTGGTAAGATTCAGAGGGTATCAATAAACCTAGGTGGGAGGGCATGTCCCAAATCTATTCCCCTCTAAGAAGCAGGATAAAATCCAAATCACGTTATCCAGGCATTCAAAGCCCTTCACCACTTGGTTGCCATTTGTCCAGACTTATTGGCCACTTCTCCCAGACCTGGCTTTCCAGACACACGGAATTGCTGGAATTCACGAATTTTTCATCTTCGTGTCTTTGTACTTGCTTTTCTGTTTCCCCACCTCTCTGTCTGACTAATGTGTGCTCAGGGCTTTAGACGAAGCCCAAGATTATCCCTGCCCCTGTCCCATGGATCTGGCTACAGCACTCCTTCTCCGACTTCCCACAGCTTTCCATTACTACCTCTATGAGACATCTTATACTCTACTTAGGGACTTGCTTATCCGCATCTACTCCAAGATCACCAGCTCCTAAAGGTAAGAACGCTCTCATATTTAATTACTGTGCTCACCAGATAGCCCACAGCCTACTACATACCAAGTCCTCAATAGGTAATTGTTTGTGGAATAAATGATTGAGCGAACCAATGGGTTGGAAAGCTTTGATGGCAGGTTAAGGAATTCAGACTTTATCCTTCAAGCCATGGGGGCAGCAGAATGAAATGGGAGGCGTATGTGTGGTTTTGGAATTCTGCTCCACTGGCCAGGACGAGGGAGGGCCTGGAAGCCAGGAAAGCCCCGGCGTGGGAAGACTTGTCAGGAGGCTTAGCTCAGGCAGCTCCCGGTGAGGGTCCCTGCCCTGTCCTGAAACGGTTAAGGTGGTCAAGGCACACGCCTCTGCAGAGGAGAAATTTCCCTGTCCTTGCCTAAGTGAATGGCTGGGATTAAAGTGACAGCCCACCTTAGTGATGGCGGCATAATTGGTTGTTCAGCTCTGTCCTTGTCAGAGCGCTGACAGTTCTGCAGATGTCCTGCTCGGCTCTCCAAAGGTTAGCTTCAGCTGGCGCGGCTGGCGCAGCCCACAGCTGCCACACCAGCCCCCGCAGTCCCCGCCCCACCCAGCCAGGCTGGAGGCAGCCTGCACTCCGCTCCCCCAGGGGGCTGGTCCCCACATGGGGCGACAGGCGGTCTGTGTCCTCTCCACCCCGCCTGCTACTCTGCTGAGCGAGAAACACTGATAACGGAATTTCCCTGGGTTCCTCCTTCCCAGAACTAGGGTCTGAATCACCTTACAAGCTCTCCTGACATCCTTGACTTTATCTGTTCCTCTCCTCCACCCTCACAGAAGCTTCTTACTGAGATGCGGGCAACCCTAGCCCAAGAGTTCCAGAAAGACAAGAAGGCCAACGGATTCGGGCCGCTCGTGCTGGGAAGACGCAGAGGCTGGCTTGGGGCCTGAAACCTCAGCACAGGGTACATCACATCCATGCTGTGAATTCCATAAACGGTAAAAGATACTCATGAGCCACTATTTATGACTCAAAACAGAACACGTGTTTTTGTGCATAGGCTGTTCGAGCCCAGGAATGTTAAGGAAAGGACTAGCCTTTTGGTCCTTGGGGCAGAATAACCGGGCAGCAGGCTGAACAATCTGATTTCTTAGGTTCAAGAGAGGCCAGTCCCTCTCTGGGGCTCTCTCCCTTACTCTTTCCTTACCAAAGTCAACATGGTGGACCAAGCCAAGATGGTGGATGGGATTCTAGTGAGAGCAAAGAGGTTGATGGAAGGGTTGGAGGTCCAGGTGTGGGGAAAAGAGAACAGGGAGGAGAGGGCCTGCCTTGGGACTGAGCAGAACTTAAAGTCTGGGTCGGGAAATGTGGTCAGAGTGGAGGGTGAACTTGCAGTTGGGAGACCATGTGGTAGGGCTAATTAGAAAAAATCATCTGTCCACCCCCAGACCAAGAGTGTAGAATGCCTCTCTAAGCATCCCCTCCCAGGCTCCAAAATGCCTCAAGACCTCTTCCCACGTTCCCTTCTCTTTTCCCTTTTCGTTTTTCCTGATTTTTCCAGGCCCTGATTTTGGCACTATGCCTCCTTTCTCCCTTCTCCCTTTGCTGCCTTGTGTGATGTCCGGAATGGACCAGACGTTGCTCGCCGGCCAACCAGACCCAGGATTAGGAATTCTACCGAGGTTCCCCGCCCAGCCTTCCTTCCAGAGTAAAAGCATGTTCCCAAGGCCTGGGTCTCAGCTACAGCCTGCCAGTCGGCATGTGCACAATGCAGGAGTCATCATTTCCCCCCATTGATTAGCTGTCCACCCGCAAAGTTTCCAGAGGAGCAAACAAGGACACTGGGAGATTAGCATTCAGCTAGTCTTTTGGACTCCAAACCACAAACACCTGCATTTTCACATCCAAAGGCCCTATGTACCGTTGGCCCAGAAAACAAGAGAGTCCAAACGGAGCTCCCTGGAACTCACACCCAGATAAATCAGAGACCTTCTCCCAATGCTTCCGATGGCAGTGGCCACCTCCCACATTACCTAGCACCCTTTCACCCCCATCATTCTGCTTCATCTTTCCACGAGCTTCTGGAGGGAGGTAAGACCATCCCCATGTTACGTTGGAGAAAACGAAGGTTTCGAGAGGCTAAATGACTTGCCCAAGAGCACACAGCTAGTATCCAGGCACCGGCGTGCTCAAAGCCAAGTCCCGTGACTTTGCAAGTTTTATCTCCTTCCTTTTCATCCTACTGCTACGGATGGGCTTGCTGTGACTCTGTGCCAGGGTACTTTGCAAGTGGCACTCATAATTCTCTGTTGTGGGCACTGCCCTGTGCCTTGTAAGATGTTTGACAGCGTCCCTGGCTTCAACTCACCAGGTGCCAGTAGCATCTCCTGCCCCAGCTGTGACACCAAAAACGTCTCCTGACATTGCCAGGTGTCCCCAGGGAGGCAGTATCACCACCAGTGGAGAACTGCTGCTGATCTCTTCCCATTCTGTGGCACTCTCTACACGCTGCCTACCTGAGGCCAGGGGCTGTTTCCCAAGCACGGCCAGCGATTCCTCACTACGCGGGAAGCCAAGAAACGCAGCCAGGTCGGAACCTCGGGAAGATCACTGGCCATGATAAGGCAAAATGAAAAGGGCATTTTTCACCAGAAATCTGGGAGACATCACTGGGGGAGCAATCAGGCAGCAGATCCAAGCCCCCATCTGCCCAGCTGTCCATCAGTCCCTCCCTCTTCCATCCACTCTATGTCTCTCCACTCTTCCTGCGAGTATCCCCTGATATAGGGCCCGCGGAGGCATCATGTGGGAGGAAGAGTCTCTTGGATCCCTTGCACAGCGCTGGGGGTGGGGAGGGTGCGTGGGGGAGTGTTGCTGGAGTCTCAGCCCTGCCACCATCGTGCGGGTCCTCAACGGACCCCCCGAGCTCTAGTTTCCTGAAACTAAGGGTAATAATACAGTCCTCGCAGAATTGCAGTGAGGACATAATGAGCTAATGTATGTGGAAGGTGCTTTATATGCTATATAAATGTTAGCGATAAGAATGGGGGAATGTCGGACAAGTACAAAAATAACTATAATATCAGGCATTAAGTGTTAAAAGATACAATGAAAAACGAGCAAAGGATTTGAACAAGGAATTCACAGGAAAAGAAATGCAAATGACCAATAGATAGAAAAAGATGTTCAAATTCGTCAGTATTTACGAAAGTGCAAGTTAAAATGGTAAAATGCCATTTGTCACGCAGCAGATAGGCAGAAATGTAAAATCCTTAAGTCTAACATCTAAAACCTGGTGGGAGGGTGAGGACACAGGCATCCCCTTACTTCACTGATGAGCCAAATCACCACCTCCTATCTGGTAGAAACTACAAGAATTACACATGACAGGGGCGCCTGGGTGGCACAGCAGTTAAGCGCCTGCCTTCGGCTCAGGGCGTGATCCTGGCGTGATGGGATCAAGCCCCACATCAGGCTCCTCTGCTATGAGCCTGCTTCTTCCTCTCCCACTCCCCCTGCTTGTGTTCCCTCTCTCGCCGGCTGTCTCTATCTCTTTCGAATAAATAAATAAAATCTTTAAAAAAAAAAAAGAATTACACATGACATACCTTTTGACCCAGAAGCCACATGTTTGTGACCCTTTCCCACAGAACCATAAGCACCAATGTAAACAAAAATATGTATAAAGTTTGAAGAACAGAAAACAACAAGGAATGAAAAATATGTGGAACTTTATGCAGCCATAGAATGAACTAAACACACATGAACTGGCCTGAAGGAACGTCTATAATATATTAAGTTTTTTTTAAAAAGGTGATCGTGTATGTATATAGTATGATGCCACTTAAAAGTTAGAAGAAAAACCCTTTCCGTATGTGAGTAAATGAATGACCATGTTCGTGTGGACACGTCTGCAAAGAACTGGAAGGTACAGAGAAAACAAAGCATCGGTTACCCGAGGGGATACAAGGGCAAGGGAGAAACAGGAGGGGAGAACAGGGAAAATATTAACTTTTTCCCTTATGTGTTTCTATCTTGTCTGGCTTGTTAGAGCAAGCATTTCTCTTTTGTAATGTGAAAGACGGGACTGAGGGTCCTAATGGAGGGAGGGAGAAGGGATACGAGAGCCCAGGATGGGAGATTTCTTTGGCCATGGGGCAGGTGAGGGGGCTGGACTTGACAGGATGAGTCCACGAAGCACCTTCCAGAATTGGGGGAGGAGAGAATCAGGACTGAGCAGAGGAAGGAGAACGGTTCCAACCTTGAGGCCGCGGAGGAGCTCACGCTAGTGCATGGGAGCCAGACGATCCCTGAGTCCCAGCTGGGCTGGGCTTAATCACAGACAGGACCCGAACGGCTACCCAACAACCAGCCCTGGGGGCTGCAGAGTCAAGGACAAGGCAAAGTTCTGGTTATCCTAAGCTCGATCAAGCCCACACAGTGAATGGCCAGCTGATTTCTCCACCAGCAGCCCCTCCAAGGAAGCTTTTCCTGTGTCCTCCACTGGTGCTGGAGGACAGGAGAAAAGAATTGCAAAGCCAGTTGGAAAACCTTCCTACTTTGTCTTTACTATTAAAGAAATGCAAAGGTGATGAATTAGGCAAATTGGTTGATGTCAAGTTGTATCCATCAGAATGATTCAGAGCTGGGAATGAGTAATAGTAATGGAGAATAGCTGTTACTAAGAGTAACCAAATTAGCATTATTGAAAAAGACAAAGGAGAAGCAGGCGGCCAGCAGGCCCCCATCCCTGAGCCTGCCCCTGCGTCCGCACATCCCAGCTTCTGCACGGAGGCCCACCCTGAACTGGGAGCTGCCCCCCTGGCTGCAGGGTTCCCTGTGGGGTTGGAGATTTCCGCAAGATCAAGGATGTTCACATCTATTTTCTGATTTGATCGAACTCTAAGCAGGCCAGGGACGCTGACTCCATTTCATAGGCGGGACATCGAAGCTCGGCAACGTGGAAAGGTCTGCCCGGTGCCGTGGTCATGTGGCTGGTAGGGGCCCCAAATCTAGCTAATTTCCACTCAGGGCTCAGGAAGCTGAGTTTAGGACCCAAGTCCTTGTATTTTTCATAGGAATTCCATTAAAAAAATATCTATTTTTCTGCAGAGGCATTAGCAATGACACACAGGAAGTAGACGGTGTGTGGAAAGGTGAACAGGGAGGATGAGAAAGGTCTCTCGGTCCTGCCCAAGGTCGGAAGGGCTCTGCGCCAGGTACCTGGGTCCACGGGACGTGCTCAGGAGGTTCGACCTCTCCGGTCTTCTGAGCTTAAGGAGTCCTGCTCTGTTCCACGTGACCCCAATGCATCCAGCTACAGTTGACTGACCCGGGGACAGCCACAAAAGATGACCGAGGCCAGGAACGCCTGGGTGGCTCAGTCGATTAAGTGTCTGCCTCCTGCTCAGGTCATGATCCCGGGGTCCTGGGATCGAGTCCCGCATCGGGCTCCCTGCTCAGCGGGGAGCCTGCTTCTCCCTCTGCCTGCCGCTCCCCCTGCTTGTGTGCTCTCTCCCTCTCTCTCTCTGACAAACAAACAAATAAATAAAATCTTTAAAAAGAACAAAACAATGGAAACTTATTCTGTCACGGGTCCAGAGGCTGGAAGCTGGAAATCAAGACGCCCGCAGAGCCATGCTGGCTTAGAGGCTGGAGGAAGGCATCCCTCCGTGCCCCTAGCTGCTGGCGGTTGCTGGCAACCCTTAGCATTCTTTGGCTTTCGACTACATTACTCCAATTTCTGCCGCTGTCCTCACATGGCCATCTTCCCTGCAAGCGTTCTGTGTGTGTCTGTGACTTTTTTTCTGAGGACACCAGTGATTGAACGTAGGGCCCTCCCAAATCCAGAGTGACTCATTTTCCTTGATTACATCAGCAAAGACTACTGACGAAGGGGGGCACATTCGCGGGCAGGGGTTAGGACGACAACATATCGGGGGGGCCCAATTTATCCCACAACACTGGGCCACGATAATAAGGCAAGGCCTAGGGACAGCGGTCTCCAAGGCCCCCAGATTCAACTTCAGCCACAGGGAGACTCGTCATGGGTCCCTGGGAAAAGCCTACTTTTGAGTTCAAATATTCCACTGCCAGTTTCCTCCCAAGCTTCTCCCTGTGCATGTGTGATGGCTTGATAAAAGTTATTTCTTACAACCAAAATGAGCCATAAATAAGACTGACTTTCAATGTTAATTTTGCCTCCCATAAATTGGCTTGATTTTATCATTAAAACTCTGAAAGAAGTAAGATGCTTCAGAGACCCCTTTCATTGGAAATTGGAACATTTCTCCAACGTGCTGGCCCAGCCTCGTCATGGTGGTAAGTTTTTTGTTTTCTGGATTTTTGTTTTGTTTTGTTTTGTTTTTGTTTTTGCTGAAACAGCCACCTCTTGTCACCGGGATAAAGCGACTGTGCCCAAGACACACTGAGGAGACCTGAATGAGAACCACTGAAGCATTCCTAAGAGGACTTAGGTTAGACCCTAAAGAAATCAGACCAGGAAATGCAGCATTCTTTTAGCAAGCCGTGAAAAAGCTGCTTCCAGTGGGGCTGGCCTGCCTGAGTCATCGCTGTGTGGGAAGGCCTGGGGCCAGCTGTCCCGACCGGCTCCGGGATAAATTTCTCTGCAAAGTCACACTTCATGCAAGTCACACAGCCCCCAAAGGGATGGCTGGGGTCAGAATGGCAGCTCTGTTCTTTCTCCCTTCTCGCTCCTCCCCAGTCATCCTCCCAGGCGGAGACCGCTCATGCACCCCTCGGTGCTCCCAAGGGGTAGAGGCCCTTGGGGAAGGTGCTGGTGGTAAATATGCTGACCGAGCGTGAGGACATGGAGGGACAGGAGGCCCCTGCACTCTGGAATGATCAGCGGCCATGACTGTGCTAATTATATCAGTTCCAGGGCTCGGCGTGTATCTATTGAAAAGACCCAGGGGTGCATGTGTGTGTGTGTGTGTGTGTGTGTGTGTGTGTGTGTGTAGAGACAAAGGGCTGTCAAGAAGTATACAGCTTCAAGGCCCACAAAACCCTCTATGTGGTCCTTCCCCAACTTCATGAGGCTCTCCAAGCCCGGCCGAGCACCCCAGAATCCCCCAACCTCCTGGAAAAATCCCAAATGCGGCCACCCCCGCTCACTCCCCTTGCCTGAGCTCTGTGCTTTGGTGGACAAGACAGGCGCAAATTACAGGCCTCACCCCTTTACAACATATAACATTGACGTACAAATAACAGACGGAGCAAGGAGGAAACGGAGAAGCGAGCTGGGGGCTCCCCCGCCTACCGGGGGCTTTTAAGGCCGGGTAATCCTCACTTGCACACTCAGCATCTCTGCCTCCCTCGAAGAGGACTTAATCCTGAGCTCAGGCAGCAGGAACTTAAGAAACTCTAGTCAGTGCTTGGGACTCCGCGCCAGCGTGGTTGTGGGCGTCAGACCTTGACTTTGGTTCCTGGTCTTCAGCTACTTACACACTCCTGTTTCTTACCACGAAACCTCTCGGACTGTGACCTAACTTGTTTTCCTCTCTCTCCCAGGGAGCGTGGTCCTGGAGAAATTCAGGTCAGAAGCCACCTGACAACAAACGTCCCTTCTACCTGCAGAGGCGGTCAGGAGGGATGAGGACGAGGGGTGGTGGCTGCCCCCTCCCAGCCCTTCCCGATCCGCCCGTCCTGCTGCGGTGACCCAGTGTGCACCCTGCCGTACGAGGCGAAACGGACTGCAGGATACGTGGCCAGCACAGAGATGAAATGTCCCTCCTGCCCATTCCAGACCTTTCCCTCAGAGGAATCCAGCACTGAACACTCAACAGCCGGTTGTCAGAGTGTTTCCCAGGATGGGAATAAACAGAAAACCCTGTGCTGTTGGTCCAAGGCTTCTGGACCTAGAAGGGCCCGAAAATCAGCCAGTCCGATCTGCCATTTCATAGACGAGAAAAGCGAGGCCCCGCCACTCTGGACTGGGCAGGGAGGTAAGATCAGAGGCAGAAACACTCCTCAACTGTACGTGCTGAGATCTACTCTAGACCAAGCACTGGAGATACAGGTACGTTCTTGGGGAGCACCATGTCTCGAGGACAGACCAAAGCAAAGACGCCATCCGGCAGGGGAGGCCTGGGATGGTGGGCAGCACGTGGCAGGCTGTGGGAGCAAGAACAGGCCTCTACTCTCCGGGGAGCCAGGGGAGGCTGATGGGGACCAAGGAATGCGGTCTGCATCTTCCACCCAGTATTTGCCCAGTTGGAGGGGTGAATACGGTGCATTTCACCTTTTCATTTCTGACACCGAACCAAACTAAACATGATAACAGATTGAATCAGAGTACTCGTTATGAAAACTGCATATTGAACAGTCTGAAATTGACAGCATATAAATAGGAAAAGGCTTTCTTTTTCTCCAACCACTGCCTTTAAACATGCTCTTTCTGATTTGCACCCCCTATCCCATGATACCGTCTCAGGCAGAACTCAGAGCTATCCTCTCCCTTACAGTCATGAGAACATTTTCTCTGGTAATTTACTCATTTACAGGTATTAAAAAGTCCCAAACTCTCCAAGTCAAAACCACCCAAATTGAAACTTCAATCTTACATGACTCAAAGCCACTCTTCCTCACTATGCTTAAGTCTTACTCTTGGGTCTGAGAAAGGAGTGGGATCTACTGACCAGGGAGAAAGGGGTGTGGCCTGCCGGCCATGGAGAAGGGGGTGTGGTCTCCTGGCCACAGAGAAGGGGGTGTGGCCTGCTGGCCACGGAGAAGGGGGGTGTGGTCTATTCTTCCACTTCTTGCTCCTCCTCTTCTCATGATTCTCTTAGGTACTCTAGAACCAGGCAGGGCAGGAGGTGTGGGGATTAGAATCTTTTTTAAAAAGATTTTATTTATTTATTTGTCAGAGAGAGGGAGAGGCAAAGAGAGGGAGAGCGAGCGCGCAAGCAGGGGGAGCAGCAGGCAGAGGGAGAAGCAGGCTTCCTGCTGATCAAGGAGGTTGATGCAGGGCTCGATCCCAGGGCTCAGGATCATGACCTGAGCCAAAGGCAGACGTTTAACCGACTGAGCCACCCAGGCGTCCCAGAAAGAGCAGAAGTCTTATCTTTCACTTCACTGGTCCTATCTTCTCTCTTGGACAATGCTGTTGGCATTGATGGGCTTGATGTGATGGGCCTTCAAGTGCTGGCTCGCTCATTGGGAGGTTCCTTCTGGAATCTCTATCCTGAAGTCTCCTGACATGAGCGATGGTCCCTCAGGCTGACCTTGGTAATCCTGCTTCCACCCCAGGACCTCTATTGATGGAGTCCCCTTGCCTAGAAGGTAGCATGTCTTCACCACCCAAGACTATGTAAGCCCACCTACCCGCCATAGCAGTCACTCCCTCATGAGATATTTGTGTGTCCTTGCCATGCTGCCACAGTGACGTGCTGGCCGGCCATCCTCAACCTGCCTTCAGCCTCACCCATGACTCCAACGACCACTTACCGTCAGAATCTTCCAGGCAGCAGTTTCTGTATTCGTGTACATTCCAGGGGATCCATGCCAAGCCCTCCAAGAGCTCTCCCACAGCGCTCCACTCCCGGGCATCACCGGGTGGGCTTGGAAGTTTCTGCAGCTTGGCAGTTCTCCGGCTGGAGAGCGAAATGCCTGTTTGCACTTTTGCTGGCACCTCAGGCTCTGAGTAATTCTCTTGGAATTACTGTCACTTGGCTTGGGGTAGGGGGAACACTCTCTCTCCTTATCCTCACCGCAGGGCAGGGAAGGGAATGGCGCAGCTCTCCTCACGGAGCCAGCATCTCGCTCCTCCTCCAAATTCCTTCCTTCAAGGAGCTCCAGTTCTTCCATCTACCTGGCTGAAGACGGACGATGGGGACAAGACTGGGGACCAGTTCTCCCCTCTTTTGGGAAGCTGCAGGCAGGGCATGTGGCAGCTACGGTTTCCATCTTAAGGGCTTTTGTCAACATGTCAAGACAGCTGGAAGGTAAATTCAGCACCCTACTTCACTTAGCTTTATTGCTTTCATAGACTAGGGTAATCGGTTTAATCCCTAGACTTTAGAAATCATTTAGCCCACTTCCCTTATGTCACAGATGACAGCCTGAGGTCTAGAAAAAAGAACTTGGCCAAACATGGGTCAGGACAGATCTAGGACCACCCCAAGGCCCTGTCTGAAACCTGTGCTCTACCCCATTCTTCTCCCTGGCTCATCTCCACCAGACCAGTGAGTCACCTCTCTGTGGAAGGGGTGTCCAGAATGATCCTCTGTTTACTGAAAGTCAAGACTTCTGGAAAAGCCCAAGGCCTGGAGCTGTGGTGCCAACTGTGGGGGGATAGGGGGCAGGGAGTGGATCTCTGGCTCCAGGAAAGGGAGCAAAAAGCTAATGCCTGGCAGGTCAAGAGCCCTGAAGGAAAAATGTGACAGTAATTAAGGAGGAAGCTGGCCTTCTCATCCTGGGTCATGACCACTCCCTACAGTCTCTGTCGAGGTCACTCGAAGCGGAAGATTGTATCCGGCCAGACACTGGAGGCACGAGCCCAGGAAAGTGTTCAGGACAGCTTTATTTAATTCCCCGTCCATATGGAAATGGCCTCCACTGAATGGTTTGGAAGCCACAATTGCATTAGCCGTCTGGAGCTCCTATAAGCTCAATCAAGCCATAATCAAGGATCTTCTGTGATTGTCCATTATCCGCCTCTCAGCCAGAGAGGCACGTTCTTGGGGGAAAGTGATCAGAGAGCTGCGTTCCTAGCGCTAATTACATGCTAGCCTGCATCTGCGTCCCTCCGGGGGCTGTCAGGAGCCATTGTGGATGGCCCCGGGACGTCACAGCCGCTCCTGCGCAGGTGACCCTGAGCAGGATCCGAGCCCAGAAGAGAGTCTACACAGCAGCTCAGTCTCAATATGGCTTCCCAGGCAGACAAGGTCTCGCCGGTGTCAGTGTGGCTGTAGGATCTACACTGAGAGCGCCCCCGGTGCGTCCCCGGTGCTCAGGAAGGGGCTACTGCTGGGTCAGCAGATAATCCACAGCAGGAGTCCAGCGAACATCTGGAGATGCAGCGAAAACAACCAGATGGGCCCCTCGTGAGCACGTCAAGGCTGGAGAGGAGGCAGAAGCACCAGCCGGCCCCCCGCAAACAACAGGCCATCGTTCGGGGGTATGGAGGGGGGCAGATGGAGACTAAGCCCCCAGGCCATCTGACCTCAGCTGATTTCGAGCCACATTCTCGCACTCCCTGCATCATCCAAATGGGCTCCTTTGGTCCTGCACTCTCCGACCTCTCTGCCTGGTTGCTCACTTGCCCCCAGCCCGGCATGTCCCACCTTTATCTGGATTCACCTCCAGGTCCAGCTTCACCCCAAGCTCGTGAGGCCTCTCCCTCTGCCTGATTTGGACTGTCTTCCGGCACCTCGTCTGTGCTGCAGCCGCGTATCCGAGGGACTGAGAGCTCCCTGAGAACAGGAGCTGGCCCCAGCTTTACTTTTTCCTTTAAGAAATGTACAAACTGGCGCGCCTGGGGGGCTCAGTCAGCTAAGCAACCAACCGACTCTTGATTTCGGCGCAGGTCGTGATCTCAGGGTCATGGGATCAAGCCCTGCATCGGGCTTCACTCTGGGCATGGAGCCTGCTTGAGATTCTTTCTCTTCCTCTGCCCCTCCTCCACTCTCTCTTTATTTTATGTATTTATTTTTATTTTTTAAAAGATTTTGTTTATTTATTTATTTGACACAGAGAGAGACAGCCAGCAAGAGAAGGAACACAAGCAGGGGGAGTGGGAGAGGAAGAAGCAGGCTCCCAGCAGAGGAGCCTGATGTGGCGCTCGATCCCAGGACTCTGGGATCACGCCCTGAGCCGAAGGCAGACGCTTAATGACTGAGCCCCCCAGGAGCCCCCCACTCTCTCTTTAAAAAAAGAAGAAATGTAAAGACTCACACAGAAGAACAGAGAGTAAGAAGACCATCAGCTGCATACCCCCTCACAAGAAGAAATGATGGTTCAATTTTTATTATATTTCCTTCAATTTTTCTTTTTTTAGTAAGCTCTAGGCCCAGCACGGGACTTGAACTCACAACCCCAGGATTGGAGTCACATGCTCCACCAACTGAGTCAGCCAGGCACCCCTGCTTCATTCTTTTTTTTTTTAAGACAGAAAGTGTTACAGATAAGGTTGGTGTCCCCTTAGCATAGCTATTAGGAGAACAGAAATCTAATAAATAAGTTTGGAGCCAGATTCTCTGGGTTTAAATTCCACTTCTGCCACTTATTAGCCAAGTGACCATGAACAAGCTGCTTAACCCTTCTGTGCCTCAGTTTCCACATCTGTAAAATGGATGTGGAATGTTGTCATGAAAATTCAGCAAGTTAACAGATGTAAGGGTCTTAGAGCATGCTTGCCCGGCACACCGCGAATGTTCAAGAAATGCTAGCTGCACCTTGTCTTCCATCCCTAGACCTAGTTCTCGATGCTCCCTTCCCCCCTTATGTAGTCAACCATATCTTGAAGAGTAGACACGCTCTTAGTCCCTGCTTGGTACTTTTACCTCCATATGCATATATCCATGAAAAATGTGTAGGTTTTTTTTTTTAAAGATTTTATTTATTTATTGGACAGAGATAGAGACAGCCAGCGAGAGAGGGAACACAAGCAGGGGGAGTGGGAGAGGAAGAAGCAGGCTCATAGCAGAGGAGCCTGATGTGGGGCTCAATCCCACAACGCCGGGATCACGCCCTGAGCCGAAGGCAGACGCTTAACCGCTGTGCCACCCAGGCGCCCAATGTGTAGTGTTTTTTGTATGTGCTCTTTTAATTTACGTAATAGCATATTGGTGAGTATCCTTTGAGTCGGAAATACAGAAAGCCCGACACTAACTGAGGATTTCCTAGCTCCCTTAACTGAAATGTTAAGCCGCAAGGAGGATTTCAAGGTTGATTTGATTTAGCAATTCGACAGTGGCATCAAGGACCCAATCTCTTTTGTCTCCTGGCTCTACTTTCCCTAGCTTCAGGTTCACGCCAGGGCCGGCTCCTCCTCCTCCTCCCTACGAGAGGGCCGCCACCCACTCTAGGGTGGTATGCCCCCTTGTCGGCATCCAGGGAGAGAGGGGGTTGGTCAGGAAGTGCTCTACGATGAGGAGGCTTCTTCCCCAGGAGCCCTAACAAACTTCTCCTCATTTCTCATGGCCTAAAATGGTCTATGCAACTGGCCCTGCACAAGATGCTATAGCCGCGGGGTGGGATTATATCCATCAGCCTTGGCCCAGGACACATCCTGCACCATAAGAGGAAGGTAAAGTCAGCCTCTTCCAAAGGGCACAGGCTGTACAGATGCTGTGGATATCTGCACGAAATTACATCAAGAGAAGGAAAAGATGCAGGGGTGGCAACGAGGTCCTCTACAACCACAGTATCTGACTCCTGCTAGCCAAGTGTATATGGTTCTACCTCTTGCTTTTCTTACTCAGTGTTTTGTTTTCGAGATCCACCCATTTGATACAAAGAGCTCTAGTTCAGGGGCGCCTGGGTGGCTCAGTTGTTAAGTGTCTGCCTTCAGCTCAGGGCGTGATCCCAGAGTCCTCGGATCAAGCCCCGCATCAGGCTCCCTGCTCCACTGGCAGCCTGCTTCTTCCTCTCCCACTCCCCCTGCTTGTGTTCCCTCTCTCGCTGGCTGTCTCTCTCTCTCTGTCAAATAAATAAATAAAATCTTTAAAAAGAGAGAGAGAGAGATCTAGTTCATTCCTTTTAAATGAGGAATATTATGCTATCATATGAGTAAGCCACATGTACCTGGCCATTTCTCTATTGACAGATTTTTAATTGTTACCATTGCAAACATTGGGTATGTGTCTTCTTATGGACCATCCCAGTCAGCTTTGTGTTTGCCTCTGGCTCCTTCTCCGGTGGTCAAGCCCATAGGGAGAGCTCAACCAGTACTTATGAAATGGATGAATGTATGAATGTATGCATGAATGAGTGAATGCTTCTCTTTTCCCCAACTGTCAGCTCTTGAAAGGGTCATTATGGGATGCTGGTCACGGAACCCTGCAATGCTAGAGTTCAAATGGGGCCTTTAATTTCCAGAGGAGAAACAGAAGCGCAGAGAGGGAAATGGCTAGCCTGAAGACACCCCACTCTACCTGGGTCAGAACTGGGACCTGAACCTTAGGCCACTGACCCCAAAACAAGGCTCTTCACTCCAGCATATCTCCTCCTCCCTCTCCCCAGGCCACTCAGTTGCTCCTTTACCCAACTTCTTTTACTCTTATGATCCGTTCCACAAAATCTCGTGTGAATTACCTGCGGCTTTGAACATGCTTCTCTCCCTGATGAGCGTGGAAGCGCCCACAGGCAAGGCTCAGCCTGATATTTCGGTATCAGCCAAAAGCCAGGCAGAGTCTAAATACACCCCAGGCCGTCCTCATCAAAGCCCCTGCTGGAGGGCAATGGCACAGAGTCCCAGAGGCTCTGGCAAGAGGGGCCACCAAAGATATTTCAGTCCAGTTTCCTGGCGAGTATCACAGCACATGCCCTCCAGCGCCTTCTCGGCCTCTCCAGCAATAAGGCAGTGACCACTGTGTTTTTAGACAGATCTGTTCAAAAGCCTCACCTGTCTTTAACCCCTACCCGGGACTATCATCCAGCCTTCTGAAGCCACTGAGAGTAAAGCCAAATCCATTTTCTGTGTGTCAGTCTTTCACATACCAGAGGGAGGCCGAGCCTGTTCTTCCTCAGGGGAAAAAATCCCCAGTTCCCAAATCCAACCCACATAGAATGGTTTCTACACACACACGCACACACACCCACACACACCCACTTTGGTTTGACAGTGTTCCTGATAGAATGCAGGCACCAGGACAGGACCACCCACCCCCCCAGTGACCTGAATAGCTTGTACTCATCCTTGTGTATCAGCCCGACCACCACATCCTCTGGGGAGTCTCCCTTGAATTCCCAAATCTGGGTCAGGTGCCCCTGTAGGTGCCCTCCCAGCACCCTGCAATGAATCATTCCTATCCTAGCGATCATCACCCCAGATTCCACCGCCTGTGCTCTTGTGCACGCCCCACATGATCGGGATCTCCATGAGAGTGAGAATAATGTCTATTGTGTCTACTGCTTCATCCCCAAGACCCAGCACATTGCCTGGCAACTTGAAGGCACTCACTGCATATTTATTAAACAAATTAACAAGTGAGATCATTTTAAAATGGAAGAGAGAGTGAAAGAAAAAATAAAGAAATCATTTTCAAAGAAGGGGTAGGAAAAAAATTAAAAAGGAAAAGAAAAAATATGATTTGATTTATGAAAAAGCAAGGAATCATCCCTTCCCTGCCTCCAACCTCAGTCTGCTTAGCCATGAAGCCTGAAATGCCTTTGGCTTCAAGGCATTCCACAGTCTCTCATACTGTCAGCTGCTTCTGAGCTTACAGACAACTCACTCCCCGAGGCCTTTCCCGGGAACAGCTGGTCTCTTCACTTGCTGCTGGGAAAGCCAGAGCAAGACCAAGACAAAGAGCAGTGGGAGGTGCGATGATATGCCAGCTGTACAGGAGGCCACAAGGTAACAGGGAGCACTGATCCGGAGCACTGATTTTACTTGAAAATTTGGATGGGGAGGAGGGGGAACGATACAAAACATGTTTAATATTAAAATAAAATTGGATATAGAGAGAGTAGAATGCAAAATCTGTATTCCTTTTTAAGTTAAAACATAAGACCTCAAGGAAATTTCATTGTTGTTTACAAGATGAAACCCCAGGGATGTCTGGGTGGCTCAGTCAGTTAAGCATCTGCCTTCGGCTCAGGTCATGATCCCAGGGTCCTGGGATCGAGTCCCGCATCAGGATCCTTGCTCAGGGGGGAGCCTGCTTCTCCCTCTGCCCGCCGCTCCCCCTGCTTGTGCTCACTTGCTCTCTCTCTCTCTGGCAAATAAATAAAATCTAAAAAAAAACCCCAGATAATTAAAAAAAAAAAAAAACAAGATGAAACCCCAATTTACTCATTCATTCAATCATTCTTTCATTCATTCATTCATTCATTCATTCCATTTTCAGTAAAATTCCTCTATGCCAGACACTGAAGATATAACAGTGAACAAAGCAAATAAAAATCATTGCTTCATGGAGCTTACATTTTAGCAATGGGATAGACAACAAAAAAATTGGAAAAGTATATGGTATGTTAGATGCTAAGTGGTATGAAGGGAAATAAACCAGAGAAGGAAAGAGAATGGGAATGTTGGCAGGAACGTGTGAATGAGCGTGCATAGGAAGATGACATTTGGGGATGACACGAGGAAGGCAGAAAAGCACAGGCGGTGTGGGAATGACCTATAAGGGGGGAGCAGGTTTGGGGAGGAGAGAAGAGGAGGTCAACTTAAACCCGGTCATTTTCAGGGAATGGGGAAAATCCAGGTGGGACCCAGAAAGTGTGTGAAAAATATGGAGGTCAGGAAACAAGTGGAGGTTGACTTTGAGATAGAAATTTGCAGTTGTCAACGGAGACGAGATAGCAAAACCACAAGAGTGAGTGAGCCTTCTAAAAGAATCCAAGGCACTGGGGCACCTGGGTGGCTCAGTTGTTTAAGCGTCTGCCTTTGGCTCAGGTCATGATCCCAGGGTTCTGGGATTGAGTCCTGTGTTGGTCTCTGCCCTCAGTAGGGAGTTGGCTTGAGGATTATCTCTCTCCCTCTCCCTCTGCCCCTCCTCCCTTCTCACATTCTCTCTCTCTTTCAAATTAATAAATATATATTTTTAAATAAATAAATAATAAAAGAATTCAAGGCATGGATTGGAAACTATCTACCCATGTGCTGGATCTGGCACGTGCCTATGTTTTGTTTGGTCTAATAACTGGCTGGAATATTGGGTTTAAGAGCTGAGGTTCTGGCATCAGACTACGTGGATCCAAGATCCTGCTCAACCTTTACTAACTAGCTGACTTTGAGCAACTGCAACTCCTCTGTGCCTCCATTTACCTATCTATAATAATTGTACATGTTACATAGAGTTGTTGTAAGGATTTGATTATTAAATTCATGTTGGGTAATTAGAAAAGTGCCTGGCTCTGCAAATGTTAGTGCTGCTATTATGGTTATGACTGTGATTGTGATTATTAGGTATTTACATGAGACCAAATGTTTGCCAGGTTGCCCGGTCCCTGCAGTACCATTTTGTTTATTTAAATGACTTGCCTGGTCCTTGTGACAGCTGATGTGGAAAGAGGATAAAGACAGAGATTGAGGGTTGACTTTAATTTGTGGGGACAAAGAGAAAAGCCTATTTTCAACATTGAGACTTTTCATCCATTCAGGAATGTGTTGGTATATGGTGTGAGGCAGGGATCCAACTTAATGTGTTTCCCAAAGGGCATGCCAGTCATCACAATATCACATACTGAATCATCCATGCTTCTTCACTGTTTTCAAATGTTGCTTTTGTGATACCTGCATATTTTTTATATTCTTAAACCCATAGCTGGATTGTCTACTCAGTTCCATTGATCTCATTATGGGCTCCTGTAACAATAGTACAACTCCATGAGAAAAGGGATGTTATTTGATACCATCACTGTATTCACATAGTAGGTATTCAAATATTCATTGAAACAGTGAATAAATAAAGGAATACATTATTGTACCTCTAGAATTTTAAAATCCATCTGCTTGGGAAAGTCCCGTCTTTTTAATTCTACTTTTACAAAACAGGGCTAGATTTCTGCCTTTATTCCCCTGAAAGGAACCAAGGGTGGGGAAGGGGAATCAGCAGGAGATGAGGCTGGAGAGGTAGCAGGGAAAAAGTTATGAAGGGTCTTGTACCCGAGTCAAGAAGTTTAGATTCCATTCTACAAGTCATCAAAGGGTTTTAGGCAGAACAGAAACGGTCAGATAGATGAGCTCAGTAGATCCCTCTGTGGGCCCTGAGGGGGGTGAACTTCAGGAGGCAAGACTGGTGATCTAGTCCAGGAAATAGTTGCTAAATGGACTTGAGAGTCACTTAGCAGGTGGAATCAACAGGCTACAAAATCTGATCTGACTTGGGTGATGGAGGGAATGCGGAAGGGAATGAGGATGATCTTCAGTTGCCTGGCTTGGGTGACTGGGTGAGGAGTGTCACCCGTTATGCACTAGGGACTGGAGAAGAAAGATTGGGCTGGGGAAATGAGCCGTTCTGTTGTGAATGTGGTAAGTTTGAGGCATCCATGGGTCTTGTTTAGAAGTTTGGTCCTGAATATAGACAAGAAAGCTGGGGATAGGGTTTTCGGGTCATTAGAAGTTGAAATCCTACGTGAGATGAGGCAGCCAGGACCATGCGTTGTCTAAAGATTAACTGTGTGGAGACCATTTAAAAAAATGTTTGTCGAGCGCTCACTAGGAACAGAACTAAGTGCTTTCTATTGATTCCATTAATTATCACAGCAACTATTGTTACCCTTATTTTGGTGATGAAGAAACTGAAGTTGAGTTTAAATAACTTTCCCCGAGTCACACAGCTAATAAGAGGCAGGTCTGTTTCAACACAAAGTCCACGCTCTTCACCACTAGGGCTAGTCTTTCACTGCAGACAGTATCCCACAGACCTACTCTCATCCCAGCTCTTGGCCTCCAGCTGCTGTCTCACTGGGTCCCCAGCAGTGCATTTATTTCCTAGGTTCAGAGATGAACTCCCACCCCAGGGGGGGGCCTACTCTGCACCCCTTGTTTAAGCAGTCATAGGCTTGAAGTCTTGAAGTCTCCAGAAAGTTGCTCTATGATCCAAAGCGACTCACAGGGCTCTGAGCAGGAAGGGGTTCCCTTACCAGCTCGCTCTCTTCCCCATCCCCCTTCAACAGGTTGGGGCTCCGTGGGCTCTGCAGGCACAAGGGCTGGTGAGAAGGGGACAGACGGAGCATCACTCATCTCTCCCACTGACCCACAGCCACCCGCCTCACAAATGTTAAAGAATCAGCCCTGAGCATCCAACCTATTCTCTCTTGCATTATATTTAATAAATGCAAATGCATGATTAATATTTTCCTCCACTGATTCTGATTTCATTCTGTTAGTGATTATACTGATGGCAACAGTTGAGGGGATTAAAAATCCCATTTAATTCGCGTTAGATTTTTTTTTTAACTTTGCTGACAAATTTTAAATGTCAAGTGCTTTGGCGTCTTCCACAAGATGCAGAGGCCAAATGAGGAGGCCAACAGTAGCGGGGAGCTTGGAAACAGCTCAGAGAAAGTGGGAACTCAACCGGATGACCCATCTCCCACACAATCCACGAAAACTGAGCACACGGCTTGACCTGGGACAGCGCTCCGCTGCGGTGGCTCCCGAAGCCCTGATGTTAGCGTATCTTTTCCACTTAATGGTTCACAGTAATGAAGGCACTAGGGAGACCTTGCAATATAAAGACGCTCCCTAGACAACTGTTTGGAAGGCACATAGTCACTCCCTGGTTGATCTTTTTGTAAGTGTAGTGTGTTTTTGACAACTGAGTAAAGCAATGCAGGTAGATGAAAACACAATTTTCTCACTGCCACACCCCTTCCTTTCTACCCCTAATTCTGTTTCTCAACATATAATGAAAATTCTTTGAGACGAACACAGACCCTCTACACACTTCCCAAATCCCCCCCGCTCTAGAGTTCTGCTGTTGAGGGCCGATATAGCAACTTAATACCTGAGAAATTAGTTCGGTTTTGTTTTTTAACTTGCCCACAGATCCAGAGCACTGCCCCGTTCCATTGTGCCGATGACCAATCCACCCAGAGAAAAGATGACTTTGCCAAAACACACGCTCACTAATTCGGACTCGGTGGGGGCAGGTGGGAGCCAGAAAGAGTGGGTTTGAATTAGTGAAGTCCCACCTCAGAGCTTCCTCTGCCTCCCAGTGTTGCCTTCCTTCCCCAGGCACTGGGATATCCCTGCTTGTTTCCTGAGGCTTTCTGCTACCCACTCTCTGTATCCACGGCCTATGGGCCATGGGCAGCCAGTTACCCGGGACACAGCCAGTTAGTTGAGGGGGTGAAGTGGTTCCATTGATTGTCATTAACAACGTTCTAGGGCTAAAATTCCCATAATCAGACCCTGACCCTCCTCATAATTAAGGACCTCCCACTCCCCTGAATACCAGGAACCCTTTGCAGTAGCTCTTCTCCCACCAGCATTAGCCCTGATTTTGTCATATTTCATATCACAATTAATTGCACACGGGGGCTAGTCTCCAGTATTGTACTGAGAGTCCCTTGGGGCAAAAGTATGTTTGCTCCTCTCTTCCCTACTTCCTATACAACACCCTCCCTATCACCACCTTTTGCTATTTGGGATTTCTTTCAGTGCACAACACAATCACCTGTGTAGATTAAACAAACAAATATAATCAGACTTCATTCCAGACCACTGAGCCAGAGCCTCCCCAGGTGAGAAGGGCACCTGTCTTACAGAGAGGTCCCCAGGGGATTCTAATGCAACCTCTAGGTTAAGAAACTTTGCCCTGGGGCATGATGGGCTCAGAAAGAGGGAGAAAAGAGGAAGACAGAGAGAAAAAAGAAGATACACAAAATAGCTAGACTGAAATTAGTCTTAATCGCTGAATGCTCCTGACTTTATTTCCATGCCTGTCCTTGATCAGGCACAGGACCCGCTCCTTCTCTTGTCCCTTGACCACTCATTCTCTACAAAGCTCCAAAAATCTTTGTCGGACACAAACTGGGGCGTGTCATTGCCCTCCTTAAACCCCGTCAACGGTGGCCATTGCATTTAGAATGAAATGTTCCTTACCACGGCCTTTACCAAGTTCTTACCGCAGTCTTTGCACTTGGCTGGCCCCTGCCCGTGGCTTAGCTTCATCATACACCATTCTCCCCCTTTCTTAGCGCGCTCCGGGCACAGCAGCCTCGGTAGTCCTCGAACCTGCTATTCCTCGTAGTGTGCCTTGCTCTTCCTATGCGATCTTAGAGCGTTTGCTTTGGGATTCTCTGCCCCTAGTTATTCACACCATTGGTTCCTTCCCATATTCTAGTATCAGTTCAAATACCACGTTCTCAAGTAGATCTCCTCCACTTACCAATCTAAAGCAGCAAGCCTCCCGCTAGCTGTCACACGGCCCGGGTCTACTGCCTCCATAACACTTTTCACCGTCTGAAACTATCTTACTCGCTGAGTTGTTGGTCATTTGTCTATAACTACCTGTTTCCCACCCACTAAGAAGTAGGTTCTAGGAGAGCAGATATGTTATCTGTCGTGTGCTTTGTTATACTCAGCTTGGCGCCTTGCACAATGCCCAGCACATGGGCAGGGGCTTGATAAAACGCTTCTTGGACGAAACCTTTACATAGTTCTTACTGTCAGATACGATCTACTTTACAATAATTCATTCAATAATGCCTCCAGGGACTTGTAGCAAAAAGTGGAATTTTTTCATATTTAAATTACAAAGAAAAAAATGTAATTTTGCTAATTTCTAGTGTGTATGTTGTTAACCAATATTTCTAAGTAGAAGTTCTAACAATGTTACTTTAATTAGACAAACTTATCTATAATTAGTATATCAATTATATGCAAATTAAACTGCCAATATCCTTGAATATATTTTGTCCCCTTCAGCAATTGAAACTTCCTGCCCCCACCATGGAATTTTGTTTACGGGACTATTTTGTTTAGCAGTCTCTTAATTCATACACGGTATAAAAATAAACACCAGTCTTGCACCAGCTTAATTATCACACATCCCAAATCACTGAAAACCCAGTATTAAGTGGTAGAATCATCTCCGAACACGACAAGTGAGGGATAGGTTAACCATGAGCCCAAATCACACATCAGAAACATAAAGGTGTTTTGAGGCCATCATTCTGTTCTTAAAAACTTCTAGCACCTTCTTGAGATATTGGTGGTAGCATTGAGAATGACCTCTTAAAGAATGGCTTTATAAGTGAGCAATCATGAGGAAGGAGATAACCTTCTGACATTGAACTTGAGATCAGCTCTCACCAACTGGAACAAACCTCCCAGCTCTGAAGGGCCAGGGATTAACCGAAGATAATCCTTAGACCTTGCAGACTTCCAAAGGAAGTGAGCAATGGGCAAAGAGAAGAATGTGATTTCCCAAAGAGAGTCCAAATCAGAGGGCATCGTAACATAACTTTATGTCAAAGAGACACTTGCACATCCGTGTTCATTGCAACATTATTCACAATAGTCAAGAGGTCTAGAAGCATCAGCAGATGAATGGATAAGCAAAATGTGGTATCCGGACAATGGAATATTATTTGGCTTTAAAAAGGAAGGAAATTCTGGCACATGCGACATACAATATGGGTGAATCTTAAGGACATTATGCTAAATGAAATATGCTAGTCACAAAAATACTGCATAATTCCACTTATATGAGGTTGTCAGATTCATAGAAACAGAAAGTACAATGGTAGATGCCTAGAGCTGAGGAGATAGGAAAACGAGGAGCTATTGTTTAGTGGGTATAGAGTTTCAGTTCTGCAAGATGAAAAAGTTCCGGAGAGCTGTTGCATTCACAACAGTGTGAATGTCCTTAACACTGGTGAAATGTACACTTAAAAATAGCAGAGATAGTAAATGTTATATTATGGGTTTTTTTTTTTTACCACAATTAAAAATAAAAAAAATAATGATATGTAGCAAGTAACTTTAAATATAAGGAAACCAACTATCACAAGTCAGTACACTGTGCACTATCATAAAACGATTCAGGTTTTTCAACTTTCAGGAGAAATATTTGCCTTTTTGATTCCTACCAATACTTGAGTTATGACCGTTTTTCTCAACCTAATGGTTTGGTCACAGAGTTGACAGAAGATGTTCTCATCAGGGGTTCCAAAATCCTATTGGTGAAGCCCAGAGACATTGTGTTTCTTTTTTTGTGTGTGTGTCCAAGAAAATTCTTGGTTTTAAAAAGCCTGCTGGTTTTTGAAAATAAAAAGAAAATGTAGGGCGCCTGGGTGGCACAGCGGTTAAGCGTCTGCCTTCGGCTCAGGGTGTGATCCCGGCGTTATGGGATCGAGCCCCACGTCAGGCTCCTCTGCTATGAGCCTGCTTCTTCCTCTCTCACTCCCCCTGCTCGTGTTCCCTCTCTCGCTGGCTGTCTCTATCTCTGTCGAATAAATAAATAAAAATCTTAAAAAGAAATGTAATAGCATTAAAACTATGAGAACAAAACCTTACGCACTCCCTCTCCCCCTACATAACAACTATTCCCTACTGACATATTAACCCTTCCGATCCTCCCCCAGATGCAAGCATGTTTTCATGCCATGGTAGCCATGGTGCACATATCACCTTGCACGTGTTTCTTATGCTGGAGACAGTTTTCCAACTTTTACCTTTTCACTGAAACTATCATTTTTTTTTTATTATTTATTTATTCGACAGAGAGAGAGACAGCCAGCGAGAGAGGGAACACAAGCAGGGGGAGTGGGAGAGGAAGAAGCAGGCTCATAGTGGAGGAGCCGGATGTGGGGCTCGATCCCATAACGCTGGGACCACGCCCTGAGCCGAAGGCAGATGCTCAACCGCTGTGCCACCCAGGCACCCCTGAAACTATCCTTTTTAATTGCTGTATGATAGTCCACTGAGTTCATGACCATAATGGACTTAGCAATTGCCCTGGTTTTGAACACCTGTGTCTGTTCTGCTAATAAAGATAAAACAGCCCGGGTGCTTCAGCTACTTTTGATGTGCTCAGTGTTTTAAATAATCATTGTTAGAGACCAAAATTATCATGTACACAGAGCTGAAAGGGCCAAGGGGGTAAAAACCCTGTTCCTCACTGAGGAAGACTGAGCCTACACACTGAGTACCACTTAACACCCTGATCGTATCTTCGAGCAAGTTCACGACCCCACATCGTGCCCGGTAGGCTTTTCTGTGGCATTTCTCCAAATGGCAGCAGCAACATGTTTCTGTTTAAATCACACATACAGTAATGTTTCAGTGTTCAGTTAGTGAATTCCTCAACTTTCCTGGGGACCAGAAGTTCCATTTGTAAACTATGCTTGCTTAGCTATTTATTCCTTTTGGTACAAAGAATCGATTTCGTTCCATCAGTATGAGGTTTTATTTATTTTTTTATTTTATTTTTTTTTTAAAGATTTTATTTATTTATTTGACAGAGATAGAGACAGCCAGCGAGAGAGGGAACACAAGCAGGGGGAGTGGGAGAGGAAGAAGCAGGCTCATAGCGGAGGAGCCTGATGTGGGGCTCGATCCCATAACGCCGGGATCACGCCCTGAGCCGAAGGCAGACGCTTAACCGCTGTGCCACCCAGGCGCCCCCAGTATGAGGTTTTAGCACATGATGTTCCCCTCTGCCTGGAAAACCTCCCTCACCGGGCTGACTCCTACCCATCTTTCACATCTCAGCACAAAATATCAATCACTGCCTTAGGAAAGCCTTCCCTAGCACTTCCTCTCCCACCCAGGTCAGTCTTCCCTTCCCCCCTTCCTGGCACATGTTCTCGTCATTTCCTGAACTTTCCCTTCCTTACATTGATCAGCTTGTAACCACATATACTAATGTAAGTATTTAATGTCTGTCTCCCCCTCTAGCTGTAAGCTCCAGGAGGCCAGGGACTGGGTCTGTTTTGCTCGCTGTATCCCAGCGTCTAGCTAGCGGATAGTAGGTATTCGGTAATATCTGTTGAACGGATTAAATGTCATCAGGGACAGCCATGAGCCATTAGATTAAGAAAGGAGGAGAAAGGAGGAACCAAAAGCCAGGGCTTAGCCATCTTAGCATGATCCACTGCTCCACATTCAGGAAAAACATTGGGGCGATTGTAACAACCAATAAATTGAAAACTTGACCACAACTTTTTTTCCCCTAAAAGTAGTCTGGAGAGTTGTCCTTCAGGTATTCCTCCCTTCCCTACTCTTTCATGATGCATACATGCTTACAGCACCTGTCTACTTCTGTTTTGTCTCTATTTGTTACGTCTTTTCTTAAAGGATGGTACTCTCTTAGAAGGCAAGGGTTACTCCCCCCTACCTCCTATTTGCATCACCAACAATGTTTAGGAGATAATACAGACTCAATAAACATTAGTTCCTTTATCTTAAAATTCATATGGAATCCTAAGGGACACCAAATAGCCAAAATAATCCTGAAAAGAACAAAACTGGAGGTCTCACATTTCCTGATTTTAACACTGACTACACCAAGCTACGGTAATCAGAACAGTGTGGTACTGGCATAAAACAGACGTAGAGAGTACTGGAATGGGGCTGAAAGCCCCGAAATAAACCCTTACATGAATGGTCAAAAGATTTTCAACAAGGATCCTGAGACTCGTCAATGGAGAAAGAACCATCTCTTCAACCAAGTTGGATCCCCACATGCAAAAGAATGAAGCTGGGCTTTTACCTCTCCCCATATTACACAGAAAGTAACTCAAAATGGATCAGACCTAAACACAAGAACTCACACTGTAAAACTCTTAGAAGGGGAAAAGCTTCATGACGTTGGATCTGGCCACGATTTCTTGGGACATGACACCAAAACACAGGCAACAAAAGAAACAGCAAATAAATTGAACTTCGTCAAAATCAAACACTTCTGTGCTATCAAAAGATACAAGCAACAGAAGAAAAAGGCAACCCTTGGACTGGAAGAAAATATTTGCAAGTCATATATCCGAAAGGGGTTAATGTCCATAACATAAAGAACCCCTACAACTCAACAACAACAACAAAAAAACAACCTGATTTTAAAATGCAGAGAGAACTTCACTAGACATTACTCCCCAGATCTACAAATGGGGAAGAAGCACGTGAAAGGGTGCTCAACAGCACTAATCATCAGGGAAATGCAAATCAAAACCACAGTGAGATACCACTTCACACCCATTAGGATGGCTAGTATTAGAAACAAAACAAAACCAAAAAAACACAACGACAACAAAACAAAACAAATAAACAAAAAACCAAAAAAAAACAAGAACTCCAGAAACTAACAAGTGTTGGAAAAGATGCAGAGAAATTAGAATATGGCAGTTCCTCAAAAACTTAAAAGTAGAATTAGCATATGATCCAGAAATCCTGTTTCTGGGCATACACTCAAAAGAATTGAAAGCAGGACTCAAATATATATTTGTACACCCATGTTCCTAGCAGCGTTATCCACAATAACCAAAAGTAGAAGCACTGCCCGTGTCCATCGACAGATGAATGGATAAACAAAACATGGTATACACATACAATGGAATATTATTCTGTCTTAAAGAGGAAAGAAAATTTGACACAGGCAACAACTTGGTTGAACGTTATGCTAAGTGAACTAATCCAATCACAAGAGGACAAATCTTGTATAATTCCACTTTCATGAGATACAAAGGAGACTCAGATTTGTAGAGGTGGAAAACAGACTGGCGGTTGCCAGGGACTGGGAGGAAGAGGAAAAGGCAAGTTATTAAATAGAGATAGAATTTCAGTTTTGCAAGATGAAAGGGGAATTTTGGATGATTGGTGGTGATGGTCGCACAGCCATGTGAATGTACTTCATGCCACTGAACTGTATATTTAAAATGGTTACGATGGCAAATTTAATGTTACGTGCCTTTTGCCACACTTAAAAAAATTAGTTCCATTTCCCACTATTCATATCAAGGGTGAACCCCTCAGTGCCTAGAATGGCACCTTGCATCTAGTGTGCCTCCATAAATGTGTAAGTGAGTGAGTGACCAGAAGCCCAGAGCTGGAATTCTGGAAGGCACCTAGAAGCCACGTGTGGAAGGCACCTGGAAGCCACGTGTGGAACCTTCTACTCAGGGCAACATGGGTCCTATAATTCCCACCTTTGCTGAGACACCTCCAGGTTGCGGGACACTCACTACCTTTCAACACTCCTCACTCCATTGTTGCGTGCTTCTTTCTCATTAGAAAAGTCTTTCTTATGCTAAGGTGAAATAGGACTTTTTGGTAATATCTCCCCACCCCCAGGGGTCCTAGCTCTGCTTTCTGGGCCCAGAGAGAATAGGTCAAATTTCTAACTCACCTGACTGCCCTTATAAAATAAAAGGTGGAGCTCTATGCCCTAGGAAAGTTAATGCCTCACCTCAAAGTCATCTATTCTAGCAACAAGACACTCCTTTTGTATTTTAGACACACACTAAAAAGTCTCAAAGGGAATATCTAGCCCTAATTCCTTCTAGAGACTCACCAAATGGCAAGGACATGGAGGTGACAAATGGGTCTGATGGAGTCTACTGGTTGTGGGGAGAGTCTGGTAATCGAAGAATGGGAAGTATTTAGCCTAGAGAAGAGACATCTCAAAGGGAGAGACTACCTGTCTTCAGGACTATTCCACAGAAGAAGCAGCCTTGGGGTGTATATCTGTGGACCATCAGTTACAAGAAGGCGGGTTCTGCTCAGTGATAAGAAGAGACTCTAGAACTGTCCAAGCACACAGAACAGTGACAGATAGTAGGTGCTCAATAAATTACAGCCATCATCATCATCATCATCATTATCAGTCATCAGTTTGAACGTCATCACCCTTTTGAAATCAGAAAACAAACAGACACACACACACATCATATACCACACTGGGCTTCCTGACACCATTCATGCCTGACAGAGAACATTCTAGAAGTATTTCTGTGTTCAATACAGATGGACATAGCACAGCCAGTTAAAAATTAAACAACCACCACTACTGTCACTATCGAGGAGAGACTACTCAAGGACCTTTGGTCTCAAACCCAGCTCACCAGAGACTTAGTTCTTCCGGCTGAGCTGCAGCCCCTGGTTCTAACCTGGTTCCTCCCATGGCTGGGATCCTCCGACCTTTTATGTCCTGGCAATGACTTCTCCGCATGCTGGCAGTGACCGCCTGAATTTCTGACTCAACCTTCATCTCAGCCTCTCGGGCTTTCTCTCTCTCCTTTAATTCCACGGCCAAGGCTTCGGCTGCCCCTTCTCATCCCCGAGGAACAACCCGTGCTTTTGAAAAATGACCATGCCGAAGGGGAACTAAGGCTTGCAGCCCCCCAGCAGGTCCTGTCAATCTGATTTTGAAACGACAGAGGAGGTGGGAGGACGTGGCTCCTGGTGGCATTGCCAGTCTCCGGGATGAGGCAAAGATCAAGGGAGGAGGAGGAGGAAAGATCTTCTGAATGTGAGCGCATTCACAGACCCAGAGGACGGAGAGGTATTTAAAGTAAACCAGAACAAACCCGCAACATCAGGTGCGTTCTGCCTTCAAAAATAGCTGGCAGTTAGAAAGGGTTATTTACATATTGATTTCATGCTAACTTTGTAATGGAATGTGCTGCCTGCCTGCCTGAGACCTAACAACTGTCATCATCATTTTTTCTAAAAATACAGTCAGAGAAAAACACTCCGTGAACCCTCCACTGGAAAGGGGCTGCGAAAGGCCCCGGATCCCAAACCTACTTGAAAGACCACCGCCAAGGGTAGGGTTACTCAACAGCCGTAGCCGAGGGAACGTTTCACAGCTGCGGCTGGCCCTTCCTGCTTCCAACCAGCCTGCACTACCTTTTTTTCATTCTAGAGAACCCGTCTTGTTCTCGGGCGAGGGAGATGCCTTCCCCTGCAGAACAGCTTTGATGGAAACTCCAGCTGGCTCCTGATCAGAAATAATGGATGACACAGGGCCCGCGTCACCCCACCAGCTCCAACGCCCCTTCTTCCGTGCATTCCTGCGGCGGTTTCTCCCCACTGGCTCTCCACCGAGGGTCCCCACCCCTCCGACCTCCTAACAGCAGCTTCCAGCGTTCCTCCGTCGAGTTCCCCCCCTAAACCCCCAAGTCTGTGTCTATGGAGGCTACAGGGCTGATGCCTGGCAGGGCTGTCACTGCTCTCCAGTCCAATATTAGCAATTGAAATGCCTCTCTGCCAGGCCTGGTGGAGCTGATTTGGTTGTGATCCCTGGCACATGGATGGCATATTTGCTGCGAGCTAGGTGAGACGCGTCCCAGAAGGCCCGCCCCCAGCGCCCGCAGCCACGTCCCGTCCCCAGTCGCTCCCGGGCAGGCGGGCAGTCGTGTGAGCAGTTACAGCGGCCAGAGCCAGCCGTCACTGCTGCCCACTTTGTCTCCAGCCGGCCCCCACGGCTGGGGACAAATCTTTCATTCATGAAGAGTAGCTTGTTAGGCCAACTCCGGGACTCTAAAGCCACTTAATTAAATTGTGGAAAGTCGCTTGGCCCTCGTGGGAAATTTGCACACAAAGGCTGGGTGTCTGGCACTCCCTTTGCCAACAGGCCCCACAACAAAACCATGACCTTACCCGCTCCCGGGCCCCGGCTCTTCCCCTCTGCTCTCAGCACCCCCTCATTAGAGGGCGTTTGTTAGGGGATGTTTTCCCAGCGATTCCCTGACAGGCCTTTCATTCCTCCCTGGGCAATCAAGGGCGGCAAGTATAGACTGAGAGCCCTCCAAGGCCTGATTGCTGAAAGAATTTCCAAAAGCAAAGAGTGTAAACAGGTACATTGAAAAAGCCTCTTTTGAACAATTATGTAAACATTCCAAACACTATTTGAAAACTTTCACAGAGGAATTGTCAGATCGGAGCATTCTTGTTTAATTGCCAGGGCACAGTGGCTGCTCTGGGGGGGCCATCCCAACTCCCTGCAGACCCCCCCCCCCCCAGAGATGGCTCAGGATAAACAAGTCACGAGTTTCACCGTCGGGCCCACAGCATCTTTCTGTGTGTGTTCTCGCTCCCGCGCCTCCCAGAAGAACCTCCCGGGAACGGGGTGGCTGCAGTCTTTCTTCTGATGAGATTTCTCCAGGACCTGGTCCGGCGCTCTGCACTCAGGGCAGGCTCATAACCCTGCACGCAAATTCCAGTCCGAGGTTCCCTTCTGTCTCATTGAACGTTTTCGTCAAAGCAGCAAGTGACCATTCCTAATCCCAACCAGAGTCGGTGGCCAAGTTCCCTTCACCATAGGGATGGTTCCTCGCTTGCCTTTCTCCCCTGCCTACGCAGGCATGCTGTCCTTCTCTTTTCCACACAGCCCAGACGCTCATGATCCACGAGCAGCAGCGCCGATGACCCTGATTGCGTTATGAGGAGTTGCAAGAGTTTAGGCCGTGTGAGCGAACCGCCTGATCCCCTGTTTCGCGGGGACGCTGAGGTTCCAGACGACTGTTCGTGCACATCCTTCCTGGAATCAGCAGAGCCACTGTCCAATCACTCGGTCCCTCCAGCCTGAGACCACCAAGCCTTGCAGGGTTCACCTGAATAAGAGCTGTGGTCTGGGAGACTGCGGCGTGCACAGCTTGTTTTTATTTTTGTATTTTAAAATCTGTTTCTTAATAGCCTAACTGTTCAATAAAGGGGATTGACATCTCAGCACGATGAAGTCTTACAAAGGTGTCATATGAAGGCCAGGTGAAGTCACAGGAAATAGTATGAAAATAAAGTGAAAAATCAGGCCACAAAATCCTATCTGCACTCTACTGGAAAAAAAAGAAAAAACTACGTCTGCGTGCCGCAAAGGCCTGGAAAGGGCCACGGCAGAATGAAAACACTTGTTCTGGGGAGTGAGAGTACCAGCAGGTTTTACTTTGCAAGCCTATCTTTAATGCCATCGCATTGTGTTGTCAAGGCAGGGTCTGGGGATGCTGGAAAGCACCCGTGCACATACAAGGTTGAACATAAAAGGCCACCCCAGTAACCCACAGAGAGATGTATACACCGGCCTGCAGCACTGTGCAGCCTTACCAAGGATGTGGATCAGAGCTTCAGAGTAAATTCCTCAGGTCTAAAGAAGGAGCTGAGGCTTGCCTGCTTGCTGAGTCCCCAGGAGGCAGAAACAGAATCACAACTACAAGATAAATCAGAAATGCAGTTGGTAGACTTGGTGATGCTCAACAGAGCAGGAGCCAGAGGGGAAAAATCACCTCTCTCCATTTTACGGAGCTCCCTGGGTGCAGAAGGGCTCAAAGAGTGTCTGAATATGCCTATCTCACAGGCTTGTTCAATTTGACAGAAGTCAACATTTATTATGCACCTGTTCTGTGCCAGGGCCCGTGCTATGTGCTGGACATACAAAGTCGCAGGATAATTTTGATCCCCAAAAGTTAATTCACAAATTAGATGAGGAGCCAACATCTTTAAACACATGCACCAGTCAAAGCGATTCGGACGAGGGCGCCAAGACCGTTCGATGGGCAAAAAATAGTCTTCTTAACAAATGATGATGGGAACCTGGATATCCACATGCAAAAGAATGAATCTGGACCCCTACCTCACATCATATACAACAATTACCTTGAAATAAATCAGACATGAATGTAAGAGCTAAAACTATAAAACTCGGAGAAGAAACCATAGATGTAAATCTTTGTGACCTTGAATTAGGC
This sequence comes from Ursus maritimus, assembly GCF_017311325.1. Lineage (NCBI taxonomy): Eukaryota > Metazoa > Chordata > Mammalia > Carnivora > Ursidae > Ursus > Ursus maritimus. The sequence goes on from NW_024425786.1 coordinate 29,250,368, forward strand.
AATGGCTTCTTAGATATGACACTAAAATCACAACCAACAAAAGAAAAAGTAGGTAAGTTGGACTTGATCAAAATTGGAAACTTTAGAGCTGCAAAGAACACTATCAAGAAAGTAAAAAAAAAACATGCACAGAACGGAAGAAAATATTTGTAAATCTTATATCTGATAAGGAGCTAGTATCTAGAATATATAAAGAACTCTTACAACTCAACCATAAGAAGACAAATAACCCAATTGTAAAATTCATAAAGGACTTCAACAGACATTTCTCCAAAGAAAATCTACAAATGACCAGTAAGCACATGAAAAGATGCTCAATGTCATTGGTCATTAAGGAAATGCAAATCAAAACCACAGGGAGATAGTACTTCACGCCCGCCAACAAGGCTATCGTCAGAAAGTCAGATGATGAAAAGTATTAGAGAAACTGGAACCCTCATCCATTGCTGGTGGAAATGTAAAATGGTGCAGCCATTACGGAAAACAGTTTGGTGGTTCCTCAGAAAGTTAGAATTACCATTGATCTAGCAATTGCACCCAGGAGAATTGAAAACATGTGTCCACACGAAAACTTGTACACGAATGTCTGCAGCACCATTAATTATAATAGCCAAAAACGAAAGCCACCCAAATATCCATCCACTGATGAACGGATAACAAATGTGGTCTAGCCCTACAATGGAACGTTACTCGACCATAAACAGGAATGAAATATCGATGTGGGCCACGAGCCAGACACAAAGGCCACATATTGTGTGCTTCTACTGCTAGGAAATGCACACAATGGGCAAGTCCACAGAAACATAAAGTAGATTAGCAGTTGCCATGGGCTGTTGGCAGGAGAGGGGTGACCGCTGAAGGGTACAGGGCTTCTCTTCGGGGTGAGGGAAAGCGCTCTGTCCTGAGATAGTAGTGCCAGTTACACAACTTTCTGATTACCCTAAACACCACTGAATTTTATACTTTAAAAGAATGAATTTTATAACATGTGAATTATCCCTCCAGGTTTTTTTAAAAAGTGCCTATGAAAGGTTCTATAAGCCATAAAACACCACGCAGAATAAAATTTCTGTAGCAGGAGCAAAAGGTCCCAGCTATTTCATGGAACTCTGGAATGCTCATCCGCCCAACTCTGGAGGCCCCTCTCAGCATTCCCCGGGCAGCAGGTGCCGGCCCAAGGGCTCAGGAGCCTGACCAGGGCGTCTGTGTGTCTCTGGTTTTCCAGTATTTATTGGGACACGTGAATTCTAGATCTGCTGAGCCCCTTCAGGGTGGGAGGATGGGGAAATTGCAAATAAGTCTGCCTGGAAAGCCAGCACGGACAAGGAGGCCAAAGGCACTGAGTCAGAAGCATAGGGCTCAGTTCAGAATTCCAGGAACCGGGTAATGAGCAGGGACCCACCCCGCCACCACCTCCCCGCCACCCCTGCGTATGCTCATGCTCACATACAGCATCGATTTCTTTCATCAGATTTGGTTAGATTGTACCTTAAGATTCTAAGGAAGGTTTCTTCCCCTCGTTCGGTGGTCCCGCGATAGCAACCAGAGTGGGCAAAAGCCCTACACCCCAAGCACGGCCCTGCTAGAGAAGGCCTCTTTGTTTCCTGGGACAGACCTGCTGCCCGACCGTCTGGGGGCCACAGGAGCTGGATCTGGTGTCAGATTGCTTCCAGGCCGGGGCCACCCAAGCCCCACTGGATTCCTGAGCCATATCCCTGAATCCTGCTTGGAAGTGCACCCTGGTTCTCTGCGTGAACTACTGCTGTGGCTAGATCCAGGAGCCAACCTATGTTCAAATCAGCCCAAGGGTCCCAGCTATCTTTAGACATAGTCTTCTGAATTCTAGCCTGGGCTGGCCAGTGGGACCCAGGGTTCAAGGAGTGGCCTGGGCTTCAGACCATCCCTACATTCAGATAATCTCCTGAGCTCTACAAGTCTATACGATCAGGCCTCAGACTATCTCTCTGACGTCATCCCTACCTCTCCCACCTTCCTTCATTCCATCAGGGCCACACTGACCTCTCGGGGGTCCTTGAGCAGGTCAAGCGGGATCCTGTTTCGGGACCTCAGCACCTGCTCTTCTCTGGCTGGAATGATTTTCTCCCAGGTCACGTGGCTGGCTCCCTCACTTCATTTAGCTCTTTGCTCAAAGGTAACCTTACAGGTGTCTTCTCTGACCATCTTTTATAAAGTAGCAGCCCTGTCACACTCTATCCCCATATCCTGCTTTATGTTTCCTTCCGCCTGGGCTTTGTGTCTGTAGCCCCCTCCCGAGTGGAAACACCACGAAGACTGGACTTTGTTTTGTTCACTGACGTATCCTCAGCCCCTCAGAGTGCCTGGCACCTCGCTGACACTATAGCTACCTGTTGAACGAATGAATGAGCAAGTGAATGAACAAATGAATATATTATCCGTTTGGAACCCCCTGGCAGCTCTGTGAGAAAGGCAAATTATGGGCTTTGTTTTAGCTCTGAGAAATTTAAAGCACAAAGACCATAAATGACTTGTCTGTGTTCACAGAGAGTTGGGGGTAAGAGAGGGTCTCAGGCATCTCAAGGCCCTCTTCCAGACTCCAGCCATCCCTCCTGCTCTGGGCAGAATCCTCTATGTGGAGACCTCCTGTAGGGTTTATGGAAGAGCAGCAGAGCCCCTGAGGCCAGGGTGGGGCAACAGAGCGTGGGGGTGGGGGCAGGGGCAGCGGGTCTAAAGGGCTGGGATGAGAAGCAGTCAAGGGAGGAGCTCAGAAATCGCTCTATACCCTATTCTGTTCAGGAGGCCCTGGGTGTGCCTTCCACCACGGCAAAGCCCTTCCTAGAGACTTCTCTGGAAGCTCCTGGGAGCGTGCTCTGCCTTACTGGTTCTCAAGTAGGTCAGTCTTCAGAAATTCCTGGAAGGAAGCCTGTGTTCTAGACGCAGTTTCAGTACTGCCTTATACTTAGGAGAACAGGGCGAGGGTGTCTGTCCTACTGCCTTAGAGAGAGGAGGAAAGGCAGGTGCCCAGTGTGTATAAATGATCACGTCCCATGATGCCACCCCGCTTTCATTTGGAGAGGGGTGGTGACGGAGAGCCAAGAGCACTGGGTTGGGAGTTTTTGAATTCTCCCTAGAGTTCTGGTCCTCAGAAGCTCCATGATGGACAGTCCTCATTGCTCTGAGCCTAGATTTTCTCATCCATTCAATGGAACTAATAAACCCCACCTTAATTCACAGGGGTGCTGTGAGGATTCGGGCACCTGCTCATTGCCCGCTGAAGGGCAATGCGGTCTGTGAGAGTGGGATACAGTTTATGCAGGTGGCAAGCCTAGGAAATCACATGAATGAGGAGAGAAGGAGAAAACTAATCAGTCAAGCCTGAAAACATTCCCTCTCTGTGCCTCCATTTTCTCATCTGCAAAGTGGAGGTAATCACAGGACCTAGCCCATAGGATTGCTGAAAAATAAAATCTATAGAAACTTGGCCTGGCCTCTGGAGAACTCTAAGTGGAGGATACTTACTATTGTTGTTGCTGTTATTATGAATGTCACGTATCAGTATTATATCCCAAAAATAATCAAGCATCAACTAGGAGGTGTCCGTACACCTGCCTCCACTTGGGCAATGTTGATTTTCCATTCCACATCTACTCTCCATCCCAGGGTGCCTGTCAAGGGGGAATGACTCCCTTGTCATTTCAGCTCCCTCCCTGAACAGACATCTCAGCCAAAAAAAAAAAAAAAAAAAAGGCTTCAGCTCTTATACACAAAAAGCATCTAAGAGATAAAATATTATATTGCCTTTCCATGACAGGTTTGCTAGTTTACATCTCTGTGTGAATCAGTAAGGAAGTGGGAAGCTATGAAATAATTGGTTTAATAAAAATTAGCCACCCACGAGGTGCCCAACCTAGAAATTCCAGTGGTCCTTGCAGGAAGAGACCAGTGTCTGCACCCACAGGTCGCATCCAGAAGAGGGACAGATCTATTGTTCGTGCATCGGGAGGTAGAGCAGGGACCAGGGATGCAGACGTAAGGAAGGAGATTGCAGTTCAATATCAGAAAACACTTCCCACCGAAAGCGCTGCCTGGAAATGAAGTAGCCTGACTTGGGGGGAAGGGTTCCCTGTCACCGGATGTGATCACACGGACGCCCCGGCTGCAGGGGTGATTAATTTGTGGGGAAAGGTCCAAGTTCCATTACTTTTAAGGCCCCTTCCGATTCTAAGACTCCCTGACGCTCTAAGCGTATGAATTGGCGAGGCGGGAGACAAGAAGCCACGCTGGCCTGAATCTCAGATCATGATTCTATGCACAGGAAACCCAAAGTGCTCAACGGTTGCCTTTGGCCAAGGGAAGACAAAGCCCTCTTTCCTTCCCCCTCCGCTCCCCGGAGAACAGCCTCGTCCGTCTCCCATAGCTCCCACCGTAACCAGCACACTCCACCCTGGCGGCGCGTGAGAACTAAAGAGGGCCACGGTCTTGCTGCTCAGCTCCGCCTCCCACAAGCTATTTCATTCAGCAAAGGCTTGTGGAGCGCACCTGTGCTGGGTGCTGGGGATACTGAGGCAAGGAAGTAAGTATAGTCCCTGTTCTTAGGAAACCTATAGGACGTGAAGCATTCATAGCAATCAATGAATATTATAATGCCACGTAAGGAGCGGTGACGGCGTGCGCTGAGGGGGTGGTCTAATCTAAGCTGGAGAGGCTCCCTGGAGGAGATGACACGGGCTGAATTTCAGGGGTTATGGAGGAGAGCAGTGTTGTTCAGTAGCATTTTCTCCAATGACGGCGACGTTCTGTAACCTACCGATACGGTAGTCAGTCACTAGCTACCTGTGTCTATGGAGCCCTTGAAATGCAGCTGGTGTGGCTGAGGATCTGAATGTTTAACCTTATGAATATTAAAATGTGGCAAGATTGGCCAGGACAGATAGGCAACCGGTGCGAGAAAGTTATAGGTTCCGTGATAATGGAACTTCAAGGGAGTGGCGTTAGGGACAAGGCCAGGGAGAGCAGGTGTATAGGGTCAACAGGAGAGAAGAGAAAGAAGCCCTAGAGAAGGCTGACATTTAAAGGGTGAACCAAGAAAATCAGAGAAGCAAAAAGAAATCCAGATAGCGTCACCAAAACACGGAAGGGAGAGTTTCTAAGGAGGAGGAGTCAAGAACGTCAAACGGCATAAGCACTAAAAAGATGACAGTGAACCTGGCAATTAGGAGACTTGGGGTAGGGAGAGGGGCAGATTTAATGAGGTGTTAGGGGGCTTCACACCCATCTGGATCTGGGGGGTTTCCTCCCCGAGATAGCCTCTCCCTCGAGACCTGAGGCCCTGTGGTTTTTTAAACAGATTGGTATTTTTCAGCCTTTTGGAGTCACGAATGCCTTTGACAATCTAACGAAAAGCAGGCCTCCCCTCTCCAGAAATATTCACCGGCACATAAAATGTTGCCTCTCATTTCAGGGGCCCCCTAAAGCTCAGCCGTGGACCCCCTGGTTTGAAAAAGTCTAAATTAGTTCTTATTTGCTGAGTTCTGGCTGCAGGTATCTGAGTTATGGCCAAATCATCTGCTTCGCGGGAAGGTAAACTTAGCAACCTAGTTCCTCCGTCCCCTGGGGCCCCCCAGCCTCCGCTCAAGCCGACTCATTCACATTTCCGGGTTTATTGTCCCGCTGCTTGTCAATCAACTCCAAACCCTCACGCAAATTAGCATGTCTAAAGCCCCCCTTGGCAGCCTCTGCCTTGAGAAGAGTAAGTGGTGTTTCCCAGGGTCCTCAGCCTTGGATACAAAGGGGTCACAAATGCAGTTATAAAACCGCCTGCCACTCCCCCACTATGCCGGTGGGGCTGAGCGGGCTGTGCTCCCGCCTCTGAATCTTGCCCCAGCCCCAGTGTTGGCGCCTTCCCTTCCCATCGCAAGTCTTGGCTCACAGACCCTTTATGGCCCACTCTTCTAGTTCTTGAACATACCTAGGAATAGCTGAATTAGCTGAAGTTCCAAGCCTTGTCCCAGTTTAAAACCCAGATAGGGTTTGGGCCATTCCTAAAGAAGGAACATGACATCAGTGTGTTTTTTTCAGGAGAAAAGAGAGAGAACAGGTGGACACAGGGAAGGGAAAGTAGGAAGAAAGGAAGACTCACCTTGTCTCTGTATCTCAGATTCTCAAATTAATCTTCGTTGTAAAACCTTGACCAGAGTAGGATACAATGGTTGCTAACACTCACTTTCCGCTAGGACTGCTACAGCTAACGGTGACAATAGTAATAGCAATAGTAATAAAACAAGAGCCTCTCATGTCACTGTTCTTAAAGCGATTTCCCCAAAGTGCCTCCTGGCTAGAGGAGTGTCCCCTGGGAGAGCTCAAGTCAATGGCGATCCCAGCAAGCTTCTGCTTGGCTACTGCTCCTGGAAGCTGGGGAAAGCCAGCAGACTTCCCCCGCGAGCCCACACCAAACACGTTCACTGTTAATTCCAGACGCTGTCTGTTACAACTTAAAGTACATCAACACAGGACGGAGCTCCCCAGACGGCGCTGGCTGTTCTGAGCTGCACTGAGCACGATAGGGCCCTTTAGATTTCAGACACCCTGTCCAAGTACAAACACACACTCACACACGCACAGACACACGCGCATGCCCATCAGCAGGCTGCGTGGCGCGTGCAGTCAGAAGCCGGGTGGGAAATGTGCAATCACACCTCGCTTTCAGAGGCAGCGAAATCTTTCTTGGTTTGGGAACCGCAACAGTTTGCATGTCGAGAGGGTACAGGAGGTTTCCAAGCATCCTGCGTGGAGTTCGGTGCACTGGCACGGTTTACCTAATTCCCACTTCTCAAGATCCTTTCTGGAGGCCCCCCCACACCGCCTGGGAAAGGCCCTCAGTAGAGCGTCACCTGAACGGGGTTCTCATCCGCTTTCTCAAAGATAATGCATTGGTTCGCTCAATATTTGACAGCTTACAGAGATTATTTATATTTCTCACCTCATTTGTTCCTCGGGGAGAGATCCTAAACAAGAATTATTGCCCCTATTTTGCGGGGGTGGAAGGGAAGTGCAAAGAGGTCAAATGACTTGCTTATGGTCGATGTGGCAACAAGTGTTAAAGGGGAAAAACTATGCTGATACTTGTTTGAAACAAACCATAAAGAGGACTTTCTTCAATACTGTCGTAATAGGAGCGAGAGGTAGGACTTAACTCCAAACACAGCAAAGGCCGCTGGGGGTTTACAGCCAAGGAGCAGAGGAGGGCGTCGTGGCTGGGAAATCACTAAGAGGAGATGAGGGTAGGGAATCCTTGGGAAAGGCAGGCCAAGGGCTTCGCCGGCAGCTTGGGGGATAGAGACCGTGATCAGCTCTCAAGGGTGGAGAATTCTCTCCAAGTTGACTTAGCAGGATTCTTGCAAAACTTCAGCTGTTCGGGGACAGACATGGCAAGTCAAGGTCAAGACCCAGTTGTTAAGAAGACTCACAGGAGCCTGAAGGAAGTTTGCTCAAGGAGAGTCTTTGCCCTAAGTAGCCGGCTGAGGCCAAAACCTTGGTTCTGAGGCCGGGGCCCTTCCCCTGAGCTGCCCTTGGAAAAATCATCATCTCCACTTATTTCTACATTATTAGCAACTTTAAAGCACATCAAGCCAGGAACAGAATTCCACAGAACCTTCCATTCTGCTCCTTGAATTAATAGTAAAGAGAATGGGTTGTTTTCAACTTATTAGATTACAAATCGTCCTTGTCCTTCCAACTCTAAGAATTAAGAAACTATTAGTTAGAAGTAAATGTTTATCTGGGGGCGCCTGGGTGGCACAGCGGTTAAGCGTCTGCCTTCGGCTCAGGGCGTGATCCCAGCGTTGTGGGATCGAGCCCCACATCAGGCTCCTCTGCTGGGAACCTGCTTCTTCCTCTCCCACTCCCCCTGCTGTGTTCCCTCTCTCGCTGGCTGTCTCTATCTTTGTCAAATAAATAAAATCTTAAAAAAAAAAAAAAAAAAAAAGAAGAAGTAAATGTTTATCTGAAAGCAATACCGATTGATAAAATACCTTTGGGGAGCAAATGATGGTGTACCCCAGATTACAGTTCTCGAATCCTGCAACCTTGAGCGGCTCTCTTCCTGGAAATGAGAGATGGCTGGCCTCGTGGGCTCCAGAGTCCCGGGGGCTTGGCTAGGAACCCAGCCGCACCGCTGCCTAGCTGTGTGTCCGGGGCGAGAGCCCTGAAGGCAAGTTGTCAGTTTCCTTATCTGTCAAATGGGAAGGACAGTAGGACTCTGCCATGGGGGTCGTGAGGATTGAAGTGTTCTGTTTAAGGCACACAGCACAGTGCCCTTCAAATAGCGCTCCAGAGCCATCAGCTGTTATGACCTCAGTGTCCTTATCTGTAAAATGGACAGAACAGCCCCTCTGTCACAGGACTATGATGACAATTGACACTTTTTAGTCTGTGGACGGGATACATGTAGTAAGGCTCCTACTAAGCGCTGAGGGAGTGGATTGAACTGGCCGTTTGACCTGGGAATAGTAAAATATTCCAGGGGATCCATGACTGCTGGTCCTTGAGTTCTAAGTGGGGACAGTATGAGGCAAGGGGAGGGCCTCTTTTGTTTCTGGGTGGAGCAGCCGCACGGTGGCGGGGTACAGTTGCTTCTAGATGGTAGGAAATATGACCACGTGCCCCAGGTGGAGATCAGAGCTCCAGGCAGGGGCCTGCCCCCCCCCCCCAGTCAGCCAGCAGCAGGAAATGGGTTATTTTAGGATGAGCCCACAGGGAGCTCAGAAAGGATCTTCACTGCCCTCCTGGGACTGGAGGATTATTAGGTTAAACCACATGAAATTGCCAATATTCAACTGTTTGCCACCTGCAAAAACAGCAACGTCCTGTCATTCCACATCCTATTAACCTCTTGTGAATTCATTTGTCTGTATCACTTGATTCGCGGACTGGTGCCCGTAATCCGATGACTCGCCGGCTCACTCTTTTATTCCATACTCATTTACTATCGTCTAACGCGTAGGCTGGTGTGTGTAGAGTTAGGGGACAACCAGTGTCCCTCTCTCCTGGACGCCTGAGTTCTGGACCAATGGAAAGAGATGCAGTCAGGCAGGAGGGAACTGAAATGTTGGCTTTCCTACTGATAAGACTGGTTCTGGAGGATGGGACTCATCTCCGGGTGATAATGGGCTTTCTGATATTGAACCCCCGGATTGCTGTCACCCTGGCCTTTCCTGCTAGGGCTGCCTGTGAGCAGGTTCTCTGCTGAGACAGCTCCCAAAATGAGGTGGGGGAAGGAGGCTGAGCGGTAAGCCAGTTTCCTCCTCCAAACTCACCAATCTGTTCATCACCCTCCAGCCTACGGACAAAGTAAGTAACAGTCAATTCAAGGCAAGGGTATGACTTGCCATCCTTCCTCATGGAAACTAAGCCCACAAATAGTAACAGCAGGAAACACACACACACACGCACACAAACACACACAACTCCATTTACTAAAGACCTGCATGAGGGCAGGAGACTTTATTAAAGGTTTTGAGGTCACGCAAATGCGTTTATACCCCAATTATTTATCATAATTATAACAAATGGTAATTTCTTATTTAAAATCTTTTTCTTAATAGACTGTCACTTAGTTCTGTTAGCCCATTTCCCCTCCCCCACCCTACCAGAGAAGTTTAGTGTTCAAAGACGCAACGCTACAACCTCTATTCTCCGAAGTTAATGCCCACACATTAAGCTTCGCGATACAGGCGTAAGTTAGTCTCAGTCCGGATCATTGATTGTCATTCCCCCTCCTCCTCCTAAATTAAGAGAAAATGAGGAAAAGCTAAGAAAGTAAGAGAAATCGCCAATGACTCTTTCTCCTTAAATGAAGGGATCCTTTCTAGTAATCAACTTTCAGGAATTATGGCTTCTTTTCCAATGATTAATCATACATATGACAGATGTGGGAAGAAGACATGTAAGTTTAAGGAAAAGTACATTTTGATAGGATTCAAAAAACCTATTTCGAGCATGCAGTCCATAGTACAATTCTCCTAGATGGTCATCTGTCATCCTAAATATCAGGATAAGAAAATGGGGAATTCGGGAGATGCTTTAGAAACCATCCGGCGCTCCCTCCTTGTTAAGACCTAGTTCGAACGGCTCACCCAAGGCCCCCCCGGGGGTGAGAGGCAGAGCAGGGACTAGACCCCAGGTCTCCTCCGCTCCTCACCCTCTGCCCTCCCTCTTCCATCCCTGTTGTCAGGTTCTGCTTTGAAATCCAAGCAGAGATTGGGGTTTTCCTCTTCCCTCGTGGCCTATGGTAATGAAATTCTGGTTGGTGTAATAAAAAGACACCTAGGAATAAAACCCTACAAAGTATTTCGAGCAGATGAACTTGAAAATTTGACTACGTTCCTCCCATCTGTCCGAGAAGCTGTTCCCTGCCTCTGGAGACAGCCATCCCTACCCCGCCGGCGTGAGAAGCAGCTCTGTGCTGAGACTTCTTGCCCCCTTCCAGCAGGACCGCCAGCCCACCCCTCTCACAGCATCACCCTTTCCTCACCTGCTGCAGAGGGGGCACGGTTTACACTTGTTTAGTGACGTGTGCACACCAGCCTCCTTACAGCAGTGCCTGGCTGGGACCCTTGTGCTGGAGATAACGTGCTTACTTTACCCCTTATCGGACATGCAGGATAAAGGCAGGACACAGCCGCACAACACAAGCTTCCTTGGTTGTTTAGAATGGGAGGTCCAATTCTAACGCCCTTAAAATAAATTTTAACTTATTTTTAAAAATTTTTTTAAAAATTTATTTGAGAGAGAGAGTTGGGGGAGAGGCAGAGGGAGAGGGACAAGCAGAGTCCATGCTGAGTGCGGAGCCCGATGTGGGGCTCAATCCCACGACCCCGAGCTCATGACCTGAGCCGAAATCAAGAGGAGCACGCTTGACCAACCGAGCCACACCAGCGCCCCAAAGTTTTACATATTCTATGAGCTCATTTGTATATTTGCTCTCAGAGATACGACCGGTAGGAAGCAGAAGGGAGACCCAATGACTACATTCCGTGTATGTCCTGTCAATCGTCTACGTGCCCCAAATGCCATCCGATGCATCCCATTCGACTTTGGAAGCACGGTCAACAGTTATTCTTTTCATACCAGAAGAGGGGAAATAAAGGCAGAGGGAGGAGGCATTTTGCCTGAGGCGACTCCCACAGAGTGGGAGCGTGAGAGCCGGTGTTGGAAGCCCCGAGTTCTGTTCCCAATCCAGTCCCCTTGAATGAAGAGACTTCTCATCCCCACCTGGTGTCCCCAGACATGGGCTCTGCTGTTACCAGGACTTGGGGAGGAGGGGGAAGGGGAGGAAGGCGGATGTCACAGACAGTTGTCAAAGGGATAAAGAGTTATACTTTGGGAACAAACACCTTGACTTTGCTGAGGCATAAACTTCACAGCGGGAAACCATTATTTCAGTGACAAAGCTTTGTTCAGTTGACATTATCTCTTAATTATCTGCATAAGAATGCATTTGTCAAGTTTCATGAGATGGGATTGATAACAATAAACTTGCATTTCTGCACAATATTTTAATTCCGAAGGCAGAAGCAGCACCACACACAAGGAAAGCACTGGGGGCGGCTGTCTGGGCCGCTGCTGCCACCCCGTCACCACAACAAAGCCCTGGGACCCGCCCCGCCAAACCAGACCTCCAGGCCGTGTCGGAGTTCTGGGGCCACAAGGCTAACGCGAGATTCCTGAAACGTCTTGGCCCAAATGGTGCACATCTTGGGAAGACGCCATTCATTGCCGTATAAAAACACAGAACCCGTCTGGTTCCCAGGGGTACCAGTGGTACCACGGGATTCCCGGTGGTACTCACGGAGTATTTCACTGTCCGCCACCTCCTGACCTAGTTAGCAGGGCGGCAAAATCCCAGCTCCTTCCACCCCAGCCTTCCCCCTCTCCCCCCAAGATGGCTCCAGCTCCTCCCTAAAGAGCCACAGAGATTCTTCTCTCCATGTCACTGAGGAACCTTTCCTGAAGTATATTCGACAGGGCGGGGTTCCGCTGTGTTCGGAAAACAGAAGAGCTTCGGGCTGGATGACCTGACCTGACAATGTTTTAAGTCTTTAAGTCACTGACAATCATTTGTCAGGTAAATACAGCTCCCTTTATAACTCCCCAAGACATGGTTGATCCTTTCGCTGTCGGGGGTTTAGAAGATGCTCCCTCAAGGGACTGGACCATGTCATGTTCGGGGTCTCCACCCAAACGACGGTGAGACTCGTGTGCGCCCTATAGTCCAGTCATCTGCTCTGATATTGCAGTTTCCAGAGTGGCTGTGCCGTGTCCCACACACTGTCAGTGTCCCAACATGATCCTTATTACAGGGAGCAAAGACGGAACCTTTGAGCACGCTGGCATTGAACGGAAGTGGGGCGTAGGAATCTACAAAAGAGACTGGGAAAGAAAACCTGGCAGAACTCTCATGTCTGCCCACATCTGCTCCTCCATGCCAGGGTCAGAGAGAACATCTGGGGGACCTGGAAGCTGGCTCTGATACACTGTGGCACGATGGCCTCCAACTTGTTCCTACCTCCCTGCACCCACACCCTTGAATGCTTCCTTACCACACTGACTCAAGGCTCACCCATGGGACTGGAGTCACCAACGCGACAATAACTAACATGAGGCCCGCTGAGACTCGAAAAGTGCTTGCACTTGGGAGCTCTGTGACTGCCACCTGGAAAGACGCCCCGGCTCGCCTGCTGGCTGATGAGAGGCGCACGGCCCCTTCCCGCAGCTGACAGCCTGCTGACCCCCAGACACGGAAACAAGCCCATCCTCGATCCTTCAACCACAGCCAACCTACGCCCCCGGCACCTGCATGAGTGAGCTTAGCAGGGATCGGCCTAACAGCCCAGACTGGAAGAACCACACTCAGCGGCTTGTTTCGCGTCCACGGATAATCACTGGTACACTGACGAGACGAATTCGGATTCGAGATCCCAAGTGTGATTCCTGGTGAATTTTACGTGCCTGCTTGACGGGGCCACAGGGTGCCCAGATATTTGGTCAGACATTGTTCTGGGTGCGTCTGGATGAGATTAATTTTCAGATCGGTAGACTGAGTAAGGCAGATCGCCCTCCCCCATGTGGGTGGGCCTCATCCAATCAACTGAAGACCTGAATAGACCAAAAATGCTGAGTAAGAGGGAACTTTGCTTGCCCGACTGCTGAGCGGGGACACTGGCCTTTTCCTTACCCTCAGACTCAAGCATCCCTGGGTTTCGGTCCCTCAGGCTTGGACTGGAAATTATACCACCAGCTCTCCTGGGTGTCCGGTTTGCTGACTGCAGATGTCAGGACTTCTCAGTTTCCATAGTCACGTGATCCAACACCTAATAATCTCTCAATGTATAGATGGATAGACAGAGAGAAACATAAATATGATTATATTTATTATATGTTACAAATATTAACATAACAATAATAAATACATATGTGTGTATGTACATATGTATCTCTTATTATCTTATTAGTTCTGTTTCTCTAGAGAACCCTGACTAATGCACCCCTTTTCCTGATAACTGGTGCTCTCTGCTCAGGGCCACTCCTGTGGCTCTCCCTGGTGCACGCACTTCTTCCCCTTCCCCAGAGATGGCTGAGACAGTCTGCAGGTGGGACTGGAGCCTTCCAGACTCCTTTGTTCTAACTGCAATCAGCAGTGACTTTCCACTCGCCGGTGCCACCCATTAGCTCTGCTCCTTGTCCTCCGCCGTGGGAGTGCAGCCGTCACCCTGGAAATACAGTCCCTCAGCTATGCAGGGACGAAGGACGAAAGAAGGAAGGTTAGGGCTGATTTATGTTGCACAGGGGCCATTCTTTTTCCTCTCACTCTTCCCCCACAGAACTGAATCCAAAATAAATGAACAGACTTACCCATTCCTGAGTTTTAATGGAACTAATTATCTGATTGCAGAGTCCCAACTTCTGTGACTGCTTCCATTCTGGCTAGCGTTAGATTGCATTACTATTTTCATTTGTTTTCATTATTATTAGCTTTTAGCAATGAAATGGAGTTAAAATTATTACAGTTTGTAACATGCTTTTTGTACTAATAATTCAAGTACTTTTGAGTAGGAGCTGAGAGCATTAATTTGTCAATCACTCCTGCTTTGTATCTAGTCCTACTTTAAATAGACTAAACAAAAGAAATGAACACTATATATTTCCCCAAGGGATAGAACTTGTAAACATTCAGATATGTTAGGCTTTCATGAAATTATAAACTGTAATTCCAAGGTATATTGCACAAATAATAGGGTATTTCAAAATCAGTGCAGCTGACACACAAAAGCTTCAACTCTGGTTCACATAATAACACGGGGCAGCCGTCTGTGCTGAGCCTACTAACCTAGTCAGGAACTAAGGTGAAGGTGAATAAATGCAAACATTTTTGGAGGTTGAGCAGAAGGTCCTCAAGAAGGTCTGAGTCAGGGACCTACGCATTATGGAAAACGAGAGCCTGTTCCAGCTCCTACACCCACTCAATGGGAAGCAGCATTTCAAAAACAACAACAAAATGGGGATAGCCTGCACTACCACTAAGAAATGCCACATTAATTCCCCCAGGAGTGTTTACAACAAAGAGAAAAGGAAGGAAGATCCGGAGCTAGAAACAAACGTGCCGTTGTAACTGCGTGTCAATGCGAAACCACCTCTCTATCAAACGTGATGAAACAGATCAGCCTGTATCAGCGGAACGCCTAGACAACAGGATGATTTTTAAATAATCACTGTCTTATTACCTTAAAGTACATGTAGCCCTCAGTTGGATCAGGGCAATATACGTTCTCTGGACTTAATTGAAGGAATGAATAGGAGTGATTTGTAATTATCAAATCAATTGCCTGGTATAACTATGTCCTTAGGTAGTCTTGAAAACATTTTAGACTCTTAACTGGGTTGAGTGCTGGAAATGCTTGTGTATGTTTCTTGCTTAAAGCTCACTCCCCCCACCCCCACAAAGCAAAGGAAATCTACAACTCTGCTCCGTTGTTAATGGTTACAGGTCCTCAAGGGGAAGGATCCCCACAGATCAGGGGGCATTGGGTGGGCTTGTTCTGGTCCCAGGACTGTCGGGGAAGAGAGGCGACACAAGTAGGACAGTGGAAAGGTCCGTTTCTGCGGGTTTCACTCCTACTTCTAATTGTTGTTTTGTTTTTAAAGTAATCTCTATGCCCAGCGTGGGGCTTGAACTCAGGACCCCAAGATCAAGAGTCACACACTCCACCCACAGAGCCAGCCCGGCGCCCCGCTTCTAATTGTTTTTATGCCAATTTTTTATTCCGCCTGAGAAAAGCCAGAATGTCAAGCTTGGCCCCTAAAATTAAACACTTTCAAGAAAACACAGGAGTTGGTATGTTACTGGGTTTCACTCCCACTGCTTAAGACTGTGAATTGGATAATCTCATAGTTCTGACAAGAATATATTTTGTCATTAGTAAGAGGCCGCACAGCACCTGTTCACTAAATCAGGGTGGTTTTTCAAGTCTGGATTTTCTTTGGCAGAAGAGACCTTGGAAATTGACCAATTGGTTAATCCTGTTGACTCTCTGAGCCTCCCCCCCCCCACGTGCCCTTCCCCCACCCCCACCTCACAGGCTGCTCAAAAAATAGCTTTTGACTGTGGCCTTTAACAATATGATAATTTATTTAAAACAGATACAGTCCTGAAAGTGACCCACTTAAAATTATTAAAGAGATACTGTGTTTATTTTTGCTGTCCATAAAACAGAAAATGGTTTATGAATATGCAAACCGATCTGATGTAATTAGCATGATTGGCTCCTACTGCACTCCGTTTTATGTGGTTAGAAGAGTAGATGCACAAACTAATGAGGTCATGTTAATGTGCCTGTGAAGAGAGCTTCAGCTGTCAGAACAACGAAGGCGAATGTCTGGTAGAAGCTTTTCTTTTCCACAAAAAACCACTGAAAGTGGGCACGCGTGGAGTGAGCTCCTGCCCAGGTGCTGGGGGACCACCAGGCCCCGGAAGCCGCTTTGCCTCCTGCCTACGAGGAGTCGAGATGAGAAATAAAATTCTGTGTCCATTCGGAGCAATGATTAATGTGGTATTTAATTATCTAGAAAGTCTTCAACAAGTGCTAATAACTGAAACTCCTCCGGCAGGCGGCACAGGCCACACGGTCCCATTAGACATGCTAACACCCTATCCCCTGGCCCTTCTTAATTAAAATAAGAGGCAAAAATGTTAATTGCACACCGACTACCTCTCGGGATTAATCTGGCCTGATCATCGGGCCCTGCTCACCCGGGAAAGCAGGTTTCTCATTCAGGCATGAGGCTTGAACAAAAGGCTCCTCTTCCTGGAGCCCTGCCACCCACCTGGTAAGTTCAGGCCCCCGCTGGGGGTGGGGAAGGGGGAGGGAGGCAGGCTCCGAATGGGCAGGGAGGTTTTTTAATCAGGATGCTGGAAGGCATATCTCAGGACGCTTCTTAGATATCGAACAGGACACCCAGACTACCACTGAGCTTTTCCTTCCACATCTCTTCTAAAGCATAAGCATAGGAACTTGAAAACCGTATTTTCAATTTCTGCCAGCTCCTCTATACCTCTGAAAATACACCTCACCTCTCTGTACCCCCTGCCTCCAACACACACACACACACACACACACACACACACACACACACACACACACACGGCGCGCGCACTTTGCAACAGAAACAAAGAACATCTGGAGAGCTCCATTGTTAAAAGGGGGGTGGAGGGTGGGGGACCAGTTGAAAGTGAAAAATGAGGTTTTGGTGTTAATCAAAGACTCCGCTGAGTTCCCTGGAACGAGATCTCCATGGAAAGGCATTGCATTGGTTCATACTAAAGACATGTAAACTGAAAGAAAAGGAAATTCGAGTTCTTTGGCCTGGTGGCAACCCTGACTTCTCCCTTTGGAGAAGCAGCTGGTCCATTTCTGATGTCCTCTCCAAAACAGGGTCTCAAAGCGGGCCTACTGTGCGCCGGGCACACGCTTGCTCATATGTTGCTCTTCGAGAGACTGCGTGCTCTTTGAGAGAAGGGACAAGAATGTGTGACTATAGCACTTAGCTAATGCTAGGTACATAGAAGGTACTCCATAAATGTTTGTTGAATGTATACGTAAGTGGATGAATAAAGGAATAAGTAAATTTTTAAGAAATGTGCGGGTCCTTTCCTTTGGGATTTTCACAACTTTGGGGAGTATCCTTAGGCGATTTCTTCCCTTGGCACACAGAGACCCTACCCAGAGGCAGGCTGAAATGCCCATTTGGGAGAGCAGAAGTGTGACTGCCTGAGGCCAAAGGTCCAACCAAACCAAAATCTCTCACCCACAAAACCGTCCAGTGTCTCAGTTTCCAGCCTGATCTCACGGCACCATGAACTTTTCTCTTATCAATCTTGATCATCATTGTAATTCTGCATCTAGGGAGGTGATTCTTGGATTAATAGCTAGTGGTCACTTCCCCCACCAGGCTCGAAGACCCATGAGGGAAGGTGTTCTCTTTTGTTCCTGTATCACATGGGCACATCCACACCCAGCCCGGTGCCTGGCACAGAGTAGGTGATCCTTACATCGCTGGACCTCCGTCTTTCCATCTGTGCCGCGGGGGCCCTTCTACCCCTGCTATTCTGTGATGCTGCGATAGGCCCACATTTAGAGTCGCTCCTGGGAGTGTGCGCTCTTAAGTCTCCAGAAGGCCCGGGGTAAAAGTCACACCTCTTACCCAGCGAGAGGACGCCAACACAAGGACAAATGATGGCACGGCAGGTTGGCCAACGACGGTGACTTGACAAAAGGCAAAGGGGTGGGTGTGGCGGCAGCAAATACACGGGTGAGTCAGGGAGGAGCTCAGCTGGAGGCACCAGGCCGAGGTGAGTGAGTCAGGGCCCAGAAAGCCAGAGAACAAAACTGTGGCCCAGCAAGGAGAGACGAGAAGCAGGGGAAGGAGGGCACTGCCTGAGTTCGCTAGAGCTGCCATTGCGGCTTGCCACACACTGGGCGCCCCACGCAGCCGAAATGTCTTTCCTCCAGTTCTGGAGACCAGGAGTCTGAAATCAAGGGGTTGGCAGGACCACGTGTGAGAGGAGGAGCCTTCCTTGCCTCCACCAGCTTCTAGAGGCCCAGTGGTTGCTGGGTTATGGCCACGTCATTCTGACCGCTGCCTCCATCCTCACACGGCCAGCCGGCTTTCCTCTGTGTCTTCACACCAGCTTCCCCTGTTATCCCTGTTCCCTGCCCTCTTCCTGTAAGGACACCAGTCCTAGTGGAATAGGACCCACCCTACTCCACTAGGACCTCAACTTAACTCGATTAGCTCTGCAAAGACCCTTTTTCCAAACAAGGTCACACTCACAAGTAGCAGTACCAGGGCTTAGCATGTGAACATGTCCTTTCTGGGGGGGCGGCACCATCCCACCCTTATCGGGCATCAAACGCGTGGTCTGAGTGCAGCAAACCTTTGACCACCACTCTGTGCTGAGCTCTGCGTGTCTCTATGGAGGAAAAAAGCGCATCGGACTTCAATGCCAAGTACAGGAAGGAGACGTCCCTAGGGGCACACGATGCTGTGAGGGTTCAGAGAAAGCAAGACCATGGTCAGCCGGAGGAGCCTGGAACAACTTCACAGAGGTAGTTGCGTGGAAGTTAATTGTTGAAGGATGGGTCGGAGCTCCACAGGTAGATACGGGGGAGGCCAACGTGGTGGAGGAAAAGGGAAGAGCACAGGCGAGCCACAGAGTACGGAATGTGGGCTCTGCCCTGGCACAGTTTAAGGTGTATAAGCAGGAAGTAAAGTGATTTGATTTTGGTTTCGGCAAACATTCCCGCCAAACGCTGCCCGGCCATTAGTCTGGCACGAGCTGCCCCATGCGCCATCCCGGAGGCCCCAGGTCAGTACTCTGGGGTACTCGTTGCCTAGAACCCCCACCTACCTTCTTTGTCAGGCAAATGCCTACTTGTCTTCTATAGCTCAGCTCCAATGTCACCAGTCTGGTTTGTTGTGACTTGCTTTACGCTTCCAAAGCAGCGTGAGCTCACCGCTGTTACAACACTAAAGACAGCTTGTTGTCACGATCTGTCACCGTCTCTCTTCCTTACCAGACCACGGGCTTCTGGGGCTCAGGGTCTGGGTCTCACGCATTTCTGTATCACCAGTAACCAACTCAGTGCCTGGCATGCAGTTGGCATTTAATGAATGTCACTGACCACAGAGCTGAGGAAGGACAGGAGAAGAAACCCGGGCCAGGAAGACCCAGTAGGTGGCTGTCTCGATAGTGCTGGCAATAAATGGTAGGTCTTGAAGGATGGCTAGGTAGTGTCGGGAGAGGAAGAAGAAAGACAGACTCCCCCAAGCCCAGAAAGGCACACCGGCCTTCCTATGCCTTCCCTGCATATCTCTTTCTAAAACCCCAAGGACCTGGCATGGCCTGAGCTTGTCTGCCCTGATTCTGGGCAGGAAGCACAAAAGCTGCAGCCCTTAGCCTGGCTGGGGAAGAGTTGGGGTCTGGCAGCCTTGACCAAGGCCCCAGGGTAGCTTTCTACGGCTAGCCAAAGTCTCCCCTAGAGCCTGAGAAGGGCCCTGCTACGGCCTTTCAGTGGGCCAAGGATGACCCCCAGTGCCCAGGAACTAGCCCAGTGAGCACCATACCCCCCAGACCCTCTACCCCCACAGGTTGGACGTCAAAGGGGAAGTCAGACGGTGCTCAAGCCTCTGGACGTAGCCCTGCGAAGACCAAGAGAGCAAGCCTTCCGCAGTGAGACCCCAGCTGGACGGGACTTGCGGAGGAGCCCGTAGCTCCTGCCGCCTCCCTCCCTCAGCATCTCTGACACCTCGCACGCTGACCCAGCCTCTGCCGTCATTTGGTGAATTAGAGCCTCCCGTGGAGTACCATCGTTTTCCCTTCCGAAAGCCAAGCCAGCTCTGTCACAGCCAGACACGGTGGACCCGGATATGGAAGGCGGGCTTTGCAGAGGCTGCCTTGGGAGCTGTTTTGGCGCAGTGGCCGCAGAGCTCCAGGGAGCGGTCCGTGTCAACCTTACCGGCCAGGAGCAGGCGGACCCTGGGCTCACACCAGCACCGCCGACAGGGCTACTGCAACAACCCCAGGTAAACCAGGAGGGAGGGAGGTTCCTGAGGACCCCAGCATCTTGATCCGAATTCACCACATGAACACAGAATTCTTGCCACTGGGAAAATCCACCTGGGGAAGGGACTCATGGAGTGGAGTCGAATGATTAACCCTGCAACTCCGTTATATTCCCCTCTTGCCCTCTCTCTCATCCCTCTCCTTCCTCCTTCCTCCTTCTGTCCAACTGACATCCTCAGATTCCATGGCCATTAGCCCCAACTGTGGACTCCCCATTTTCTCTGTTTGCAAGGATATTTTGGTATTGATTGAAGGCAAGACTTCAGACAAGAAGCCAGGAAATTGGAATGGGCCTTTCCATTCTGACAATGCCACCGAGTTTACCCTTTGTTCCCACCATTTTAAGATGGGAGGGGAAAGACAATTCGGAAAAAAGTCAAGGGATGGAGAGGTCTTCAAAAGACAAGGGGTACAAAACTACCCACCGACACAGGACATATCCCTTCAGCGGACATTCACTAAGAGAGGCCACAAGGAAGAGCCAGGTGAGAACCCCAGTTCTCTGAGCCCTAATCCAGGGCTCTTTCTCCAGCACTGGCCACAGAGCATTGGTCTTTAAGTCGCCAAGTACGACAGCTCTCAAAGTCCAGCTCATCCATCCAGGCTCTGCAATCCCCAACACAGTCACTGCCCTTCAAGAAGGCCAGAAAGAATCTACTGGAAAGTGCCAACGCCTTCATGTTGAGCCAAGGAAGAGCAGGGGACTGATTACAATGGTTAGAAGGTTCTGAAGGGGCTAAATCCATAGTCACCAGGAAGATGTAAATGAGAGACGTGGTTTCCTCTTCCTGGGCAGGGAAAGACCCAGTTCTTTCCTACTGTGTGTCTGTCCTGAGGCCCTTCCTTCACTCCACACATAGAACTTCTGGTGCTTCTAGTCACTAGATACGTAGGGCTTCCCCCCCGCCCCGCCCCCAACAAGCAAGTCGCTGACACTGGCCAGGTGTCCTACAGTTCAGCTCAATTCTGACACTGTCTACCTGGACACAGTGTCAGACCCCACAGGGTCAGGGCTCAGCCCCACCGGCCTGTCCCCCCCACCCTCCCACATGCATACTCCAGACATGAGCCTGGGTTGCCGCACGTGCTCCTGGCTAAGCAACTATAGAGCGGAGGTTCCAATGACCCCCTCCTTGGGTTCAATTAATTTGCTAGAGCAGCTCCTAGAACTCAGGGAAGCACTTACTTACATGTACCAGTTTATTAAAGGGTACGATGGGGCGCCTGGGTGGTCCAGTTGGTTAAGCATCTGACTCTTGATTTTGGCTCAGGTCATGATCTCAGAGTCATGACATCCAGCCCCATGTCAGGCTCCGTGCACAGTGCAGAGGCTACTTGAGATTCCCTCTCTCCCTTGCCCTCTGCCTCTCCCCCCTGCTCACGTGCTCTTTCTATATAAAATAAATAAAATACTTTTTTCGAAAAGGGTATGATAAAGGACACAGATGAACAGCCAGATGAAGAGATGCACACGGTGACGTCTGGGAGGGTCCTGAGTGCAGGAGTTTCTGTCCCTATGGAGCTGGGGTGTGTGCCTCCGAGTACTGGTGTGCTTGCCAGCCTGGAAACTCTCTGAACCCCGTACTTCTAGGATTTTATGGCATGATCGATTACTAACCCCATCTCCAGCCCCTCTTTCCTCTATGGAGGGTGGGGGGCTGAAAATTCCAAGCTTCAAATCGAGGGTTGGTCTTTCTGGTGACCAGCCCCATCCAGGAGCCCACCCAGAGCCGCCTCAATACAACTAAAGGCTCTCCTAGTGCTCTCATCGCTTAGGAAATTACTAGGATTTGGGGAGCTCTGTGCCAGGAACCAGGGACAGAGGCCAACATATATTTTTCCATTATCTACAGGGGCCTTACTAAAAGGTGACCCTCAGCCCATCTTAGGTAGTTGAATTAGGGGTTCCCTTTGACACTTGGAGGAATCAATTTAGAAACAACACAGAATCTGTTTCCAGAGTGCCTGGGTGGCTCAGTCAGTTAAGCCACCGACTCTTGATTTCAGCTCAGGTCATGATCTCAGGGTTGTGCTGAGCGTGGAGCCTGCTTAAGATTCTCTCCCTCTCCCTCTGCCCCTCCCCGCCCCCGCTCATACGTGTGTGTGTGTGTGTGTGTGTGTGTGTGTGTGTGTGTGCGTGTGTGTGTGCGCACACACTCTCTCTCTCAAAAATATAAATACATAAAAAATAAATTGTTACCTTATGTACCCGGTGGTCAACAATATGCAGTTGATTACTCTAAGGGGTCATACTAAACAGATAGTTGCAAAGAAGAAACAAACTGAAAACATCAAATAATGCCGTCTCCCTCAATGCTAAAATCTGTCCAAATGATTTAGATGAAGTTGTGGGTAGGAACTTGCGAAACAATCTAGAATATTCTGAGAACATCCTTAACCTTTGAGGTTGACAACTGGTCAGATAGCTATGCCCTTTGATATAACATTCTTCAATGTCTTAATCGATGACATAACTCAGAGCCTAATGATCCAGGAATTCATCTCTGGCGTTCTAAACTCCATTCACTTCACAAATACTTCTTGAATACCTATTTTGTCCCAAGCGCTGGACTGGGCGCCAGGGATGCAATGGTGACTCAAGCAGACCAGTTCCTGCCCTCAACCTGCAGCAAGGTGAAGGATACAAATAATAAAATTATCAGACGGTGTGATAGATGGGGAGAACAAGGATGCTTTGAGAGTCCCAACAGAGGTACCTGGCTAAGCTTAGGTGATCTGGAAGGCTTCTTGGAATGGCTGACTTCTAATCTGGGACCTAGAGGATGAATAGAACTAACCTAGTAAAATCGTCAGAGGATAGAGATGGTGTAACTAGTGGAGGGGGCAGTAGAGAGGTGGAATTCTAAGCAGAAGAAACAGTGTGTGCGAAGGACAGGAGTCCATTGAGAGGATGAGACACACAAAACCCGAAAGTAGCTTGGAACAGCTGTGAGGTCAACTGCAAAAGGTGGAGAGGCGAGGCGTAAGAGACATGAGGCTGCAGAGGCAAGTAGGGGCCAGACGACAATTCTTACAGCGTTCCGGTATGTGAACTTTGGTGCGAAGACAGAGCCCTGACCAAATCACCAAGCACCTTTTGGAGGGTAGAGTTCAAGTTGGCATCTATCCCCAAATGCCCTCTGAAGGCCTCCAGAAAGAAAATACGCAAAGCACACGAACTATCCAAGCCAAAGGGCCTCAAATGCAAAAAAGGCACAGATGCAAGTCCCTGCACTGGCCAAGAACAAAGTAATAGTGAAGTGCTTGAGGCTGTGAGCTGTGGGGTCAAAGACACCCCGGGGTTTCAAAGGCCGGCTCTGCAAATTATCAGCTTCCTGACTTTGGGAATATTACCTCATGGCCCTGGGCCTCAGTTTCTTCATCTGCAAAGTCAGGATAACCACCCCCCCACACCTCTAAGACTGCTGCAGGGAAAAATGAAATAACAAATACAAAATTTTTAACACAGCGCCTGGCCCTTATATGCTCAATATGGGGTCCCATTATTTGTAAAATGTGTGTTGTCCCGGACGGTGGGTGCTAAATCTGGTCGTGAGCCCATGAGATTGAGTCAAGCAGCAGAGAGTCCCAAGTGGTGGTAGCTGCACAGTCCTGTCCAGTCCCACCTCATAGGCAGACCCTTATTTCCGGTCCTAAATGGTAGGTCGGAGTGACCCGACTTTGAGATTCTCCCTGCTCGATGGCTGGTACCTGACTTCCCGGGAAGGAAAGCCTTCCTGGGAGAAGTCACCGGGGACCCGATGCGGCCCAGTACAAGTCCGACAAGCTTGGGCGGGCTCTAGGGGACCGCCAGCCGGGGCTCCGGAGAATGTCACTGTAACCTCGGCATGCGGGCCAGTGGATCTCCCTGAGAGGTGGTGGGAGGGGGAGGGCACGGCGTGTGTGCGTCCGTTCTAGAGCCGTTGTAACAAATTACTACAGACTTAGGGGCTTAACACGACGGAAACCCTTCTCTCCCAGTGCCGGAGTCCGGAAGTCTGAAACCGAGGTCAGGCAGGGCCACGCCGTCTCGGAAGGCTGGAGGGGAGAATCCTTCCCGCCCGTTTGAGCTTCCGTGGCTCCGGGCTTGCGGCTGCCTTGCCTGCCTCTACCTTCCCAGGGCCTGCTCTTCTCTTCTGGTGTCTCCCTTCCCTCTGTCTCATCAGAGGACGCTCATGCTTGGATTTGGGGCCCACCTGGGTAATACCAGATGATCTAATCTCAAGATCTTTAACTTCATGACAGGTGGAAAGGCCCTTTGTCGACACGAAGTCCTGGTCACGGGTTCCAGAGATTAGGACGTGGACATTATCTTGCTAAGAGCCCCCATTCAACCCACTACAGTGGGCGTGAGGGGTGGGTCCCAACTCCCTTAGGCTTCTGTTCCCTAGTGGCTCTTTACCCCCAAATGGATACGACGGTGTCCCCACAGAGACTCAGGTGCACAGCCTTGCTGCTTCAGTGCTCTGCGGCCCAGAGCCTCCCCTTGTCCAGCCCCATGGTGCTCATCCTTCTGTCCCTCCTCTTGGCAAGAAGTGCCTGGCGACGGGGTACCGAGATACCCATTTCCCCAGGGTCCCCGGCTGTTCCACCCGAAATCACACGGGCTACCTGGCTCTGGACAAAGTGCATCCTTTCAAGCAGCCGTCCGAAGACAGGCACCTTTCTTTCCCCAAAGCCATTCCCACCTAGAAGGGCAGACGACAGCCTCCTTATTTGTGGGGATGAGAAAGATACAAACGAGGAAATATTAATTCAAGCAAAAGGTTCATTCTTTCTTTTTTATGTACAAATTATGCAACATAATTGTTTTACAGTGATTAATATTATTTCAGGGGCCTCGCAAACAGCATTTACAATGCAAATCTCCAGGCTGCAGAAAAGTAATCAGGAGGAGAGTGGTGGCTGCTCGGCGCCCTGAGGCTGGGATGGAGAGAGTGGGAAAGGGTCACACGGCTTGCCTTCCAACACAGTGTCCAAAGTCACACGTGCCGCGGTGGCTGCTCCCTCTGCCCTCCCAGCAAGGGCTTCAGAAAGACTTTCAGAGCTGCCGAGCGTGCCTTCCGAGCAATATGGCAACATCTCCACTTCTACTCTCCCTTCCTGAGGTTTCCCTTTAAAAAGTCACATGCTTTCACTCCTAACCAAGAGAAAGGCACATGACTAGGTGGTGGGAAGATGGGATATTGGAAAATAACAACATGGGGAAATGTGTCAAAAATACCCATCTGTTCTAATCCATCCCATCATTAATAACCTCGCCTCCCCCCCATCAAGGCAGAAAAAGCAGGAGGCCTCCCACTGTGCTGTATCCCCCCCCCCCATCAGCCGATGCCATCTCAGTCGCCCGCTCGCTCGTGTGATCTCATGCTTTGATGTCCTTTGATTCCTTAAACGTGTGATTAGCACACACGTTGCACCACACGGCCAGTTTTAGTCGCCGTTCACCAGTGACAGCCCCCCCAAGCCTCGACACCCCAGTGCCCTTCTGAGCTGGTTTCTGGGTCTCACTCAGCTTCCCTGCACAGAGGAGCTCCTGGTGCAGGGTGAAAAGCCACTTCCCCAGCCTATGCTCAAACAGCACAGAACACATCCCAGGGAAACCTCCGCTGTCACTCCGGGATATGATTTCTCCCGATAGCATTGCTTCCAACGTCCTATGTTAGAAATGTATAAATTCAATAAGTGTGAAATTTTCTAGAGAGAAAAAAACATTATAGTATGGCATATACATTGCTGAATCGTTAATTCGTTAGAGCAACGATATCACTGCAATGTTGCAACTGGTTTCCTTAGTAACGTGTTCAAGTATATGGGAAAACATTTTGGGGTAATAAAATGTTCCCATTTGAATTTGGAATAAACTTTCACATGAGGTAAGGCAGTGATATTCTAAAAATAACAGATTAAGCAATCAATTAACTTATTCAGTTATTCCATGCAACTTTCAAGTATGCAAATATCATGCTTACTGGCAATATGACAGGTTACCAGAATTGTGTCTGACTGTGCTGGTCAGTTAAATTTTGGAGAATTATTTGGACATTTTCTCCTGCTTAACACTCGGCAGTGTATAGAAACAGCTCACCTGGGTATTCTGAAATGAAGAGAGTTTATTCTTAAGGGTCCAATAATAAAAAATAGATTACCTCCCTGGTGCTGGAATTCAGGCGCCCGGATTTCCAAATCATATTTTCTAGGGCAATGGTTTTCCAACTTTACCGTGCCTCAGAATCCCCTGGAGGGCTTGTTAAGACAGATTGCTGGGCCCCGCCAGAGTCTCTGATTGAGCAGCATGGAGGTGGGACCCCAGAATCTGCATTTCTCACAAGTTCCCAAGTGCGGCTGCTGCCGCTGTTTCAGGGACCACACTTGGAGAACCCTGTTCTAGGGGGAACCTAAAACTGATCTCCTCTGGTCCTGAACAACGAAATATATACCCGAGCGACGAAAAGGTGATTTTCGTATCGCTCTGAGACCATCTGAATCCTAAAAGCAACATCATGGCCAGAGCCTCTCTTTTCTTATACATCACTTATAAAAATCTTAAGGAGAAAGGTCCATTCTCCTGGAAGACAGAGACATGTGGATGGACCCAGAGGCTCCCTACTTTTGAAGAGGATAGTCAGGAGCTGGGCCCCTCCTGGGAGCAGGCCAACATCACACGGTGTGGAGCAGGGACCCTATTTGTAATCACCTCCATTCCCGGGGCTTAGCAGACAGCCAGACATGGAGCAGGAGCTCTGTAAAGGTTGGCAAGATGTGCTTCCATCCCTGAGTTAAGGCGACAGTCAGCAAGTACCTTGGTTTTGTTATGGATCTGACTAATGTATTCGCAAAGTCATTGGTGACACGGGAAAATGCTTAAATCACAGTCCTCGCCCTTTTGCTCTTGATATGATAATCCGGGTCTCCAGGTAGACAGTCAGCTTACAAAATGGAAAGTGTCCTGGGCTGGAGTCAGGACATCTCGCTTCTGGTCCTGAATCTGCCCCGACTTGCCACTGACCTTGGGCTTTCCTCCACCCCCAAGAGGGTCAGACCAGTGTTCTCTGCAAATGCCTTCCAGCTCTGGTAATGCGAGTCAACCTTGATTCTACACTTGATCTTTGTTTGGGTTTGGGTTTTCTTCTCTTTCTGTACCAAATCAATTTCAGCGTGAGGTAGAGGAGATTCCCAAATACTGTTTTGTATCTCGTGGAGGATGGCTTCCCACAGCTAATTTCTCAATTTCAGTTTCCTTCCTCCAGAAGCTTGCTGTGTCCACATTTCAATTAATTGCCTATTGGCACACACCCGACTCCAAATATTTGTGCAGTTCCCGAGAAAGGCTCATTCAGCTAAGTACCTGATCGCATCAACCTGCTCTCTGGTCCCAACATCTCAGAATATCCAAGCGAGGAAATATGCAAATGCCAAAGTCACCCAGAGAGAATGCATCAGGGGACGCAGTCGTTGGAGGCAGGGAGAGCAGCTCAAACGAAAGATATTATCGCTCGCTGGAGAGGAAGGAAATTGGGGTGGGGGAAGGGAGGAAGTGGAGACTCTGAAGACTGGAAATGCTCACACCTCACGGCACGAGGCTGTTTCTCCAGAGAAGGGCTGAGCAGATCAGCTGAGTTACAAATATGCCATGGAGGCACGGGGAGGCAGGGCTTGTCCTCGAAGCTGCAGAAACGGGAGTATTATTAGGGACACTACCCCAAGTCTCTGTGCCAAAGAAATTCAGCACTCCTACCTGCTGACAAACTCCTACCATTAGAATCACTCTTCAGGGGCGCCTGGGTGGCATAGCGGTTAAGCATCTGCCTTCGGCTCAGGGCGTGATCCCAGCGTTATGGGATCGAGCCCCCCATCAGGCTCCTCCGCTATGAGCCTGCTTCTTCCTCTCCCACTCCCCCTGCTTGTGTTCCCTCTCTCGCTGGCTGTCTCTATCTCTGTCAAATAAATAAATAAAATCTTAAAAAAAAAAAAAAGAACCACTCTTCAGTGCGTTTTATAACACTACAAAATGGCTGGGATATAGTGCCCACTAACAAAAGTGGTATGCAAAACGATATCAACACGGGATCTCAAGTGCACAGGAAAAAAGACAGGAAAAATATGCCAGCGCTGGCTTGCCTCTGGGTAGTGAGATCATCACCAAGTTGGTCCCCTACTTATGGAGGCGTTCGCTTTCCAAGTTTTCTACAAGTGATAAGTACTGCTCTCCTGCGTTTACGGTTAAGAAAAAAGAAAACATTTTTAAAGTTGTTTTTTACAAAAAGGATGCTTTGAAGGTAAGTCACTGACTTCAAAAAGCTCCTGGGAGCATGCAAATCTATTGCCTAAGAAAGACTGTCCTTTCATAGTTCTGCATAGTTTGGTTGTCATCGTGGGGACTCGCATCCTAGGAAGCTGGATCGGGGGGCCAAGAATCGCGTTTCATTCATCTCGCACCCTGGGTGCTTGGGACCAATCTAGGTACCGAACGGGCATCAAATGTGGACTGAATTGTACCAAAAACAGAGGAGCCACAGATCTCGGAGGAAATGGAACCCAGGATGAGCTTTGAAAGAACAAGGGTGATTTGGAAAGGCTGGAGCAGAGGAACCCCCAGGAATGATGTACCAGGGGAGTCCCGGTGGAGAAGGAAACGGCAGGAGGGTCTTAAGCACAGGCCTGGGGAGGGGAGCAGAGTCAAAATAGGGTGGGGGCAGGGGACCACCAGAGCCTAAGCCCCCTCCCTGCACAATTTCACCGCTAGCCAGCCCTGTCTTGTGGCATAGTAGCTCAATGGCTTTCGCCATTCTTCTCTTGAGCTCTGGTTTCAAAATCACTCCATTCACGGAGACACCAAAAACCAACTGGAAGTTAAGTGAAGGAAAACACGCGAAACTTCTTCAAAGTTAGCTGGGTCTGACCCACCTGGACCGATGACATAGTGCAGCGTGCTCCAAGAACTCTCCAGGGAAATGCCAGTCACTTAACCCTGTGAGTAGGATCCCACAGCAAGACTCGGGAATGTGAGGAAGACATAGGAGGCACGACCAAGAAATCGAAGGAATAGAATGACAGAAGGACTTTGACAAAACATAGTGACATCATGTAGTTAGGTTAATTACCACCACACATGTACCCCAGGGAAATGACTTATGTCAAGGACATGCTAAAAAATATTTCCTGGATTTTTCGTATTTGGGACAAGCTGCTTACCCATACAATTATACCTGCTCATTTAATAAATATTTACTGAGCGCCTACCATGTGTTAGCGGCTGGACATTGGTCACGAATAAAGCAGGCCTCCCTGCCCTTGTGGAATATGTGAGCTAGAAGTTAACATTTGCTGGGGCGCCTGGGTGGCTCAGTCGTTAAGTGCCTGCCTTCGGCTCAGGTCATGATCCCAGGGTCCTGGGATCGAGCCCCACATCGGGCTCCCTGCTCAGTGGGAAGCCTGCTTCTCCCTCTCCCACTCCCTTGCTCGTGTTCCCTCTCTCGCTGTCTATGTCAAATAAATAAATAAAATCTTAAAGAAAAAAAAAAAAGAAGAAGAAGTAGTTAACATTTCCTCTCTAGCTCAGCTGCTGCATCTTCCGATGATGAGATCACCACCCGCTACGGGGAGGCGACATCACCAGGAGCTGGTGCACCTTCCACCATTTCTTTTCCCAGGAGGGTTTGCACCTCGTGACTTCTCAGGACTCTCCCTCCCGGCCTGCGATGCTATTGCTCTACTCCACTGACGAAAATTCTCCTTACCCTCTGGGGCTTGTTAAAATGTCCTCCAGGCTCTACGAAGCTCTCTCTGCGCCTTCCTTTGGGTTCCCGTTGCCCCGTCCGCCTCTGTTACAGCATTTGTCACAGCCTGCCTTGAACTTTCGTGAGTACACATCTGTCCCCTCCACTCGATTCTGAGCCCCTCGAAGGCAGAGATGACCTCCCATTCATCACCATATTCTCAGCACCAGCCCTGCTGGAGGGAGCAACATTCCCCCCAAACCTGGAAACGGTGGTAAATACTTAATACGCATCATCACATGTAATCCCCACTGAACTCTCTAAGGAGGATATTACTTTGGTTTAAAGATGAGGTAACAGAGGCTCAGAGAGGTCAAATAACTTGCTCAAGTCACACAGCCAAGTGAAGAGGCCCAAATTCAGCCAGTCCTAGCTAGCTCTGAAGTCCATGCTCTCTTCGTTATAGTCGGGCAGCTCTGAAAGCTCCGTGAGGTCAAAGACGGCCTGTCCCAACCACAGCACCCGGCACGGGGCTTAACACCGTGGTATCCTGCGGGTCACACAGAACAAGCCTGAGTCGGCGTGGGAGAGGACTACACAAAAGCATGAATACTAGGAGGCAGGGGGCGACTGGGGTCATCATGGAAGCTGCCCTCAGGTGTTATTTAAACGGTGTTGCCATTACAACAATCTGATCACATTCAAGGGCAGAAGTCAGAGTGAGCACACAGGAACCTTAAAACAAAAACCAAGACAAACATGAAGTGAGCCCTAATACGACGATGATATAGTTTCCTGGAGATGCGGTAAAAAGCAGAACCATAGAGGGCGAGCAAAAACACCAGGTAGGGGCTGGGAACGTGGCAGTGTGACCAAGGTCCAGGGAAGAGCCAGGATGGGGATGCGGGGACTCTGGCAGTAGGACTCTGGCAGTAGCGGTGTGTAGGGCACCCTTAGGGCACAAAGCTGCGTGCGGCTGCTGAGAAGAGTCTCAACCATTCACTTCCTAATCCCCGATCCAGATCTCCTAGTGGACTGCTTTTCCTTCCAGCTTACCTCCAGCTCCCACGCCCCACCTCTTCCCAGCCCCTGCCCCCTGGCTTTGCTTCCGTTGCACACACTGGATCAGGGATTTCTGAAGCTCTAGAATAAACCAGAGAGGGCTCAGTGGGTCCACATGTTCAACTCCTTCATCTAAGGCCAGCCAGGAAGTGACCACATGGGGAACGTTTCTGGAAGATCAGTAAAAACGCTGAGATTCTTTCCCACGGAGCCCCTTGAATATTGTTGCTGGAAATCTACCTCTCCGAGTACCTGCTTTCTTTGATTGCGAGCTGAGAGCTACACAACACATGTGATTCCTCCATGCGCTGCCTTCTGAGACGCTCAGACCTCCATCCGATGCTTGGGTCCCACCCCAGGTTGGGAGTTCCTTGCAGTGAACAGGGGGCATGCTTCTCCTCCCGCTCCCGCAGGGCCCAGCCCGGTGCTTAGAAAAGGGCTCACGAAGATTTGTGGAAGCTCGATGTTCAACACAGTGCCCCCACCTCCACGCCCAAGATTTCCAACTTTCCTTTTAATTTTTGAAAAAACTGTCTAATGAGATCTGTGTTTCTAGGGTGACCTACCTCAAATCCTTTTGGTAGGCAGGCAGGGAATAAATGAATAAATAAACAAATGAAAAAAGGACTCCCTCCTGCCTGGGGGTACTTGTGTAGGGCTTTGTCAGCTCCGTTTCCAGAAAATCCACCCTAACGGAGACTAGCTAAGGGACAACAGTTTGGGAGCTCAGCGGGTTCCTGTTTTTTTTTTTTTTTTTAAACCTAGATAAGCCTGGGTGCCTCCAGTAAATCCCCCTTTGATTGGTATGTTTCATCAGTTGAACTCTAATTGGTGCAAACAGGTAATTTGGAGATTACAAGATTTATTCTTCTATAACAGTGATTACTGATTGCTAATGATAGTGCTGATTTTTAGGTGTTTAAAACCTTGACAGTTACAATACTCGTGTGATTTACTGCAGCGTCATAGAGACAGCCTGCCCTGGATCCCTGAGGACAGAGGCTGTGTCCTCCGTGAGCTCTGCCCAGGGCCCCATGGGCACGTGTGTGTGTGTGTGTCTGTGTGTGTGTGTGTGAATAAATGCTTATTAATATTAATAATAATGATGATGACCGCAGACTGTAAAGCATTCATCCAGAACACTGAGTCACTCAATCCACTTGTAATGTCATGGATTTCAAAGCGTATACCTTCTCTTCCCAATGCCTAATTCAATGAGGTATTAAGATTATTAGCTCTAGAAATAATTGGCCTTAAAGGCACATCATAAAAGGACGAAGTCGTAAACTCTCCTCCCTGACATTTGGAGAGATGCTGGTTTGGAAGCACTCAGAGGAGCCAAACTAGCAAGTAGCTGCCTTCCTGGCACCCCAGGGAAAGGAGCTAAATGAGGCTGCCCTGGCCTGGAGCCAGCCTAGGAGCCGGGCACCGCCTTTGGGCGCACTCCCTTGTTATCCCATGTTAACAGGCCCGGCGCTAACATGTCAAAACACCAGTGCGGGACATGAATGGAAAGTGGCAGTGCCCAGACAGGAAAGTGGCCTCCGCCCAGGGGGCCCTGCACAGAAGGGTGTGGGCCCCCAGTCCGCCCAGGACTCAGCTTGGCGCTCAACCACACCTGCCAATGAGGAGAGCTGGAGTGAGACACTCGGGCCAGCTAACTCAGAAACGTGTACCAATTACCGCGGGCCGGGCACCGAACCCAGAACAGAAGAGCAGCTCCTCAACCTCGAGGTCTGTGTGGTTTTCTTTTTGTTAAGACCGGAAGTGAGTAACCGGATCTGCCGCCTCCCCTCTCCTGCCTCTCAGCCTTGACACAAGCTATTCCCTACGGGGGTTGCTCTGCACCTGTGAGCCCTTCTCACCAGGCAAGGCCAGCTCGGTGCCTCAGCCCCTGCTGCTCCCCCGCCCCCCCGCGCGCCCCCGGCCGGGGAAATGCCGCCCTTCTAACCCCATAAGCTTCTGCAGGTGCTCTGGAGTGCTGGGTGCGCCCCTCCGAGCAGTGCCGGTTACCTGGCCGCTGGTGTCCTTAGCTGTGAGAGGACCAGGCACGCTGGGGTCCTCCTTCCATGCTCTACGTACTTCCTTATACGTAACCCGTGTTTCAGAAAGCTGTTTTGACACAATCAAAAGCTTTCCTCTGGGTGTGTAGAGTGATACAACTTTCGAGCAGAGACGGACCACTGAGGAGATCTATCCGCCCCTTTCACTTCAGGGATGAAGAATCGAAGGCTCAGGGAGGGGGGCGGAGTTGCCCAAACACTTCTGGCCAATGGCAGTGTAAGACAGAAGATTGTTTTTTACCTAGAAAGTTCTAAGAAAGTGTATCCCCAGTCACCTTGAAGTGAAAAAAAAAAAATCTAGACATTTTGCTCTCAGAAAAGAGCAGCTCTTATGATTAAATGCAACGTTCATGGCCACCCGGCCATCTTGGCTGTTTGCGGAGAACACAGGCACTGTCCTTCTGCATCTCAGATTCGAGGCCACGGGAAGCATCACCACACCAACCCTTGCCCAGCATTTTACAATACTCAGATACGCCAGATGGTCCTTCTAACAATTGTTAATGGAGTTATTACTTCCATTTCACCCAAGAGGAAACTCGGTGAAAGGATTTGCCCAAGATCACAGTGCATAGGAGAGCTGGGCCTTGAACCCAGAATTTTGATTTCAAGCCCAATATTTGTGTCCTTTGTCCCAAAGCTGCCCCTCTCGTCTCTACTCCATGGAAACAAAGTTCTAGTACCTCTCTTTGGCCCGTAGCTTCTGGAGACACGTGCTTTTAAGCAGGCTTTATCTTTCACCTTCATGGAGCCCTCACACGTGTCCATCAGATCCTTCCTATCCCGCTTTAAAAGTCTCGAAGAGGCTGCCTCTGTGAGACTTTCCGGGGTGTCAGCTGGAAAGACGGGGCTATGCCTTGGCCTGGATGACATCAAATGCCTTGCCCCTTTGACCGAATTCTAATCTGCCGCAGTATGTTTTTTTCCCAAAAAATTGGGGAAATTTTGATGCAAACTCTTTGACTCTAGCTCTCGTTACAAGGGGCACGATGATTTTGAAGCAGAAAGAAGTAAATCCGGCCGGCGGCTGGAGTAGCTGTCAGGGCAAAATTGCGTGGGAGATATCCTGAAGACTCTTGTGATGAATCAGCCACATGGTCACCCTCTGGGGGTTTTCCGACTGGGATCGAGTGGCATCTGACAGTGGGCCAACTTCTGCCAAGCAAGGGAAGCAGCAGGGACCCGGCCACATTGCTGGCCCGTCCTCCTCCCTGGAAGGACCTCTGGTCCTCACTGCTCCGTGATGGCTTTGGGAACTTCATTTGGTCATCGCATAAGTCTCTCTTACTTTCTGTCCCTGAAGAACTTGGAAAATAGCCGAGTTTTTCCCAGAGGCTACAAAAGCAAAGCAACCAGGACCGCAGATTATCCTTTTCCATAACCTTCCTTAGGTGGTTGCTCCTTTTTCGTATCAAAATCCGCAGCTACCTTTTCTGTCTCCCGCCACCCCCCCCCCCAGAGGTTTCGGTGCAATCAGCAGCACCTCGGTGTGATTTTGAGCAACCCCCGCTCACACACGCACCCAGAGTCTTGCTTAAACATGACATGAGTCATCATTTCACATTCGTTATCGGGCGTCTTCAAGGCTCCCAGGAGAAGCTTGGTCTGATAGACCCTAAGGTGAGGAGTCTGGGTTTGCTGATTACGAGTGAGACCCCTGCAGCGGGGCATCGGCCCAGGGAGCTCGGCCCCCGACTTTGCCGCTGTGTGGCCTCGCGTGTTCAAGAGCGTGGCTGCCAGAAGCATGTGCCAACTGGTGGCATGGAAGATCGAAGAGGGCTTTGGGCCAGATGACCTCATGAATCTGCTCCCCAACGTCCTACGGCTGCGCCTTTCTATGACATCATAATGATAGCAGTGGGTGGGCCCCCGGAGCGCATTCCAGTTTGAGGGAGACTCTTAGCTCTCTGCCCTCCCCTTCTCCTTCTCCTCCTCCTTCCCTCCTCTTCTCTAGCACTCGCAAGCCGGGGCTAGGTCCGTGACACCTACCCAGACGCAGTATTCCCAGACAAGACGCGCCAGGGGCCCCGGGGCCCTCAAGGGCACCTTGAGGTGTGCAGCGTGTCTTTCCCGCAACAGGAGTAACAGCCTTAGTGAGGACAGGCCTTGGCAGAGAACAGGAGGGACTCACGTTGCAGATGCCATATCTCCCTCAGGATCAAACGGCACTGACAGGCACGGGGCCCCAACTCCAGACTCTCCTTATATACCGAGCCAACCCCTTGAGGCCACGACAAATCCTCCTAAAGCTCGGTGAGCTCACGAGCTAAAGCTGCCAACAGCACCAGCCCGGGAGCCCGTCCTGAGGATGTCGGGGCCTAAGGTGGAAAGCTCGGGCTCTGTACGCTTTCACCTCAGAGCATTTCCCCCGAGACGAAGGAAGGAAGATGGGGCACACTACTGGGTCCCACCAGAACCCGTCTGCTCTGCTCCCCGTGCAGACCACGAACCATCCCGCAGGACTACAAGCTGTGCAGGGGTGCAGAGAGGCACAGGAGGGCACTGAATGCCCTCAGCAACCTGGTTCCACCCCTTCCCCCTCCCGCACTCATCCAGGGATTCAACTCCAGCTGGAAGGTTCTATGCACATGAGCGTCATGGAGGTGGCAGGGGGAAAATCACGACACATGTTTCCTATGGCTGCCGTCACAGCCGGGTAGCTTAAGACAACAAATTTATTCCCTTACATTTCTGGACCTAGAAATCCAGACTCAAGGGAACAGGGCCGTGCTCCCTCTGAGGGTTCTAGGGAAGAATCCTTCCTTGCCTGTTCCCAGCTTCCATAGCTGCTGGCAATCCTTGGCGTTCCTTGGCTTATAAATGCATCGGTCTAATCTCTGCCTCCACGGTCACATGCCCTTCACCCCCGTGTGTACTCAGCTTTCTTACAAGGACGGCAGTTGTTAGATTAGGGCCTACCCTAACCTAGTATGACCTCATCTTAACTTAGAATTCAATCTGCGAAGACCCGATTTCCAAATAAGGCCACATTCTGAGGTTCCAGATGGACATGAATTTTGGAGTGACACTATTCAACCCACTACAGTTACCCCAGCTCGAGGAGTCTGTACCGACTGCTAGTCTGTGTTTCAAGCACCAAACCCAGCAAATTGTAATAAGTTCCAGGGGCCCATCCAGTCTGTCCTCGCTACTCAACAAGAAAGGAAAAAGGTTCATAGAGCACACAGGTGGCAGTTACTGGGAGAAATAAAACAATTTCATTAAAAAAAAAATTGGAGTTGAACATGCAGGCTGAAGGGGAGGAGGTAGGGGGAGCCGTGATGGGCAGGAAGAGCATCTGAGCCCAGAAGCCCGGACAGCCTGGAAGCATGCTGGGCGGGCCTGGCCGGCGCACGGAGCGTTGGAGCAATAGCTGAACTGAACTAGAAAGACGAGCCAGGGCTGGATCACAGCAGAATTTGCCAGCCACACTAAAAAGCTTCAAACCTATTTGAGAACCAACTGGGGTCACTGAAGGGTGTTAAGCAGAAGAGGGAGTGAGATTTCCCCCGTGTGGAGGTGGCAGCTGTGTGGCGTATGGGTTAGAACAGAGTGGAGATGGTGTATGGGATGTGTCGTCATTTATCACAGATAATAGGTAAAGACCAAAGAGGACTTATTTTCACAAATGACAGAGGATCCAAGGTTCTGCTTACAACAGCACCCCTCATTTGCTTGCATTCTTTTTTTTTTTTTTTTTTTAAAGATTTTATTTATTTATTCGACAGAGATAGAGACAGCCAGCGAGAGAGGGAACACAAGCAGGGGGAGTGGGAGAGGAAGAAGCAGGCTCATAGCAGAGGAGCCTGATGTGGGGCTCGATCCCAGAACGCCGGGATCACGCCCTGAGCCGAAGGCAGACGCTTAACCGCTGCGCCACCCAGGCGCCCCCATTTGCTTGCATTCTGATGGCTTTATCGTACATGGGTGCTCATACCTAACAACAGGCGTGCCAACATCACCCCTCCTGTGGCATCACAGTCAAAAAAGGGGTAAGGACCTTGCACTAGATAAGTGAAAGAGCATGACCAGCTACAGCCCCGCAGGAATCCATGAAAGAAATGAGAAAGATTTAAGACCAACAGTTTTCCAATCTTTAGCCACTCAATGTTCTCAAACAATACGCACGCAATTGCTCTGCTTAAATCGGGGATGAGCAGTCCCCCCTCCACAGTGCTTGCTTAATACTCCCTTCTATTCCAACTTCAGAAAAGCCCAAAAGGACAAGTAAAACAGTTTGAAAGCCACTAGCCTAGACCAAGGGGGAGAGGGTAGCAATGAGCATCTGGAGAGGAGATGAGAAATACAGAAAGCTGGAAATCAACTTCTCAGTTGTGGGGTGGAGATGGGCAGAAGGGGTGTAAGTAATGGAATGTTCTTAGACTAGTTTCTGCATTTCTGGTCTGAAGAGCTGGGAGCGAGATCGGAGGAGCAGGTTTGGGAGAAAGATGGAGGCTTCCATACGCTGAGCTGCAGGCGCCTGTGGGACACACACCCAGGAGGCCGGGGGCTATGCGGCAGAGGGAGCTCGAGAGAGAGCTGTCCTGCCTGGACAAACAGAGGGGGAGCTCCTCAGTATTTGGTGGTAACGGGAGTCCAGGGAAACAAGAAAGCCATCCAGAAAAACAGAAAAAGAAGAAACAGAACATGTATGATAAGAAAAGAGAAGAGGAGAGAACCTAGGAGAGGATCTCGGTGAATACCAACATGCAGTGGGTGTTCAGAGAGGCGGGAGATTGGCAGGGTCGTGATGTCTTGGGAGCAAAGAAGGAAGAGAGAAAGGGGATAATCCCCACACATTCTCTCTGCTCCCAAGACACTGAGATTATACTCACAGTGTCAGCTCATCACAAAGAATTATTGTAGAGAGAGCGGGAGACCCAACTACGGCTTCATTTCAACCGAATTCGGGGATGGGGATTTTCTCCTTCACAAATACGTCTCGTGCTTCACAGAGGCCCTGCGATGTAAGTGCTTCATAAATATTTGTTGAATGAGCGAGTTAATTAATGAATCTTTAAGAACTATTTGGGGAAAGCATTACAAAAGCTTTAAGAGCTGCGCAAAAGTATTGAGAGAAGCAGGGTAAATTGAGGACCATCTGGAATGTTCCCCCAGGAGAAGAAACACACCAAACTGTGCGTTGGCTCCCAGAAGACCCACACAGGGCAAGATTTAGGGAAGAACAATAGGAGCAAAGGGAAGCCAGCCCAAGTGGCCTCCATGGCCCCGGAGCACAGGCAGACAATACTACGTGGAATGGAGCCAAACAGCCAAGGGGAAATGGAAATTATGGGATGTGCTTAAGGAAACCTAAAGTAATAAAAATAGAAATCTGGATTTAGGTTCTCACTGTATTATTGAAACTATGCTTGAGAAGTGGGGCAGACAGCCCTGGGGGGAATAATGCCAAATCAGCAGCATAGCTGCCTTGCCCTTAGAAACCAGGCTCCCCTTCCCTCCTTCTTTTTCTAAGTAAAAGCTAAGCTCCAGCAATGTTTCCATCTTCTGAACAACCAAACGAAGTGGGCAGATCTAGACCCACGGAGGGCCAACTCCCCGAAGGGCACTTTGTTCAGAGTCTACCTACTCTGGCAGACCCTGGGATGCTCCGCGGGAAGGGTACCCCCCACTGAGCGGAAGCTCATCTGCTCCTTGAAAAGGAAGTCGTCAATCTACCTTTTGTATTATGGTAAATAGAGAAGAACAGAAATCCACAGTCCGCAGTTAGCTGGATAGCACCCTCTGCATAACTCCAAAGGTAAGGGTCGCGTGGAGGCCGGCTCCTGCTTGGGAGGACAAGGAATCTCAGATTCTGCAAATAAATACCATGTTGACCAAAAATACAGCTCGGTTGTCGGTTGCCCCTACAACCCGATAAAAAGGCTAGAATGGAGGACAGACAGGAGCTAACGTGTGTGTGTGTGTGTGTGTGTGTGCGTGCGTGTGTTTCCTTCTGTGATACGGACTACAGTGAACACCGCAGATCACCCCTCTGGTCACACATCTTCAGAGACTTCTGGGCATCGTGTGCTGAAAGTTGTCCTCTCCAGCACGACTTCCAAATGGTCTCAGCATGAATCAGAGCATGGCGATCACATATTTCTTGGCTTCTTTTCAGTGTTTTATCACCTCGCTCGATTTTAGAAAAATGTTTTTCCACCCACTGGAGGGATACGACCAAACTCTGATACAGATGAGAACTCAGAAAGGGGAGTGACCTCAAAGCTGCTAAGGAGTGAAAGGGCACAGAAATGCATCGTGAGCAAAACAGAAGGAAATGGGATGGGGGGGGTTGGGGGGGGGGACATGGTCTGGAAGGATACTCAGGTTTTCAATGTGGCTTCCTCTAGGATAAGGAAGGTTCTCATTTTCCCCTTTTGGTTTAGGTTTATCAGCCTTTTCCGCTTTTTCTTCAAGGAACTGTTGTATTTTTAAATAGAAAAAATAAAGGTTATGACAAAAAATCAAATTAACAAGATCTGTATATCTTAAGGTAAGATTTCTTTTTTTTTTTTTAAGATTTTATTTATTTATTCGACAGAGATAGAGACAGCCAGCGAGAGAGGGAACACAAGCAGGGGGAGTGGGAGAGGGAGAAGCAGGCTCGTAGCGGAGGAGCCTGATGTGGGGCTCGATCCCAGAACGCCGGGATCACGCCCTGAGCCGAAGGCAGACGCTTAACGACTGAGCCACCCAGGCGCCCCTAAGGTAAGATTTCTTAACATGCTTTTTTTTTTAAAAAAAAGGGTTTTTTTAAAAAGATTTTTTATTTATGTATTTGAGAGAGAGAGAGAGAGCACATGCAGGGGGGAGGAGCACAGGGAGAGGGAGAAGCAGACTCCCTGCTGAGCAGGGAACCTGATGTGGGGCGCAATCCCGAGACCCTGAGATCATGACTTGAGTCGAAGGCAGACGCTTAACCGACTGAGCCACTCAAGTGCCCTTAGGAAAAAAGTTTTTAATGTGGTAAAATATACAGATGTTTTATCAGTTTAACCACTGTTAAGGATACAATTCAGTGGCCTTAAGCAAACTCACGATGTTGTCCAGGGACCACCACCATCCATTTCCAGAAAGGTTTCATCGTCTCCAACACAAACTCTGTACCCATTAGACAATAACTTCCCATTTCTCCCTCCTGCTACCCCTGGAAACCTCTATCCTACCATCTCTATGAATTTGCCTATTCTAAGTACCTCATATAGGTGGCATCATACAATACTTGTCAATTTGTATCTGACTTATTTCACTTGGCATAATGTTTTCAAGGTTCATTCATATTGTAGCCTGTGTCAGAACGCCATTCCTTCTTTTTTTTTTTTTTTTAATTTTATTTATTTATTCGACAGAGATAGAGACAGCCAGCAAGAGAGGGAACACAAGCAGGGGGAGTGGGAGGGGAAGAAGCAGGCTCATAGCAGAAGAGCCTGATGTGGGTCTCGATCCCAGATCGCCGGGATCACGCCCTGAGCCGAAGGCAGATGCTTAACCGCTGTGCCACCCAGGCGCCCCAGAACGCCATTCCTTCTGAAAGCTGAGTAGTGTTCTATTATGTCTATACCACACGGACCCTCTGTTGATGGTTATCTTCAGACGTCACTGGGTCTGTCTCCACCTCTGACTATTGTAAATAATGTTACTATGAACATCGGTGTGCAAACAACTGTTCAAGTATTTGCTTTCAATCCTCTGGGTATTGCCAGGTCCCGTGGTAATTCTCGACGTAACTTTCCGAGGAACTGCCATACTGTTTTCCACAACAGCTGGACGGATTTGTATTTCCACTGGTTTCCATCTTCTCGACATCCTCATCCACATTGGTTATTTCCCCCTTTTTGTATTACAGCCGTCCTAATTTGAGTGAAGTGGAATCTCATTACGGTTTTGATTTGCATTTCCCTGATTAAGATGTTGAGTATCTTTTCTTGTGCTTGTTGGCCGTTTGTACGCCTTGTTTGAAGAAATGTCTATTCAAGTCCTTTGCCTTGTTCAAATTGGATTTTTTATCATCGTTGAGTTGTAGGAGTTCTTTATATATTCTGGATATTAATCACATCTATGATTTGCAAATATTTTCTCCTCTTCTCACGGGTTGTCTTCTCGCTGTTTTAAAAGCATTCTTTAACAGACAAAAACTTTTCACTTTTGACGAAGTCCAGTTTGTCTGGTTTTTGCCTCGTTGCTGTGCTTT
This sequence comes from Ursus maritimus, assembly GCF_017311325.1. NCBI lineage: Eukaryota > Metazoa > Chordata > Mammalia > Carnivora > Ursidae > Ursus > Ursus maritimus. The sequence continues at coordinate 29,291,564 of NW_024425786.1, forward strand.
TAATCCTGTATCTAAGAAATCATCGCCAAATCTAATGTTATGAAAGTTTTACTCTGTGGTTTCTTCAAAAAGTTCTATAGTCTTAGGTCTTATACTTAGGTCTCTAGCCCATTTTGATTTAATGTTGGATATGGCATAAGGTAAGGATGTAATTTCATTCTTTTGCATGTGGATTTCCAGTTTTCCCAGTACCATCTGTTGAACAGACTGTCCTTTCCCCACTGGTTGGTCTTGGAACCCTTGTCAAAGGTCTTACATGCTTTTTGTACTATGAAAAACGAGAGATTTTAATGGACTCTCTGGATAAATGTGAGAATAAAGTAGCAATACCTGACACGGTACAAATGGGGGTGATGCTATGATCCTATATTCATCCAGTGCTTTATGAATGAGGCGTCATTACCATCACTATGGTGTCATACCACCGTGAACATCAGAACATAGAGCGGTTTCTATCCACTATTTCTAGTGATTCCCACCTTACCCCTGAGAGCTAAGCAGGACAGTAATAAATAGGCTCATTACGGAGATAAGCAAAGTTAGGTTCAGAACGTAGCAAGGAAGCGGCAGAACAAAGTAAGTGTTTTTTCCACCATCCCGTAAAAGGGACAATATCGGAAACAATGCAACGTTTACACTGAGATCTGGCCCCAATGTTCCTTTTACTGAGAAGCCTGTCTGTCTTCACTCATCCTAAAATAGAGGTGGTTTACTGCTCTCTACCTTGAATGCAGAGGGAAACACAGGTCACAAGAGGGTAAGAAGCCCACATAGAGCCAGCACAGAAATCAAGGCCAGGACCAAGCACTGATTCAGAACCACCACAGCCTCATCAGGACATTTCTTCAATAATTTTAAAGGCTTAAACGTGGAACAGCACATGGGTGCACACGCACCTCCGGGCCTGATAGACCGAAGAAAGCACGATGGACGTGGACAGCTGCAGGGACAGGGAGCTGGCTCCGTCACTCCAGGCTTTGGGGGGATTGCAGCTGAGCTGGGATCGATGGAAAGATGGCTGTTTACGTTCATTTAGGGGACAGTTACATTTTCCCCGAAATGAAAGTTACTAGGTACCTACCATGGACAAGATCTATGAGGACATGTGCCGATAGAAAGGCAGTAATCTTTGGGAAGTTTCAAACGGAGCAAAATAGGAAGTAAGAAAGAACCCCATGAAGGCAGCCAGATGAAGTGCCTTAAGACTTTCGCATGAACCTTCTGTAAGGCTGCCCCATCCACAAAGGCAAGCTCCGGAATTCGGTCCATAACAACGTCCCCTTGGTTACTCTCCCTCAAAAGCCTGCCTGGTGGGTTTCTTCTCTCTGTACTGCGCCCTCAGTATGCGAAACCTCTTCTATATCTTCAAGCACTAAAGGGAAACACAGCCTTCCTGATATAATAATGGGATGGATGGTGAGGCTATAAATTTATTTGGATTTACGATCTGGCTCTCTCCCTTCCCTCCATCTGTGCCAGACCATCCGGGGACGCTCCTGATTAATCATCTGTGGAAAAGTACATTACGGCAAGGTGCCTGTTCTCACTCAAGTGCTTTCAACAAGACCCTGGGCAGTTAGAGCAGAGGCTTTCAGGAAAGGAGCTGCTCAGAGGGCATCGAATATTTGGCCTTTCCTGTACCTCACTGCTGTCTAAAACCGGAATGGAAAGAAATACCTTCAGGGTCAGGGAGGATTGGAAAGCCATGCAGACTTGGTAGTCTTATTGAGGCTGGGCAGCTGTCAATAAAGCCACCCATACAGGTGACGCTGGGGGCAGGGTGCCATCTAGTCTGTCCCAAGAGACGTTAGCCAGCCCCAGTGAGATGCAGCGGGAAGAGGCAGGCTTTGGAGAAAGACTGGTTCAGATTCTAGTTCTGCCATTTAGTGGTGAGCCTGAGCATGGCCTCTGACTTTCAGATGCTTTTGCTAAAAAAGGAGGGAGCCCCTGCCACAGAGACACAGGTTGCGGTAGGGACTTCTAGAACGGCTCCCCACGAGTGCACTTCTAGGCACTCATGCCCTCGGGTAACTTCCTTCTCTTGAGCATAAGCTGTACCAAGGGACTTGCCTCTAATGAAGAGAATGTGGCAGAAACGATGGGATGTCGCTTCTGAGATTAGGTCACAAGACACGGCGACTTCCATCTTACCTTCCCTCTTTGCCTCTACCCCCTTGCCGTGAGCTGCCCTGCGGAGCAATCCATGTGACGGGGAACAGAGGGCAGCCTCCAGCCCACAGCCCGCCAAGAATGCTGCCAACAACCCTACGAATGAACTCGGAAACAGTCCCCTCTCCGAGTCAAGCCTCAGTATGGCAGCAGTCTGGCCAACCCCTGACTGCGGCTCGTGGGAGATCTGAGCGGGAGGGCCCAGCAAAGCCACCGCAGATTCCCGACTCCCAGAAACTGGGAGAGATATTCAGTTATTGTTTCAGACCACTAAATCTGGGGTTAATTGGTTATGTGGCAATAGATAACTAATGCCGTGGAAAGGAGGATTTAATAAGGGACCGCGTACCACAGCCCGGCCGTAAGTGGTAGCTATTATCCTTAGCGTGAGATGGACTAATTGCCTTCCAATCCATTTGTAGAAAAGATGGTAGTATGAAGATTGGGGGTTGGAGGGAGGGAAGGGGATGGCATTTTCCAGGAAATCATGAACTAAGCAGAAACTAAAAAGAGAAGTAGAGCCAAATGCCAACTATCTTGTGACATGTGATCATCTCCCTTCTCCATGGTCCCAAAATATTTCATTTGTGCCACGATTATAGCACCAGCACGGCTGGCCGTATGTCGAGCGGTCGCCCCTTCTCCCTTACCCCATCCTCAAAGATAGGGGCCTAGCCTCCTGCTGCGGAATCCGTCACCACGTCAAACACTGTACTTTCCAAATAATGATGAGAAGAGCCCATAATTGCTCTTCCTCCTGTTTTTAAAAATTATTCTGGTAAGGTTTTCTTCCCATTCTTTTCTTATTGAAATTCTCCTTGTCTTTCAAAGTATAGCTCACAGACGTCATTCTCTGCACTGTATCCCTGACTTCTAGCTCTTTCTTCAGCAATAGTCCCTCTCTCCGTGATTCTCCTAAAACTATGTGTTCCTTCAGTTAGTAGTTGTCTTCCCTGAATTCTTTGCTAGAACCTGGGTGCTGTCACCGTCTCTCCCTCTAGATGGCAGCCTCCAGACCCGCAGGGGCAGTCTGTCCCATTCGCCCTCTCAAGCTGCCGAGTGCCCACTCCAGGCTTGCAGTGGGTTCTCAGAACCAGGGGCTGAACGAATAAATTATTCCAGCCAATTCTCTGAGATACGAATAACCAAATCTCTGAGAACAAGACGAGGGGGGGAAAGTCAGAAGGGAGGTCACAAATTATAACAGACTTTTTCAAAGCCACAGGGCGCCACAAGTACCCTCCAACCCAGCCAAGTTTGCAGAGCTTGTGGAATCCCACAGGCTTCTTTTCTAAGCTGCGGACCCCTGCTGGTGTCATCCCCAGGACAATGAAAATGGAGCTGTGAACACTACCCACCATGAAAGGAAGAGCAGGTAAGAGGATGCAGAGAGACATTGTTAGAAACATAACTCAAGAGGGTACAATAAACAAGCACTCCTGGAATTCACTGTCCATGGCGAAGGCCAGTCCAGGCTCCCCTGCCCCCTCCCTGCTCCAGCACACCGTGGTTCAGGACCCAGGTCTGACAGGAATTCACCTCCATACAGAACTCAGTTCTCGGCTAAACAGGACCTATGCCTCTGGTGATTTCTAGCTCCCTTCTTGGGCAGGGGAAGCCCAAATGCCATAAACGGGAGGGGAATGGGAGTGCCAGCGACACTGTGACATCAGGCCATTCATGAAGGTGAAGCAGGGTGATAATTCTCACAACTCACAGTGGATGAGAGAATGCCTGTCGCCTTGGCAACCCCTCCTCCCTGAAGGCAACCTCAACTCAAGGATGGCCAAGCCCCAGGCTGAGGGGGAGCCAGGTGCCTCCATCCCTGGGGTCCCCAGTTCCTGAGTACAGGGCCTGGGCCTCCCTGAAGCCACCAAGGGAGCCATAGGCCAGTCGGAGTCTGGGCCTCACTGCTTCTGGTGCCCTCATCTCAAAGGCACTGGTCAGCATTCATTTGTGCTGGTAACTCGTCAGAATAACCCACCCAGGCTAGGGATTGGTCAGCTCCTACCTACCTGGTAGTGCTTAGTCAGCACCCTCCTGTAGGGCAATAGTTGGTTAGCACCTGGCCACCTGGCAGTGGTTGGTCAGTACTCACCTGCTTGGCCTGACTGCCCAGTGCTGTCCATGAGCAACCCTGCGAATTAAGTAACCCCAATTGTCAAGGAGGTGTGGACCTGGAAGAATGGAAGAAAGATGGAATAAGAGAGGAACGGATCATCCTTCCCATACTTCACAGTTTAGAGGGTGTTTCAGTATGGTTTCCTTCTTTTGATCTTCCCCATAATACTGGGGGCCAGGTACAGTCGGCCCACTTTCACAGAGGTATTCATTCATTTATTTCACAGACATTTTGGGAGCAACTATTCTGGGCCCAACTCTTGGGATCCTCTTTGGGTACAGAGAGGAACAAAATGCAGCTCTTGCCCTCAGAGAGTACAACTCCGAGAGAGAGGAGAGGACATCAACACGCTCTCCGAACAACAGCTAACGTTACCGAGCTCTTCTGCCTGCCGGGGACCGTCCGGGCACCTCATCAGTGGTGACTCATTTAACCCTCGCAACAGTTTTGTGAGGTGGGCACAGCGATTATCCTTATTTTACACATAAGAAAACCGAGGTCCAGAAAGGTTAATTACATTCCCCGTTCTCTCAGCTAGTAAATGGAAGAGGCAGGATTTGAACCCAAGAAGCCTGGTTGTCAAGTCTACCCCCTTAGGCACTCTAGATAATCAAGCCCAATATGACATGTTAAGTAACAGCTTAGAAATGTCCACCTTGCCTGTAGTGAAGAAGAATGAGTGAGGCAGAAGATGGGAGAATCTAGCGCAGGAGGTCATTTAAACAGGGCTTTCCCAGATCCCCAAAGGCCCACATCACTTCTATTTTTAAGGCTATGATATATTAAAATAAATCTATAAAGCCAAAATTACAGAATTTTGGTATATTTAAGATGTTTATACTTAACAGCTGATTGTAATGCATATGTGATATAACGCAATGTAATTGTGCTTATCACAAGAGAATTCCAAGATTATGAAAACATATTGACTCATTGTGCATGGGGTTAGATGTTCCAAACAGACAAGCCGAATGACAAGGATGAGCATCCGTTGGTTCCGTAGCTGTATCCCTGCAATTGGTTGGAAGTTTTCACTTAGAGCTAAGGTCAAAAATTGAAATTTGTTGCCCCCTTGTGATTGAGGGTCTGGGAGCCAAATGGGGGTCTCCTGTGACTGGCCTTGACTTCCAACAATGTCTTAAAGCCAGACAGGCAATGTGACCTGTGGCTAAAGAGGACATTCTACAGCAATATTGTATGGGTTTGAGTTCTGTCATCTACCAGTTGTGTGAACTTGGGCAAATGACTTAAATGATCTTTGCCTCAGTTTCCCCATCCATAAAACAAGGGTAACCATAATACCTAGCTGCTAGGTTTGCTGTCAGTATTAAATATGTTAACACATGCAAAGTGGTTAAAACCATGCCTGGCCTATAACAAGTCCTCAATAAGTGTTAAGCAACGTTATCTTGAAGAAAGAGCTGGGACTTTTGGTGTACAAAGAGAAAAAGTAAATTCTAGTGCAAAGAACCAGAATATACAAAGGCACGGTGGTGTGAAATTCGAGCAATGGTATGGACCCCATGTGAGGTAGGGAAAGCCCAGGCTCAGATGGGGAAAAGCCTTGTACACCAGGGTAAGGAATTAGAGTGAATGCTCTAGAAGATGGGCCCACTGGTGAATGGTGAGCCTGACCAGAAGGTACCGACGTTCAGAATTCCAAATGACTCACTCAGGCAGCACATGGAAGAGTTGGAACTCAAATGTTATGTTCTCCTCTATCCACAAGAATGAACTTGCGTATCCCCACCCCCAGGCCCATAGCCCCCCCCCCCCCAACCATTTCATCCCTCTTCAGGTGTGGCCATGCTGGTTTTCCCCAGGAAGCCACTCCTCAATTCTCAGTCCATAAGGCTCAAGCATTGTCACCACCTCCAATGCAGGGGGACACGACTGTCTCAGGCTCCACCAATCATAGCATTGAACCCCCAGAAATCATCTGGATATCATCATCGTCATCCACATTTTCTGAGCACTTTGCGTGTGCCAGGCATGGCTCTAAAAGATTCCCATGCTTTACCTCCTTTAATTAGGGTTAACTTCTAACTAACCCTTGGAAGTAAGCGCTACTACTTTTTCTTTTTCTTTCTTTTTTTTTTTTAAAGATTTTATTTATTTATTTGACAGAGATAGAGACAGCTAGCGAGAGAGGGAACACAAGCAGGGGGAGTGGGAGAGGAAGAAGCAGGCTCATAGCGGAGGAGCCTGATGTGGGGCTCGATCCGAGAACGCCAGGATCACGCCCTGAGCCGAAGGCAGACGCTTAACCGCTGTGCCACCCAGGCGCCCCGTTACTACTTTTTCCATTAGGAAACCAAAGGCACTCTAAATCCAAAGTCCATTTGCTTAACTACCTCATCACACTGCCTCCTGCCCATTGGTCTGGAGGGACACTGGCACCTCCCAAAAGGCAGCTCAGGAGAACCACTGGAGCAGCTACTCTCTTATTTCCAGAGTTACTCAGTCCCATTCCTTAAAATAAATACAGAAACCAAACCCACATCATCTTTCTAAATTGAGCTGAGCCTCAAATATGTGCTCACTGCAGGAGTTGATGAACTCACACATTCTATTCCTCAACCACCTATCACCCCCCCTGGGCCAGGTCCCGTGCGTGGCCTTAAGGAATACAAAGATAATCAGGACGAGAGGTCAGCCTCGGGGGCAAGGGCGCTGTGTGGTGGGAAGTCAGACTCCGCGACGGCACGTCTGGAGCCGCCGGTCCTAACCCTACCATGGGGCCATCAGATGCAGGATCTAAGCTCTGGCCCGGCTGCTCCCCACATCAGAGCGGGGCAGCAGGAAAAGCGGAGGTGGCAGCCACTTGGGCAGTGGCTCAGACCCTACTGGTGAACTGCTCTGATACTTCCTAATTTGTACCCAAAGCGTGATCCGTTGGGCTTATAAACTGCACTCATTTCTTAAAATTACATACAACCTCATATTCTCCCTTGGAAATTAAGTTTTAATTTGGTGAATTTTTAAAGCCATGCTCTTTAGCAATTGCAAGAAATGTGAAGGGGAGAGAAAAGTGAAAGTAGCAAATCAAGATGACCCATCACCCCACCGCTCAGAGGCAACCACTGTTCACCTCCTTCCAATCCTTGCTATATACATTTTTAACACAGTTGAGATCATACTGTATAATCAATTTTGTATCTCGCTTTTCAGAAATGTGAATTTAAAAGTCAAGCACCCAAGAACCCCGGCTATCTCATCAACACTTCAGATGCCTCAGAAATGCATTGGAATTTTTAAAAATTGATTCTACAAATCTCCCCCTCCACTTCTCTTCTGACCGCGTGGGATCTGCAGCAGAATACACACGATATAGACACATCCCCTGAAGTGTAATAGATTTGAATTGCACACAAGTTGGTGAATGAATGTCTAAATAATTAGGAGGTTAATTAATCTAAACTATAGGAGGATGAGAGAAATTTGAAGGTACGGATTCAACAGAGAGATCTGCAAGCCTGTTCTGCTAATGAAAACAGAGAGAGGTGAGAGAAGGAGACCATGGAACGTGGTAACACAGCCAGCTTGCTCCAATGGGCATCAGACTTCCCAGGATCTGTCATCTTGACCGTGTAGTGCCGATGCTCAAGGGGCCTCCTGGCATGCTAAAGCCAGACAATCCAGGTCCAAATGCAGGCTTTGCTGCTTGTTGACTTCGCGACCTTGGGCGGACTATTTAATCTTCCTGAACCTCAGACTTCTCATTCCGTACACAGGAAATGATGTAATAGTGCCCACCTCGTAGTATTGCTGTAATGACTAATTAAACCCAAAATGTAAGACATTCCAAACATATGGCAAAATCGTGGGAAATGTTACCTGGAAAGCAGCGTGTCCTAGAACAGTGACTTTCTCAAATTTTTTGACTGTGGCCCCCAATAGCAAATATATTTGGGGTCAACACCCAGAATATGCAAACATGTATGTTACGGTTATGTATATGTGTGTGTGTGTGTATTTCATTAAACACTAATTACCTTTTTTTTTAAGTAGGCTCCACACCCAACATGGAGCCCGTTGTGGGGCTCAAATTCATGACCGTGAGATCAAGACCTGAGCCGAGATCAAGAGTCAGACACCTACCCAACGGAGCCACCCAGGTGCCCCAAATGCTAATTATCGTTCCCCGTGCGGTGCAGTCATATTTTCCATTCTACTCTATCTCACTTTTGAAAAATTTGGTTGCATCCTACTGAAGTGATTTCGTGACTCTCCTGGGTCTCAGTTGGCAATCTGAAAAACTAGCCTAATGGAAAGCACATAGATTTTGGTGTAAAAGGAAAAAAAAAATTCCCTGGGGTCAGATCTCACCTCTGCCATTTACTACCCACGTAAGTATAGAAAAGTTTTTGTTTGCTTTTAAAACAACCCGACCTTCAGTTTCCTCATCTTCAAAATGAGGACAGTGGCCACCTTGCCGACGGGTACAACACGGCACAGGACTCGGCACTTGGTGGGTACCCCATAAGCTGTAGCTTTTGTAATTGATCTGCTTTGCTATGCAGACAGGACTCCGGGAGAAGCTTGCCCCCATTACCAATGCCTTGGGGACCCCTGAATGCAATTACCGCAGGGCTTTGTCTCAGGGCTTGGTGTGGAAGCAGCTTCTGAGGTCTGTGATACCCTTGCTTAACAGCATGCTTCCAAGTCCTGCTATTTGGATTTGATTTTTTAAAGTACTTCCTTTATTTTAATTCAGACCCCAGGGACCTGGAAAGTACACCACTGCTTTTTCCCAATAAAAATCAGACCGGCAATAAGCATATTGCATTTGAAATGGCAAAGCTGGGCTCGCCTTCAAAGGACACTGCATTAGGACTTGGCTCCCCCCCAGCCTGTGCTCCGCAGTCGATCTCCCGGAGGAAACTTGGCCACAGCCTTGCGGGCTGGTGGGCTGAAAGAAACCTTGGCTTCAACTAACTCTTTGACAACTGGGCTGATGAGACACGAAGAGGAGAGAGAAACTATCCGAACAACACTGATGGCAAATTGAGACTCACACGTGCCAGCTCATACCCCGTCCTGGAAACCCGTGATGAGTAGGGAGCATCCAGCCCTCCGGGGCCCCTGCGCCGGACCCAGTGAGGGCTGTCCTTCACTCAACAGGCCCCAGTTATCAGAGGCATGGTTATCCCCGGGGAGAACACTTTCAAGGTTACTATACTTACAAAAACAATTCCAGTAGTAAAAAATTGTTTTAAATACATAGCGTTTACTAGATGCACCCTTTGAATTGCTTTAGATATCTGCGCTCATTTAATTTTCATAGCCCCGTGAGTTAGAGCCTATTCTCATTATCTCCATTTTAAGGATTATAAAATGGAGGCACACAGGGGTTAAGGGATTCGCCCAAATTCTCACGGCTAGAAAGTGCCAGATCTGCGATTTGAACCCAGGCTGGCTGGCTCGAGTCTGTGTCCTTAAGGACCATCGTCCCTTGGTGATGACATGAATGGCTAGCCGTTCCTCCGGGCTCCCCACCATGAGCCAGGCACTGTTGTGAGCCCTTGACACGCTAGCTCATTGACTCTTCACGACAGCCTTGAGAGGTAGATGTCATCCCACCCATCCCCCGTATAGTATTCCACCTGTGCCCAGAGCCGTCTGATCTGGAAACTTTGAGGACGTAGAACCTTGAAGGACCCTCCACCCTGAAACAGCATGGGGGTCAAAACACCTGAGGAGAAGGGTTTTGTCAGTGGTGGCCTCCTGAGTAAGAGTGTTTGCAGCTGTTGATGCATCAATCAAACACACATTTTTGTAAAGACCTACTCTATGCCCGGCACCTGACGGAATTCTGGGACCTCAAGAACACACTCACTCTTTGCCCTTAAGTTGGTTTCAACCTAGGAACTGAAAGGTTGATAGCTGCCTTTTAGTTTTTATTATTTTTTTATTTTTAAATTTTACTTATTTTTTTTTTAAAGATTTTATTTATTTATTTAACACAGATAGAGACAGCCAGTGAGAGAGGGAACACAAGCAGGGGGAGTGGGAGAGGAAGAAGCAGGCTCATAGCGGAGGAGCCTGATGTGGGGCTCGATCCCACAACGCTGGGATCAGCCCTGAGCCAAAGGCAGACGCCTAACCACTGTGCCACCCAGGCGCCCCTTAAATTTTACTTAATTTAAATTCAATAAATTAACATAGTGTATTATTAGTTTCAGAGGGGGAGTTCAGTGATTCATCAGTTGCATATAACACCCAGTGCTCATTCCATCACCCAGTTACCCCATCCCCCCACTCCCCTCCCCTCCAGCAACCCTCAGTTTGTTTCCTATTGTTAAGAGTCTCTTCTGGTCTGTCTCCCTCTCTAATTATGTCTTATTTTATTTTTCCCTCCCTTCCCCTATGATCCTCTGTTTTGTTTCTTAAATTCCACGTATGAGTGAAATCATATGATAATTGTATTTCTCTGATTGACTTATTTCACTTAGCATAATACCCTCTAGTTCCAGCCATGTCGTTGCAAATGGTAAGATTTCTTTTTTTTTGACGGCTGAGTAGTATTCCGTTGTGCATATATACCACACCTTATTTATCCATTCATCTGTCGATGGACATCTGGGCTCTTGTGGACTTTGCTGATAGCTGCCATTTTGAAGCTCCTGCCGTAAGTAGGCGCACCGCCCAGGGCTTCCATACACGAGATCTTCGTCTTCTCCTAACAACACTTACTGGGGTTAGTATTATCACCCCTGAAGTCAAAGTTGGATAAAGCCAGGATTCAAACCTAGGTTTGCCTAATTCTGAATCCCACGTCCTCAATGACTAAATCATACCCAATCTTCACCCAGGGTATAGAATCAAGCTAAGCAGACATCACAGTTATCACTCCCAATACCCAGCCCACCCACTCTCCATTGTGAAACAGGCGGAGATTTGACTCCACCCTTGTCTCCAAGGTGATTGGTCTAAACCAATCTGGATTACTTTATCCCCTTCCGTGGCGATTGGTTCACATACCAGACTTAAGCCAATCGGCCCATGGCACTCACAGGCGTGCACAGATTGGTTCAGGTGATATAATCAGAGAGAAGCTCTGGACTCTCCTCTGGTCATTGCGGGAAGGGTCATTCTTTCTTCCTTCGGAAATATAAGCAAGAAAGTGTGAGACGCCTCTTCCCTTGACATCCGTCTTGCAATAGGGAGGAAAGCCAGCCTGCGAACGGAGCCAACACATGGAAGAGTACAGAGGTGAGGGAAGAGCTGAGAAACAGAAGTGGAGCTCTGGCGCCTACACGACCTACTGTCAGTTTCTCATTTATGTGAGTCAAGGGATCCTCTCTGATGTGCAAGTCAGTTTACTTGCTTGCAAATGAGAACATCCTAATGTACAAAGTGTTTGGGAGAGACCGAGATGTATGAAGTCCATGGTTATCGTTCTAAACTTCTTATGTGTTTGCCAAGCGAATATGACAAATCTCCCCTAAAATTTATAAATGAAAAAAATACTAGAGTTTTAGCTAATAAAATACTTCAAAAGAATTTAAATCCTCAAAAACACAATATAAATACAACTAAAGAAGAACAACCAACCGGAAAACATATTCGAAACCCATTTGACAATTAAGAAGTGTGTATCTATACATTTGTACAAATTAATACATTTATAATAAGTAGCACCTCATTTACAAGGAAATGAGTGAAAGACACGAGCAGGCATTTCTTGAACTAGAAGAAAGAGAAAGGGTAAGAAACCCAAATTTACACCAAAGTGTGATACCTTGGTGTTTGTCTATCGGCAGGGCAAGGAGTAGAAGGAATGGTGGTACTCAGGCTTGGAGAAGGCGGATAGAAACTCACAGTCACGACCAACAAAACCAAAAGGCAACCTATGGAATAAGAGAAGATATTTGCAAATAACATATCTGATAAAGGGTTAGTATCCAAAATACATAATGGACTCCCACAACTCAACACCCAAAACCCAAATAATCCAATTAAAACCGTGCAGAAGACATGAACAGACATTTCTCTAAAGAAGACATCCAGATGCCACCAGACACATGAAAGGATGCTCATCATCACTGATCACCAGAGAAACGCAAATCACAACGACAATGAGATATCCCCTCACACCTGTCAGAATGGCTAAAACCAACAACACAAGAAACAACAGGTGTTGGCGAGGATGGGGAGAAAGGGGAGCACTCTCGCGCTATTGGTGGGAATGCAAACTGGTGCTGCCACGCTGGAAAACAGTATGGAGGTTCCTCAGAAAGTTAAAAATAGAATTACCCTATGATCCAGTAGTCACACTACTGGGGATTTCCCAAAGAATACAAAAACACTATTTCAAAGGGACACATGCACCCCTATGTTTATAGCAGCATTATTTACAATAGCCAAACTACAGAAGCAGCCCAAGCATCCATTAATAAATAATGGATAAGGAAGATGTGTATATATATATATATGTTGGACTACTATTCAGCCATAAAAACAAAGGAAATCATGCCATTCGCAATGACATGGATGGAGCTAGAGAGTATCGCGCTAAGCGAAGTAAGCCAGCCAGAGAAAGACAAATACCATGTGATCTCACATGGAATATGTGGAATTTGAGAAACAAAACAAATGAGCAAAGGGGGAAAAAAGAGAGACAGATGGACAAACCAAGAAACAGACTCTTAGCTATAGAGAACAAACTGACGGTTACCAGCGGGGAGGTGGGTGGGGGATGGGGTAAAATAGATGACGGGGATTAAGGAGTGCACTTGTGATGAGCACCGGGTGATCAAAATAAGAAATAAGAGTGAAATTGTGTCTCTAAAAAAAAAGAAAGAAAAGAAAAGAAAAAAAAAGAGAAGAAAAGAAAGAAAGAAAGAAAGAAAGAAAGACGAAAGAAAGAAAGAAAGAAGAAAGAAAGAGAAAGAAAGAAAGAAAGAAAGAAAGAAAGAAAGAAAGAAAGAAAGAAAGAAAGAAAGAAAGAAAAGAAAAGAAAGAAAGCCTCATTCCCTGCTGGATTAAGTGTAAATTGGCATCCCCTCTCTGAGGGACAATTTAGCAAAAAGTACCACAATTTTTTAAATATACATACCATTTGGTTCATCCACTTCTCTTCTTAAAATTTTATCTAAGCGAATAATCCAAACAGCTTGCGCAGTGACGTGTTCAGGGCTGTTCGTTGTAAGTTGGGTTGGGGAGGGGGGTAATGAAAACGGGCGACAATATGCGACAGGAGGTGATTGGTTAAATAAACCGTAGCGGTTTCATATAAATGGAGTCCCATGCGACGAGTTAGAAAGACAATATTGCTATGTTAAAAAAAAAAAAAAACGGATGATATACTCTTTAGTTATAAAGCCAGTTTACAAAAGAAAAAATACGTGTATTCTATGTGATACACATATATTAGAGATGGTAAACCATATGTTATCTGTGAGTCTAAAGCTGGAAGCATCTCAACACGGGAAGATCTAGAATCTTTGGAATAGAAAAGTTTTATTCTAAAAGGGTTTTTTACAAGTACCTTTTAAAATCCTCCTGCCGTAATAATGAATGAGCGGGCTGCTGCGGTGCCCGGATGTGACGGGCTGGCTTGGACGGGGTGGAGCAGGACATCACAGGTGGGTGGAAAGAAGCCATCTAGTGTAGCGAGGATCCTGCCTCATGGGAGGGGGGTCACTTAGGCATCCGAGTAAAAGGGAAATTGAAAGTGGAACAAGAGTGAGGGGCTGCCCCTAATGGAGCTTTTCAAAAGAGCTGCAGTTTCTCAAAAGTTGTTACAGCAAATCCTGAGGACAGATTTTTGCCACAACTCTACCCAGAGATCAGGAAGGATGTCCCAGTAAATAAAAATGTAATGTGCATTTTAAAAAAGATTTTGTCTATTTGACAGCGAGAGAGAGAGAGAGAGAGAGAGCAAGAGGGAGAGCAGGGGCAGTGGGGAGAGGGCAAAGCAGGCTCCCCTCTGAGCAGGGAGCCCGACCCCCTGGAGCTCAATCCCAGGACCCCAGGATCACCGCCCGAGCCGAAGACAGATGCTTCACTGACTGAGCCGCCCAGGTGCCCCTGTAATGTACATTTTTATCATTATATAACGTTGTTAAAAATATTTTACTAATTTTGACTTTAGTGTGAAAATTCATAAAGAAAATGCAGTGTTGCATTTATATCACTAAGTATATAGGTTTTATGTAACTTTTTTCCATTTTCAGGTAAAAAGAAACGTTCAGCAGATATAACATGATGACACTTGTAATCGATACTTCAATACAGTCACGGGACATAATTATATTAAATGCAAAGTTCTCTACATTGAGTTCTTTCTCACCACATACTACATACCGTATCTCCCACCCTAATATATTTTTCCATTACCATATTCCTTTGATGTTAAGAATCTAAATCCTAGAAATATTGTTAATGTAAAATAAGTCAGATTCTGGACCTTCTAGGTATCTGATCAGTGTGTGTGTGTGTGTGTGTGTGTGTGTGTGTGTAAATATTGGCAGTTTTTGTCTGTGGGTGATTTAAATTATTTTGGATTATGGGTGGTTTAAATTATTTTTTTCTTTTTTGATTTGCCAGCATTTTCTAATATTATTTTTTATGCTGAGCATTCTAGTAGTATGCATTTCATTTAACAAACTCAGGTATTTAAGAGATGTTATTTTCTTATTTTTCCTATAACCAAGTTTAATTCCTAGTCCCAGCCCTATTCCTCTTTGTAGCAGAAATATAATCTTGTTCAAATCAGATACTGGGGGCTTACAAAGTGTCAAGCCATCAGTAGGCGGGAGGCCTCTGGCTGGCCATTGTCACATTCTGTCCACACTGGTTACTTCTGCACTCTCCTTGCCTGAACCCCAAACGCCCCAGGGCTGGCTGTCCCAGTGTCTTCCAGATGCTGTGCTGGACCAGGGCGAACTCTGGGAGGCCCCCTCAGGTCTCCCCTCTCCTGTCTCTCTGCGCCAACACCTTGTCAACTTCTCCCCATCATGCAGGAAAATTCCATCAGACTTGCCATCCCCAAGCTCTGCTCAGGCAAGGCCAGAGTTCTCTATTCTTGAATCCCTCAAGACCTCTTGGGGGATCAAGCCCCAAGCTTTAAACCCCTTGCCCTCTGCCCTCTCCTCAGTGCTTCAATACAGCTGATCTTATCTAGTGAGGGAGAGGTGTGAGCAGGGGAAAAATCCCAAACAAAACTGACTCTGTTCGATCACATAGGCTTCTACGTAGCTTTTGGGTTTTTTTAAGTGTAACTCCAAGATCTTGACTCAGGTTTTCTGGTTATGCGTATTGTCACCTGTCCTGTTACACATATACTGAGTTACTTAATTTAAATATATAAACAAGTAAATCAACACAGAAAACAACAGAGTTCATTCTCACTGAGCTTTTATCCTGCACAATTATTGCGTTATTATTATTGTTATAAAATGATAAAGGTGAACGGTGATTTAACACTGCTTTTCCTACATACCAAGTACTGCTCCTGGTGTTTTCCATCTGTTAGCTCTGCTGGTCCTCAGAGCAACTCGGAAGCAGATTCTAACAGTATTCCCACTTCGGCAGGGGAGAACTGAGTGGAAGAAAGATTATGGAATCTGCCTGGGGTCACACAGCTTATGCGTTTGAGAGCCAGGAGTCAGGCACAGGGTCCGTGCATCTCCAGACCCTGAAAAATCGCACCTGTTAATGAGGTCGTGTGCCAGCGAGAGCTGAAGCAGCTTGCCGAATGCCGCCGGTCTAACTGGCTTGCACCAGGGACCAGATCCCGGGTCTTTCGACTCCAAATCTCATCTTTTTCTTCTGCATCTGTTTGCTTTTTGAGGTTGACAAAGCTGACGATTTTGCCAAAACCAAGGCCACTGCAACACTACCATTCACTCGCAGACAGGATGTCTGGGAAGGCTCTGCTGTGATTTGTGAGTCTAATCCCTAGTGGAACTGTCATTGTTGAGGATTCTTAATAGACACCATTGTCAGGTCTGGCTCTCGGGTTCAAAAAGACAACTGCTCAAAGTACAAGACAGGGGAAGAGAGTCTTAGCAGCCATAGCCAATGAGAAAATTCCCAGTGGGGATTTTCATGGACATGGAGCTAAGAAGGAGCATCCTAGATGTGGGTTCCCCGATGCCCCTAGGCTGTGTTAACACAAGTTTCCCAGTGTCCCCACATAAGGGGTGTGAGTCCTGCTCCTGTCACCTGAGCCTCTGCTCACTTTTGAACTCTACACTTGAGAGGGGACACAAGCAGCTAGAACCCTAGAGGAGGACGGCAAGTTTGATGGGAAATGGTGGAAGCCGTGTCCTTGGACGAATAGGGAAGGTTCTCTTAAGAGTGGGAAAGTGATTGATCTGGGGATAGGACTGCTGTTTGCAAAACTCTGAAGGGAGTCATGGGAAAGAATGAGAAGATTAGCCTGTGGGGCCTAAAAGAGCAAACCTAGGGATGCCTGGGTGGCTCAGTTGTTAAGCATCTGCCTTCGGCTCAGGGCGTGATCCCGGCGTTCCGGGATTGAGCCCCGCATTGGGCTCCTCCGCTGGGAGCCTGCTTCTTCCTCTCCCACTTCCCCTGCTTGGTTCCCTCTCTTGCTGGCTGTCTCTCTCTCTGTCAAATAAATAAATAAAATCTTAAAAAAAAAAAAAGAAAAAGAAAAGAGCAAACCTAGAGCCTAGAGGTGGAAGAGACAGAGAGAGAGAGGGGGAGAGAGAGAGAACTCCAATAAGGCATTTAAACGCTCAGGCCTTGCAGCCAGGCCACCTCGACTTGAATCACCACTTAGCTGTTACTTAACCCCTCTGTGCATCCGCTCCCTTGTCTATAAAACAGGAATAACAAAAGCATCTATTTCAGAGTTCTTGAGAGGATTAAATGAGATAACCCATGTCAAGTGCTTCGCGCTTGGCGTGTAGAAGTGCTCTGTAAATGCCGTCGATGGTAACGGTGATCATCCCAGTGGTCCTGTTACTATTATTCCCGGGGCTAGTGAGCAGGGAGACGGGCTACCTTGGGCAGTAACAAGCGCCCCGACCCCGCACACACACACACAGAGGTTCAAAGATTTACCACGTGGTGAAGATGTTGTAAAGCAAACTCGAGCTTCGCGGTATAGGGAGAGCGAAAGAACCTCCGGGGGCCCTAGATTCGGCCTCTTTCTGCCAAGAGCCAGAGCGTCGGCCGTCAGAGGAATACTTTGCCTTAGGTCGGCCGCTATAACAAGGTACCACAGGCTGAGTGATGTATAAACAACGGAAACGTATTTCTCAGCCTTCTGGAGGCTGGGAAGTCCAAGATCAAAGCACCAGTGGCTTTGGAGTCCGGTGAGAGCCCGCCTCCGGCTTCACAGACGCCGGTCTCCTCCCCGTGTCCTCACGTGCTGGGCGGGGCGAGGGGACTCTCTGGGGTCTCTTTTGGAGGGGCACTCATCCCAACCACGAGGGCTCCACCTCGTGACCTAATCACCTCCCAAGGCCCACCTCCAAATACCACCACGTTGGGGGATAGGTTTCGACATATGAATGTGGGGGGCCCACAAGCAAACAGCACAGAGCACCCCACTCCCATTTCTGGGGACTGGGGAACAGCCTCACATGCCTGATGGTGTGGTTTCCGATGCGATCACCGAGCCAGCCAGGAACAGCCTGGCCTCGTCCGGTGGAGACGAGCAGAGACCACTTGGTCACTGGCAGTGACCCCCAGAAGCGATGCAAACAAAGTGCTCAGTAAAGGCCACTGCTCCACCCACACGACGGGGGACAAGGAGCCCATAAATACCTCGGAAGTGCACTGACGCAAACGCGGACCCAAGTATCAGGCAAAACGCTCTGGCTGTGGAAGGCGCTGCTGGCCTTGGATTCCTATGTTCCACGTGTGTCTAGGGGAAGCTTCGGGGTTGGCACAAGTTTCACGTGGAGGGTGCTCATTACAGAATCCTGGAGGGGGTGGATTCGCAAGAAGGGGTGGGGGGATGGAGGGAACGTGCGCTGTGAGCGGGCGGGGACTCGGGAGGACAGTTTCTCCGGACCAGGTGTGTGGATGTGGGTGCAGCCAGGCCGCGTCCCTGGAAGTGTCGGGCCCAGAGAGACGGGCAGCTGAAAAAAGCTAGCACGTTCTGTGGAGAGGTTCTCAGGGAGACAGTGGGAGCCCAGGGCAGCCCTCTTAGGGCTCGGCGCAAACAAGGCAGCTGGCCTGCGCACACCGATGTGGGACCAGCAGGAGAATATCCCCCTCGCCTATCAGCTTCGGGACGGTGTGAGGCTGGCCCAGGACCATTTCAGGGCCATCACCAGGAGCCTGCACCTGTGGGGATAAGCGATCTTGGAGCCGTAACATCTTCACTCTTTAATATATTAACTAGCTCATTAATTAAATGATATCTACTGACCACCGATTGTGACTGTTAATTTTCTGTGTCACATTGACCGGGGCCACCCGGTACCCAGACATTTGGTCAAATATTATTCCAGGTATGTCTACGAGGGTGTTTTTAGATGAGGTTAGCATTTGACTTGGTGGAGTGGACAAAGCCAATCGCCCTCCCCACCATGGGAGGGCCTCATGCAATCACCTGAGTAGGACAAAGAGGCTGAGTGAGGGGGGATTTCACTCGCCTGCCTGTTTGAGCTGGACGTTGGTCTTCTGCTCCCAGCCTGTAACTTACGCTGCTGGCTGCAAGCTGGGGACTCTCCAAGGCCTCCAGCTTGCTGACCGCAGGTCTCGGGGCTTCTCAGCTTCCTCAGTCACGTGGGCAATCCCTTATAATAAATCTTGGTTGAAATATACATGTAGATCCAATGGTGGGTTCTGTTTCTCGGGAGAACCCTAATATGTCTATTACGTGTCAGGCACCTTGCTCTGTGCTGAGAAAGCTTCAATCAGCCACCCCTTTAGTAGTGAACGGCAGAGAGGGAAGAGACAGGTGGGCACTGTATTCAAGTGACAACAATTCTTCTTGGGCACGTGTAAGGCGTACAGAAATAATTTGGGAGATTGGGGATAATCAAGACACAAGGTATCCTAAAACAAGGGGCCAGGGCCACAGCCAGTGAAGGACAAGTTCGTTATTCCTGATGGGATCACATCTAAACCCCCAGAATGTTATAGGCTGGGGAAATGCACGCACGTGTGTGTGTGTGTGTGTGTGTGTGTGTGTGTGTGTGTGTGTGGCTGGGAACCAAATGCAATCAAATGTCAGATCCTGTGCGCAAACGCAACACTATACACCACTTCTAAGAAAAGTGAAGGCTACGGGCTGAGATTTGCAGGGATAGATGAGAAAAAACATGCTGACTTATGGTTTGTACATACACGGCTTTTATGTGTGCCCAGAATGTGCGTAGATGCATTCAAACAAATACGGACGCAGTTTTTTAGGTTTCTTTAGGAATTGGGTCTTTGGCCAGAGTCTTGGGCTTCAGGCCTGGTAGAGTCCTGGGATTCACGTGACCTATCAGACAGAGCCCATGGGCGGAGACTGCTGCTCTCAGGCCCCAGATGCACCTCCAGAGACGAGACTAGAACGGTCCCCCCCGCCCCCAACCGAGGTTTCTTTCTGTTTGGTGAGGAGAAGCAGCCTGAACTTGAGCCAAACCTGCATGGGGAGGGAGATCAGCCACCAGGGCCTGTTGGTGAGCGGGGTCTTTGTGGCTCTTTGCACACAGAGCCACTGTAAGAGCTGCTGTCCTCGTCTCTTGCCAAGTCTCCAAAGCCCAGGTGTCGGGATTTCTCAATCCCGACAGCTCATGCTCTCTGTCCATTGCCCTGACCTAGCTTCCCGAGCCAACAGTGGACTTTATTTATTTTACAAACACTTATTATGGGCCTATTATGGACCAGAAACTGTATTGAGCATGAGGAATTCAGACATAAACAAAACACAGGCCTTTTCACAGAGCCCTGGAAATCAGCCAGCATTTTTCAATCTTAAGAAAGCCAGAAAACAGAAGGACTGGGGAATCCAACACTAACCTTCATCCACTCATGTGCAACTGATCATTTTCTTAAGTCAGATTTTTGGAATGATTATTAATCCCACCCTTTTCTGCCTTTCCCTAATGAAGTTTGGAACCAACCAAGGCATAAGACATAGGACACAGATGGAAATCAAAATATCATCTTTGAAGGTGATTTAAAGAACATGACTTTAAACCCTCGTCCACAGTGGGCTTCGCAGCACTTTACTTCATGTATCAATTTACCCATCCGGTAAATGGGCTGACCACAATGTGCCTGCCACACAGGGCAGGGCCTACCCTGGGAGACTTACCACCTGGTGCTAGGTCCTGAACGTGTCCTCCCTGAACGTGGAGCCACGAAAATACAGAGAAGGCTGAGCTGAGCATGCGCAGTTTTTTCTCTGAAACTTGCCCATCAAATAAATCACTCTTCCCCTGGAGACTAGTCAGTGAAGGTACGTAAAGATCAGAGTGTTACTTCTGACATCTCAGCGTGTAAGAACATGCAATGAAAAGGATGGAGATTCTCTCAAAACCTGGTACATGCATCCAAGATTTAGTTTGTTAATAAGTCTAACGACTTAGTGAAATGTCTTACTCTGCTCAGGCTGTTAAAACAAGATACCGTAGACTGAATGGCTCAAACAGCAGACATTTATTTCTTGCTGTTCTGGAGACTAGGAAGTCCAAGATCAAGGTCCTAGCTGGTTCATTTCCTAGGGAGAGTTCTTTTCCTGGCTTACAGACAGTGGCTTTCTCACGGTGTGCTTACACGGTAGAGAGAGAGAGAGAAAGGCTCTGATCTCTCTTCCTCCTCTGATAAGGGTACTAACCCCATCATGAAGGCTCTAGCCCCATGAATTTATCTAAATCTGATTACCTTCCAAAGGTCCCACCTCCTAATACCATCAGATTAGGGGTTCATTAGGGCTGCAACATATGAATTTTACCCATAACAGTGACTTTGGGATGAATAGGCTCCTAGTTCCCGTGGAGACCACAAGCGAAAGAGCACTGGCTCTGTTGTCTACATACCTGAGTTTAAATCCTGCCCCTGCCCCTTACTAATCAGGCAACCTTGAGCAAATGATCTTACCCCTCCAGGCCTCAGATCTGTCCTCTGAAGAATGAGGATAATGATGCTCAAACCATTGTAAAGATTTGTCGGGACGACCCAATTCCAGCTTGAGTATGGACAGATGGGCGGGGTTATGGTTTTTGTTGTCATTATTTCTAATGTCATCTGGCCTCAGAGCTCTTCTTCCTGAGAGAGGGAGTGCAGTGCATGAGCCTGCCTGCCTCGAAGTCTAACCTGGAAATCATGTGAAATCCAGCACCACCAAAATACTTGAAGGAAGAAGGCAACTTCCAACCAGAAGGTCTGCTGAATCCCTTCTGTTTCAGGAGATCTATCACGAGCCTCTTCAAGACCAAACCAGAGAACCGAACATTGCAGATTCTCCAATCTCCTAACAACTTCTAAGCCCTTGGGTGGCTCAGGGAAGGTTTTACAATAGAGTAGAATAAAGCACTTTTCTATCTATCTTCTGGTCTACCATCTACACTAGACTATATCACACCACACACACACACACACACACACACACACACACACACTTAAACACACACGCCAGAGAATCCATCTCAAGTCTAATGGCTTAGTTGTTTTTCAAGTACAGAGAGAATTTATAAACAATTCCTCAGAAGTTAAAGGAGAGAGAGAGAGAAAAAAAATCTTGTATCCTGTTCAGAATGGATTTAAAAAAAACCTAAGAGTCAAGCTTCCTCTTCCCCTGAGATATGATTATGATTTCTCTCATCTCTTTTCTCAGTGGTTTCATGAGCACTAATACTGAACATGGAACTCGTGGGTGCTGCTTACTGACATCTGCTTCTCCTTCCAGGAGAGGATAATATTGCCATTTCCTGGCTTCTTGGAACTGGATGCAGCCAAGTGGACCGTCCTGGTCGATGAGTGGACAGCAGAGCTGACACGTGTTGCTTCTGGGCCAGAGCATTTACCTGTTTGGCAGCCACTGGGGGTCATCCAGAACTCCGCCCTGTGGTGATGACTGGCAGTGTTCAAGATGGCGGCTGCTCTGTCAAGCTGACAAGGTCTCTTATGAGGAGACATGAAACAGAGCCTCTTACTGACCCATAAGCAACGTGTAGCTGAGCAAGAAAGTAATCTTTATTGACGTAAGACATTAGAACCTGGGACTTGCTTGTTACTGCAGCTTATCCTAGCCTATTTTCTCTGTTACACCCCTAACAAATGAAAAAAATTCAAAACCCGTTGTCCTGATGTGGTTTTTGCCCTAAAGAACCCAAGTTGGTCATAGACGGCGCCAATTCATTGGACACTTAAAATACCCGAGCTCTGCAAGTGTCCACCTTCATGGCCTCGCCCGAAGAGCAGCCTGTGCTTCCCAGAGGACTGATTCAGGCTCTGCGTTAAACATCAGGCTGCTTCCTCTACCGCATGGCAGGTTTTCATCTCCTCTGAATAATTTTTTAGCAACTTGAGAAACTGCAATCCAAACATATAGTATTTTTGGCTGGAAATTAAAACACGTCACTTTTAAAACATAAGCAGCATGCCCTGAATGTTTATGGTAAAAAGCTCACTCCTGGCCAGACTGCAAAGCTCACATTACCGAGAGGCAAACCCTGGAGCATGCTAGCAGTTTGCCTCCCAGTTCGTCCTTCCTACACAGTGCAGTGACTGTGAATCATTTCTCCTCTGGCACATGGACTCCCAGGCTTTATGACTGCTTTCATATCAGAGAGTGACTGGTTAGAATTTCCCCTTGCTGTAAGGGGACAGCTGTGGCAAAGGAGAGACATGTTGCTGTCCACTGCGCTGCCCCCGTGACGAGCCAAAGCTGCCAGTTCAAACGAAGTTTCCAGTCATGCCGCACTGAAGGCTCAACCATGGAGCCTCCTGTGGGGGGAGCCCCCTTATTCCTTTATTCACACGTTCATTTATTCATTTATTTACATTCATTCATTAATGCCTGCCATGAGCCCGTTTCTGTGGGGGGTGTGGTGAGGGACCCAAAGACAAAGATGACAGAACCCCTGCCTCATAGGAAATTATACCCCAACCCTGGATGCACTTGGTAACACAAGTCACAAGAGAAACCAACATATTATGGGAATTTAGGGGAAGGTGATGCAGCAGGGGTCCATGCGAGAAAAGGGGGAAAAACTGAACATCTCTGACTGTTACCTTAAATCAATCCATTCCTACCACCCGTAATGAGGTGGTAATCCATATATTAGGTGTGCTCACTGAGCTTCGGAGCTATATAGGGATTTTTCCAAGAAATGGTTAGTTGAAAGAGGTACGTCTCACATGCAGTTTCATCTGACTCCAAAATCAGTGTCGGTTGAGTAACTTAATCACTCTAAGCCACAGCGTATCCATCTATACAATGGAGATAAAATGAAAGTACCGATCTCATGGAGTTGTTTTGAGGATCACATGAGATCATCTATGAAGATAAAGCTCTTGGTCTGCCATGAAGTCTCAGTTCTTAGTTATCAGGCATGGTAAGTGCCCAATAACTATTGGAATATTATTACTGAGCTCCTCCTGCATGGCAGGCCCTTGCTCAGTACTTCACCAATATTTATTCTTACTGCCTTTTAAGGATAAGGAGAGTGACGCTCAGATAAATGAAACAACTTGCCCAAGGACATTTAACTGCTAAGTAATAATGCTTTGGGGCGAGGACTAAGGTCTGCCTGACTTGAACACGGATGCTCTTTCCATCATGACAAGATGTCTTCTAAAGCTAATTCAGAAGATCAGAAGCCCCCAGGGATTGGGTGGTGCTCATCACTGTGTTATGTATTGTACAGTGCTCGAGAGTGTAGGCTTTGCCTTGCCCAGGCAGCTCCATGTTTCACCAACCTTGGGCAAGCTTTTAACCTCTCTGAGCTCCATTTCCCATCTGTAAAATAGAGATGATAATAACAGAATGTCCCCCTGAAAGCTCTGTTGTGAGGATTAAACAAGAAAATGTATATGGAGTGCTTAGCAAGATGCATGGCACATAGAAAGATCTCAATGATTGTGAGTGTTGATGATGATGATGGTGATGGTGATGGTGATAATGGTGATGTGATGATGGTGGTGATGATGGTGATGATGGTGATGATGGTGATGGTGATGATGATGGTGATGATGGTGATGGTGATGATGGTGATGGTGATGATGGTGGTGATGATGATGGTGATGATGGTGATGGTGATGATGGTGGTGATGATGGTGATGGTGATGATGGTGATGGTGATGATGGTGGCGATGATGGTGATGGTGATGATGGTGATGGTGATGATGGTGATGGTGGTGATGATGATGATAGTGATGATGGTGCTGATGGTGGTGATGGTGATGATTATGGAGATGATGGTTTGAAGATGGTGATGATGGTGATGGTGATGACTTGACATCACTGACATAGCTTGTGTGACACACCCACAGAAAGTACCACAAAAGAAGGGAAATGGTATTTATGCCAAGACCATGCTTTTTCCAGCACATGCTTCTGGTGAAACACAGAACGTTTCAGATGCAACAAGTTAAGTAACCGCGGAGAATGGTGATACCTACCAGAATTAGCGTGCTAAGAAAATGCATTTTCAAGGCATTGCTTCTTTATGTGACTTCTTAAAATGTTGGTTGGCAACAAAGCCAGAATTCTCTTATCAAAATGAAATCTGTAGAATACAATTTTCAGCTCAAACAATGTGGTTTATACAAAGCGCCACCCTTTCAAGTCAGATGAGGAAATATAAAACTGCTCTATAATGGATATATTGTTTGCACACAAAAAAACATATGAGTCCATGTTTCGTGCCAGGCCTCGTTTGGCATCTTCAGTAAAAGGGGAAAACTCTCTTCTCTCTTTTCACCAGAGGAAAACCCCAAAGGAGACTTCAGTACCATATTAGCTGTCCCCTTGCTCCTCCCAAGACATCAGAAGACCACGCCTACCTTACTCACTGGGGCGCCTGGTTCCTGGGAGCCAGGGACCTGGCATTTATCACCGTAGGTCCTTTTCATTAAACTGAGATAACTATGGATCAGTCCCATCAGTATTGAATTCAGTTCTACGGAAATGTGCTGAGAACTCATTAAATGCTCAGCGCTGTTCCAGGCACTGTGAGGAAGCCCAGAAAGGTGGGTGAGACCCCGTCTTGACCTCAGTGCACTCAGTGTCTAGTAGCCTGGGGAAAAAGCAAGTCCATGAATGCAAGGCAAATCCTTACTGTCACAGGACAATCGTGCATGCAACCAGCAGTCCTCACCACTCCTTTACGGAGTGCCTGCCATGTGCCAGGCCCAGGGCTAAGCATGGAGGAGAGAAAAGGAAGAAGGCACACTTCCTGTCCTCAGGAAGATCAGAACCCACGTGCTTTAGGAACTCCATGGCAGGAGATTGTCTGGAAACCAGAGAAGAGTTTTTGGAAAGTTCTTAAAAGAACGGTAAAAATCAACACATGGCAATGCTTTCTGTCTAGGGACCAGGACCCAAAATCCCAGGTGGGTTGTAATCACAGACAGCTCAGTGACTCATTACCCACCATGGAGCTTATAGCCATGCAAGCCGCTCTTGGCCTTCAGGGGCAGTGGGCATTCTGCCCTCCCTTCCTCCCAGTTCCTGGGCCTCCTATGAGAATTCCCTCTTGTATGAGATTTATTTGGAGAGAGGACACAACTCCCCTTGAGGAAGGAGAGGGGGCTCCATCACCTCTCTCCCTGTCCAGGCTCTGCCGCCGTGGAGAAGCCTTGCTGAAGAGGTAACATCTGAAGGATTCCAGCCAGGTTACAAACAGGAGGGGGAGTCTTACAGGGTGAGGAAACAGGAGGGCAAAAGGCCTGAGGCAGGAATAAGTGTGGTGAGCTCAAGAAATCCAGAGAATAGGAGGAACAGCAGAAATGAGGGCAGAGAGGTAGGCTGGGGCCAGAACCCATGAGGCCCTGAGGCCCCTGCAAGGGGTTTGGAGTTTATCCCTAAGCTGCTAGGGGATTCTAAGCAGGAAAGTCAGGTGCAACTGTTTATTTTTTAAAGGTTCCCTCTGGGGCGCCTGGGTGGCGCAGTCGTTAAGCGTCTGCCTTCGGCTCAGGGCGTGATCCCAGCATTCTGGGATCGAGCCCCACATCAGGCTCCTCCGCTAAGAGCCTGCTTCTTCCTCTCCCACTCCCCCTGCTTGTGTTCCCTCTCTCGCTGGCTGTCTCTGTCAAATAAATAAATAAAATCTTTAAAAAAATAAATAAAAATAAAGTTTCCCTCTGACTGCAGGGTAGATGTTGGACCACAGAGAGGCAAGACAGGAAGCAGGGGAACTAGCATGGGGCGATTGCTGCAGCCCAGGGAGAAGATGAGGACAGCTAGGACCACAGGAATATCAGGGACCTTGGAGAGAAGGAGCTAGAAAGGGGATACAGTGTACAGGTGATGTCTGTTGGACTTGCTCATTGCTATGAGAAGTGAGGGAAAGAAGAATCCAGAATGACTCTTGGGTTTTCGGGTGGAGCAGGCATATGGATAGCACTATTTAATGAGGAACAGTGAAGCGTGCTATTACTGGGGGCAGCTCTGGAGAAGGCCATGCTTCGGTAGAGAAAAAACAACAACAGGGTTTTATTTTGAGCATGTAAGTTTTGAGATGTCTATGAGACACCCAAGTAGAGGCGAGGAGCAGAGTACCGTGGTAGGATCGGGACCTGGGTGCGCGGGAGAGGACCACAGATCTACATTCTGAGGTCTTCAGCTTTGTATAAACGATATTTAAAGCCAAGGGCTGGATTGACTCCTAAGGAGAGAAACAGACAGAATACAAGATGTCCGAGGGCTGAAGCGTGGGGGTTGACATTTAGAAGTCAAGCCCTCTGAAACAACGCTCCTCGCCCTTCACACTTGCGTGCCCGACGGCTCTCAGGATCGACCGCAGAGGGAAAACCAAACCTATAAAGACCATGTCCAACCAAATCTGAATGCTGTATGTACATAATTAAAAACACTGGGCCCCAAAGATTAATGATTTGCCGGGCGGGCGGGCGGGGCGGGTGCTCTCTTGAGTTGATTAACACCTCCACGTTGCTTTGAGCAAAGTGTGGGGCTGCGACGGAAAATGCCACATTGCAGATGCCTGACTTGGGGATGGGACTCTGACTTCACGCCTCCCGATGGAGGCAGAGACTCACTTCTGACGGAGGGAAAGTATTACAAAAATATATATGTAACACATATTCTATTCCTGATTTAGGTCTATAATCTTATGAGCCAGACTGTAATGAATAAAGTTATAATTAGCTGGTGATGAAGAACACGCAGCCGTGTTTTCTAGGGTGCACTTGGAGGCCCCGATCCAATCTGCACATTTACAAGCTGTGCTATTTGCATCGACTTCTACGGCCTCCACTCAGAGACAGAAGAGGCTGCATTATTGATGACAGTGTGCGCATCTTGCTTATCGCTCTACTACACCCTGTGGGGTGTGGAAGTGCAGGAGGAGGGAACAGCAAGGAAATCCGGAAAACACTACCCCATCCTCACAGAAGAGTTCCCCAAATAGCAGCATCCACGTCTAGTCTGGGCCAGAAAACCTCTGGCGTTTTCCCCAACTAGATCTACAGGCTCGGACTAAATAAATGGAGGTGAATTCACATGAATTGCTGTGACAGGTGCTGTGTGACCATAGGCAAGTAACTCCCCCTCTCTGGGCCCATGAGTTTCCATCCGTGAGATGAGAAGTTAGGCTTGAATATCTCCCAGGGTCTGCCTCCACATCCCGAGGAGCTACGATTCTATCAGGAGAAACCCAGAGAGGACAGCCACCAAGCAAGTCCCTGCAGGACCGGGCCTTACCCCATGCTGCCAAGGAGCCTAGCCCCCATACGCCTTCTCTGTGTTTTGATGTGCTGTGAAATAGTGTACTGGTAAATGTTTAACAACGGGCTCTCCAGTGAAAAAGCTCTGATTTATAGTGTTTGCCAATTTCTGTGGTGTGAATACTCCCACCATGGAGGATTTCAACCTACCAACATGATGGCACTGAATACAGAGTTGAGAAAAGATGCACATAATCAACTTTCATAAGCTGGCACTCCTACCGACGATAACACACCACTCATGGTGTATGTGTTGGGAATAACTGGCAAGTCACCCCCTCGCTCTTCTCCTCCACTTCCCCTGGTCAAAAAATTTTAAGTCAGGGCCAACACCACTGTAGCAGGCAGCAACGAGAGCGGCTCTGAACTTCCAGATCGCGCCCCTGCCATGCATCTCTCGAAGTGACTGTAGCCTCAAGGTTAAAGGGCACGGGCTCTAGAGCCAGACCTCCAGGGTTCCAAATTCTGGCCCTGCCGCGTATGAGCTGTGTGGCCTCGGTCGAGTGACTGAACATCTCTGCAAGAGATGCAGACAGGGGGGACTAAACATACCATCCCCATGGTGTGTTATCAGCTTGCGGCACTAAAATAAAATACCCCAGACTGAGTGGCTTAAATAATAGAAATTTATTTTCTCAGTTCTGGAGGCTAGAATTCCAAGGTCAGGGTGCCAGCGTGACTGGGTTCGGGTGAGGGCTCTTTCTTTGGCTTAGCAGACGGCCACCTTCTCACCGCATCTTCACATGTTAGAGAGATAGCTGTGGTGTCTCCTTCTTATAAGGGCACCATTTCTACAGGACCAGGGTTCCACCTTTATGACCTCAACCTTCATCACCTTCTTAAAGCCCTTATCCCGAATATAGTCAGTTAGGACTTCAATTTATAAATTTTGGGGAATGTAATTCTTCCAACGAAATAGGGTTGTTAGAAGGATTGAGTTAGTGCACACAGTGTGCCTGGTATACAGTAAGCACTCAGTAGATCCAAGCTGTTGTTGTATACATATATATAATATATATTCTATATTTAAGATGATCATTATTTGTGTGAACCACAAAATCAAAGATAAGACCTAAAGAAGGTAAAGAAAATTTTGGCACAAGTTTTACTAACCTAGAACTCTCTTTTCTTGTGAGAGCCTAGGACCCAGTCTGGACCAACAAATGTCTGATCTTATGGTCAGTTAAATCCAGCTATTGATCTAGAAGCTACATGCTTGGATTTCGTGCTGTGCTCTGGGCGAATCATAGTGAAAAATCTGAAGGCTAACATTCAGTGAGCCAATGGTTTCATCCCCTTTTGTGAATCCATGGCTGGTAACTGGACCAGCAGAAAGGCGTGGAGTACGTCCTGCTTCTCCTACCTGCAAACCCAGGATGTCCCATTCCCCACACTGTGAGTCAGACTCTGGGTACCAATTCTTCCAGTTTCCAGAGGAGTCCTCCCCAGATAGCAGCTGAGTCTACAGCAACTTGATGTGGCTGCCTCCCCACACAGCCCCATTGACCTCAGTCCATTCACACAAACTCTGGGAAGCAATGAGGTGAGGAAAAGAGAAGGTTGGATGAGAGAAGTGAGAAAGGAGGGAAGGGAACACTCATTTCTTGAGCATCTCCTTGAGTGTTCCCAGGCATAGAGCCACACGCCCTGTGTCCATCCACACTCTCGTGGATCCTCCCAACAACCCTGAGAGACATTCTAGAGAATTTCTGTAAAGCCCAGCAATTCCACTCCCAGGTATCTAGCCAAAGGGGTTGACAATCAGGGCTCAAATACTTGTGCACGGATGTTTATAGCAGCATTACTCACAAAAGCAAAAGATGGAAACAAGCTAAACGTCCATCAGCATATGAATGGACAGGGGTGCCTGGGTGGCTCAGTCGGTGAAGTGTCTGCCTTCGACTCAGGTCATGATCCCAGAGTCCTGGGATCAAGTCCTGCCTCGGGTTCCTTGCTCAGTGGGAGCCTGCTTCTCCCTCTCCCTCTGCCTGCGCTCTCTCACTCTCTCTCTCTGTCAAATGGAGAAATGAAGTCTTAAAACAAACAAACAAAAACATATGAATGGGCAAACAAAATGTGACATACACATACAGTGGGATAATACTCAGGCGTGAAGAGGGAACGAAGTGCTGATTCATGCTACCGGGTGGAAGAACCTTGAAAACATTACGCTCAGTGGGTAAAGCCGGACACAGTCACATACGGTCTGCTGCCGTTTATTTGGAATATGCAGAATAAATCCACAGAGACAAAAAGCAGTCAGTGGTTGTCAGAATCTTGAGGGGAAGGAAGGAATAAGAGTGAGTGCTTCACAGGTATGGACTTTCTTTTGGGGTGATGAAAGTATTTGGGGGGGCACCTGGGTGGCTCAGCCGGTTAAGCATCTGCCTTCAGCTCAGGTCATGATCCCGGGGTCCCGGGATCCAGTCCCATATCAGGCTCCCTGCTCAGCGGGGAGCCTGCTTCTCCCTCTCCCTCTGCAGCTCCCCCTGCTTGCGCTCTCTCTCTCTGACAAACAAATAAATAAAATCCTTAAAAAAAAATGTTTGCAAACTTAATGTGGATGATGGCTGCCCAACCCTGTGAATACCCTAAATGCTGCTGACATCCTTTAAAATGGTTTCTTTTATGCCAAATGAATTTCACCGCAATTTTTTTAAATTCCACACTCTGGGTATTTTTGAGTTGTATTAATTTATTTTAGAAAAATGACTTGAGCTAGTTACAAGAAACTCAGAGCTCCACTCAAAAGTGAAGGGAGGAGGTGACCTCCAATTTCTTTTCCTAATCACTGAGGTCGGAGGCCCAGAGCTGGGAAAGGAGAGGAACAAGGATCTTACAATTATTAACTCTGCACACGTGCCAGGACCCGTGATAGGCCTTTTACTTATCGCTTTCCATTTTCACACTTTGCCAGACATGGTACCCCTTGCTTTGTGTTGATGACAACTCTTGTTTGTTCTTCCAACAACCTCGAGGAATTTATGGGAAGGCTATTGGTCCCATTTTAGAGATGGGGAAACAGAGTCTTCAGCGTCAGGACCTGGTTTGGAACTCAAGTGCACCGGACTCCAGAGCCTCAGACTCTCATATCCGGTGTCCCTGAAAGGTGTTGGAAATCACAGCCATTGCTCACGGCCACAGCCGCCACCAGCATGGGCCGTGGGGGAGAGGAGAGAGGAAAAGGGGGTCTATTGTGGGTCAGCCATGTTTACTTCCCTCAGGTTCCCCTTTCCTGTCCTCTATTCAGCAGGATGGAAATAGGACCCCTGTAGGTATAAATGTCATCCCCCACAAGACTTGGCATAGCAGCTTATTCACCTGAAGAGAGAATCTTCCCTTGGCAGCAGAAGGGCTGGGAGCTGTCAGAACTCAGCACGGCTGCTGGTACCTTCGCCCCCAGAGGTCTGGGTTCTGTGCCCATTCGAGGAATCCTTTTCATTGCATCCCCTGGGGTGCCATGGTCTTCTAAAGGATCCCCTGACTTCTCAGAGTGCGACCCAGGGTGCCGGTGGCAACGTGGTAAGGATCCAAGGGGGCGTTCCAGGCTCTGGTCTGCACTCCTCTGCGGGCGAGCCGCGTCATCCTCGACAAGCCTTCTCTCCTCTCCGGGCCTCGTCTCATCGGTGTGAAAAGAAGACGGTGACTCCCAACTTTGAAATGTCAATGATTCTCCCTCAACACCTTAACATTTGCTGAGGAATTTGGCAATGCTGTACAGACAGAGGTGTCCTCAAAAGTTGTGCGTGAATCAGATCCTGCTTATGAAACCACACGTGTGTAAATTACAGGGCGATGGTGGCGTGCGAATAACCAGCCTCCAGTTCACCGTGAACTTGTAGATGTTTACAGCAGCCAGGAAGGGAGAGAGAGGGAGAGAAGGGGGCAGAGAAGAAAGGAAGGAAGAAAAGAATGGGGGTGGTTAAATACTCTGGCCCGTCCGGGTCTGAAATTGTAAGCTTGAGTCCGCACTTGCGCTCCCCGGAGGCAAGACCTTCGACAAGTCACTTCACCTCTCTCAGCGTCGGTGTTCTCTTCTCTAAAATGCGGATAAGAGCACTACCTATAGACGAGTAAATGGAATTCCATATTTGAAGGGCACAGCACAGTGCTGGGTGCTTAATAAGCACTCAATAAAACAGAAAGTATTCGGCAAAGAGGGAGATAGAAAAGAGAGAGAAATGAAAGAAGGTTGTGGGAAGGTGGGGAGGGACAGCGGGACCGAACCCCCACTCAGCATGGGCTGGGCATTGTCAACCACATAACCACATACGACATACACAGAATCACGGAAAAGTTTGTCACAGAAATCCAGAGATGGGGCCGCTTCCTCTTTCTTTCTTAATTTGGAGACGTGAGAAGGCAGAGATGGGGATCGTCTTTAGGCTCCCCATTTCCTGTTGGTGATGCTTACGCTGCTTTGAAGTACACCCCAAAACGATCAGTACGCACCGCCTGGAAGAGTGCATCCCCCACCGCACCTGAGACACACACAGACACACGCACAAGCACGTGGGCAGGAAGGAGAGCAAGGCATTTTCAAACGCTCACTTGCACACCCTCCCGCATTCACATGCCTACCGAAGAGCTGTGAGCAGCCAAGGTCAAGGCTTCTCCTTGTGGGAATCAAAAGCAGTTACCCTTCTATTACTTTGAATTGATTATGTTAGCATTACCCCCACACACACCGCCCCCACACCCCAGAAGAGTCCAGTGCCCCTGTTACGTGCTGTCCAAGCCCCCTGCTTCCTTGCGTGGCACTGGGCACAGCTCATTGTCACACACAGATGTGCCTGGTTATTGGGTTACTGTCTGCTCCCCTCCTAGACCTGCTGCTTCAGGGCTTGGGGACCCACAGCTAGGGGGCTCAGCCTGCCCCTTGCACCACGCATATAGGAAAGTTTCATAAATGCGTGCCCAATGTCGAAATGAATGAATGAGCATGACAACGAGCCTTTTCGAATGCAAGGTCACAACACCTCAGACCCCTTCGTTGACCCTGTAGGCTACCCCAGCCCCAGCCCTGCTCTGCCTCCAGGGCCTCAGCCCTCTGGTCTGTCTGCTCTGTAGCCAGCCTGGAGTCCAGAACAGCTAGCTACCTCCTTCCTCAGCAGGGACGCTTAGGTCATCTCTCCTGGACAGTGGGCAGCCCCCCAGCGCCGCACTGGGGCCTTCATGTCTACTACAATTAAGATCCAGCTACTCCAAAGGGGTCTTTGGGCCAGCAACCCCCCCCCTTTTTTTTTTACCTGCCACCTCAGCACCTTCTGTCTATTCCTCTCCACCCTTGACTCAGGCCTCAGATCCCTTGGCAAAAATATTTACATGTCTGCCCTTCCTTAGGGGATTTCACCTGTCTCTCTAATAAATAGAACATGAGTCCGACTGGTGCCCCACTCTGGGGCAGCAGTGGGTGGGGGGAGGTCTTGGGGAGCCCTGCTGCTCACTCCTCTCCTGGCAGGCTCCCAGGTCAGCACCCCCATCCCATGCGGCCCTGACCCCCACTCCTCTGTGCCTTCCCCTCGTCAAAGCTGTGGCCACCACCTCTTGGAGACACACTGCCTGGCTTCCAGACCAGAGCGGGCCCAAGGGGTTGATTAGCATATTATTGTAGGGAAGGACGTCTGCAGTAATCATTTTTCCTATTGACGCTAAATAACATTACCTGAAGGCTCCCCCACCCTTCCAGAGGCCAAAAGCAGCCAGAGGAATGAGAACCACCGTCTCTCTTCTCTGCCTCCTTCCCCAACTCCTGTCACCCCTTCTTTTCTTGCCCGTTCTTTCCAATGTTTCCCTAGTGTCATATGTACCCTGCTTACCTCTCCTGTTCTCTCCTTCACCCCCAACTCCACTGCCCCCTCTCTCTGCTTCCTTCCCTCCCTCTCTCCACCCCCCTCCCTCCTTCCATCTTCTTCTCTCTCTTCTTTCTCTCTCCCCTGCTCTCTCCACATACCTCTACCCTTTTTAAGAAAAATGCAAACCCAGAAGTCCTCAGGGAAAATCTTCGCCTCTCCTAACACTGCCCGTGCCTCCCTTACAGCTGGGGGCGCCTTCGTAGGACCAGCGCTTCTTCGGTCTGCCCGGAAAGCCATCGGAATGACAAATCTTTGGACAAATTACTGATTTCTCATCTAATTTACATCCAATTAGTGTGAGTGAAATGAATCATGTGGTCAGCCCCTCAGGGGAAACATCGAGATAACAAATGCCCAGGGCTTCTTTCCTAGGGAACTGCTGGGCCCTTGGGGAAGCCCATGATTTACCCCTCGGGTCAGAGGCCCCCTCCCTTCCCCCAGGCAGGTTACTAGGCCCATAGATCAACCCCGCCCCCTCCCTGCCGCCAGGAGGGACCGAGGGAGCAGAGCGCAGGCTGGTCAAAAAAAAAAAAGAAAGAAAGAAAAGAAAAGAAAAGAAAAGGGTGGGTGAGGACCAGACAGACCCTCTGTGGCTCCCCCACCGTGGAGACCCACGTCACATTAGAATGCAGCGCTGCGCTTTTGAAGCAATGCCAAGTCTCAGGCTGGAGCCCCTCACGCGAGGACTCGCCACAAGCCCTCACAAGGCAGGTGGCCCCCGGGGCTCTGGTGATCCTAACTGGCATTTGCCACCACTCACCACGTGGCGGGCCCTGCATTCAGAGCTTTGTGGCATCGTGGCTCTTACCCCTCACAACAAAGTACTTGGAGGCAGGCACCAACTACAAGATTGTCTATTCTACAGGGAGGGAAACTAAGGCTCAGAGAGGCCGTGTTCAAGGTGATGAGTCAGGAAGACGCAGGGCTGAGGTTTCTGGTTGCTGGCACCTAACTGTCACGCTCTGTCGGCTGTGCCCATTTGGCAGAGGAGAAGACTGAGGCTCAGAGGGGTGAAGTCATCGCCCACAGTCACAGTGAAGTTTTGGTCGCCCAGGAACGCCAAGCCCGGGGGAAGCCTCTACGTGCAGCTTCTTCCTGCTGCTCAGGGCAAGGATGGAGAGCCTCTGAGTCCGGGCAGGTGGAAACCACTTCCGGGCGCGAGTGCGGGTAGATCACCCAGAGGTTACCGGGGCTCTCCCCCCCCGACCCCCCTCCAGAAGAATCCGGACCAAAGCACACCTTGCCGTGACTGGGTCACCACTTGCTTCTTCACGCATGAAGCGCAGCAGACGGAATTCAGAAATGTTTTTCTAAAACCAGAAGGATGACTCTCCGAATCGTTTGAAGTGGGAAGACAGGGGCGCGCAGGCAGGCCGGGTGGGGGGCACGGGTTTCTCGTCGGAACAGTGCGGCAACGGCGTGTTTGGGATGAGTTCGGTCTTCCTGTGTAAACTTGTTTCCAGTCTGCTATTTAGAGCCTGGCATATGGATGGGATCTCAGCTGCCAGTACTGGCTGTTCTTAACATTCACAGCGACTAAATAAAAAGGGAATTTTAAAAACCAAATGCAGTTTTACCCCATAACGAGGCAAAGAGAGAACTACTAAGAAGTTAACAACTCCCGAACTCGGGCCCAGCCAACCCTCTAAATGCGGAGCCTTCTCCCAAGCCGTGCGGGGCGAGGAGGGAAGGGCCCGGCTGCCTCCACGTCCCCGAGGTGGGCCTGGCTTTCTGCGCTGGGGGCCTCACCGTAGGGTCAGGGCACGATCTGCGCGGTCGGCCAGCCAGGCACAGAAGCCCAGCTCTGCCCCCCACTCCCGGGTGACCTTGGGTACGGGACTCACACTCTCGGAGCTGCAGTTTGCTCCGCGGTGACACAGGCCCCATAACGACCTAACGCGCAGGATGTTGTAGGGATCACGCGAGCTAAGGCTTGTCAAGCGTGTAGCATGAGGCCCGTCACCTGCTACGTGTGCAAAAACCCCTGCACTTACTATCTGCCCATCTACTGGGGCCATGAGGGTGAGTTTCCTCACCTTTCAGCTTCTGAGATTGGGGGAGTCCAACCCATATCTTTCAAGGGGTTGAAGATAACTAGGGGTCCCAGGAATGTGGGGGGCAGAGTAGGAGCAAGAGAGGCCTGGAGGTGGGGGTGGGGGAGGAGGAGGACAGAACAGCCTGGAGACCAGGACGGGGACTCCAGGAGGTATTGGACTTTGGTCACTACGGGCAGGAGTGGAGTAGCGAGGATCCTGGGGGAGCAACCGGGTTTCCTCTCTGGAGCCCCAGCAACACTAGCAACTGCTAAGTGCTCGCTCCGCGCCTGGCCCTGTTCTTAGCGCTTTACAGGTACAGGGCTTTCCTCCCACGGAAGCCTCATGGAAGTGGTATTGTTAGTTTTGAATAGGAAACAGGCTCAGAGAAGTGAAGGCCCAAGGTCACGTGGCTGGACAGTGAGTGATGGGGCTGGGACATCAACCCGGGGGGACGGTGTGGGGGGGGAGTGGGGGTAGGCTCCAGAGCTCTGCTCGGTCTCCCGCCTCCACTAATACAGGCCTTGGCCCCAGGAGCCATCATGGCGCAGAGAGGGAAGAACTGTCCCCAGGGAGAGAGCAGAAAAGGCCCCCGTAGCCCACAGAGACAGTCCAGTCAGCTGCGAACCTCCCGCCGGCCCACGGGGAGCAGAGGCCCCCCCAGACCCATTCAGGACCCCTGCCACATGAGCCACCCCTGAGACCCCGTTCCCTGCCCACCCCAGGGAGCAAGCCATCAGTCCCTCTGAGTACCCTGGTCCCCGCAGAGTGATGAAGCGCCTCAGCAGCTTCTCTGGAAAACGGGAAGGGCTCGGCGCCTGCATCACGTGACTGCTGACCCGGGTCGAGTAAAGCACTCGGCGCGGTACCCGGCCCGGAGTTCTCGGTCCTGCGGTTCTTACCAGCAAGGACGCGGGTGCGGAGCCGTGGCGCCCCCGTCTGCCCGAGCACAACAGGCGAGGCTGACCCCAAACACGTGGACCTGGAGCCCCGCGAGGTCAGCAGGGCTGTGACGAGGGCCGTGGGTGTGCGGGGATAGGGGGGGTCCAGGGATCTGAAGAGCCACGACCCCAGGGACATCACAGGGCATCTCTGACTCAGTTGTCCCCAAACACAGAGAACCCCCCCCCCTTCTGGCAGGCTGCTCCCAGACACATCATCCCATCTCGCCATCTCCCCGGAGCGTCCCTTGGGAGGAAGAACTTCGTCCTGACTCCGAGATGGGCCCCAGGCGCCGAGGACGCTCCTGCCGCGGCCCCTGCTTCTGAGCCTGCCACTGTCAAGACTTACGGCCGCCGTCTCTCCCCTCGCTGGGTCTGGCTGCATCACTTATCTCCCCGACTGACCTGCCAGCAGCGGCAGGAGGCTCTCTCGGTAAGATTTGATGAATGAGCTTCAGCAGCAACAAATCAGTCTTATGGAGCAGCCCTCCCTCTCCGGGACACACTCTCACGACAGCCTCTGCATACAAACCACCGCGGGGTGGGCGGCCCCCGCCCTCCTGCCGGCTGGCTCTGCACCCTGGCCTCCGCGAGCTCCCCGGCCTCCGCCGGCCGGACCGGCTGGACTCCCTGCTCGCCCCCCGCCAGGACACCGCGCCCAAGTGCAGGCAGGAGGTGCTTGCTTTTTCCCCTTATCTCCCAGATAATATAATTATTATAGTGATTAAATCATAATAGCTCCTGTCTCTGGACTTGCTGTATGCGTGACACTTTGCTCAACACTTGACGTGATGTTATTTAATTAATCGTCTCAACAACCCTGTGGGGCGGGGTTGTGCTACTGCCATTTCACAGATGAGGGAAGTGAGGTGTGGGGGGCTGGTACCTTGCCCACCAGTGAGACAGCGGCGGAGCTGGGATTTGAACCTCGGCATTCTGGCCTTTGATTCTACTTTTTCACATGGTTGAAGTCCTAAAACCCTGTGGCAATACGATGAAAGCTTTGGTCTTTCTTGAAGAAGTGCCCAGCTCTATACGCACATTGCTGGAAAATTCCAGCACCCACCTTGAACCTAGTCTGTCCTGAGAACCCCCCACCAGCCCAGCTCACTCCCTGTGAAACTCAGGCCCAGCCCTCTCGCCCTAGCCCTCGGTCTGTCCTGGAAGGACGGGAAACTGAGGGTCCCAGATCCCAGGGCCCACCTCTCCTACTCTCTGCTTCAAATGCAGACACCCAACACCAGAGTTCTGCTTCCCAGTCTCGTCGGCTCGCTCCCGTTTGAAAGGCCAAGTCACCGGAAGGCAGAACTGTTTTCCTCTCGGGGTTTTCCACCACTCTCTGTGCGTCACCCCACGGCGGCCCTTCTCCTTACCCCGACTGTTTTATTGGAACTGTTTGCTTTTCAAGCAGTTACAGGAAGTCCAGGGGCCACAGCAGCCCGTCCACTCCCTTGCAGCATAATGTGCGCATCATTCAAGCGTGGGTCCCTCCGGCCATCAGTGACCTCGGGTCAGCTTCCTGGGAACATTTCTGTAGTGGGCATCAGCTGCTCCTCCAGCCCCCGGCAAATCCTCTTGCTCCCAGACCACCAGGCCTTGATCCCCACCCTTTCTCGCACCCCGAAGGGGCTCTGGCGCTCCCACTTGCGTTCCCCTCTTCACCTTCCCCAAAGCCCTCACATCCCAGAACCATTTGTCAGGGATTTGCCAATAGCCACTTTTTCATCTGCTGGGGCAAGAGTCATCTCTGCATATAGATGTTTTGTAATAGATGCTGCATTGATTATGTAAAGTTCTTTTGGGAATCGCCTGGCCATTTCTGGGTCCTCACTGACCAGTTCCACCTCCAACACACATCTCGGATCTCCTGGGTCAGGATGCAGGACCACCTGAGCCAGAGGCTCGGGGAGGGAGCACCGTCCCGGGTGGCTGCTCATGTGGCGAGGACAGATGGCTCTCCCCGTCCAAATGGACTGGCACAGCCCACCCTCCTTTGGACAGGCC
>NW_024425786.1:29330529-29526035 GCF_017311325.1 Ursus maritimus
GGCTCGGCGCCTGCATCACGTGACTGCTGACCCGGGTCGAGTAAAGCACTCGGCGCGGTACCCGGCCCGGAGTTCTCGGTCCTGCGGTTCTTACCAGCAAGGACGCGGGTGCGGAGCCGTGGCGCCCCCGTCTGCCCGAGCACAACAGGCGAGGCTGACCCCAAACACGTGGACCTGGAGCCCCGCGAGGTCAGCAGGGCTGTGACGAGGGCCGTGGGTGTGCGGGGATAGGGGGGGTCCAGGGATCTGAAGAGCCACGACCCCAGGGACATCACAGGGCATCTCTGACTCAGTTGTCCCCAAACACAGAGAACCCCCCCCCCTTCTGGCAGGCTGCTCCCAGACACATCATCCCATCTCGCCATCTCCCCGGAGCGTCCCTTGGGAGGAAGAACTTCGTCCTGACTCCGAGATGGGCCCCAGGCGCCGAGGACGCTCCTGCCGCGGCCCCTGCTTCTGAGCCTGCCACTGTCAAGACTTACGGCCGCCGTCTCTCCCCCTCGCTGGGTCTGGCTGCATCACTTATCTCCCCGACGCTGACCTGCCAGCAGCGGCAGGAGGCTCTCTCCGGTAAGATTTGATGAATGAGCTTCAGCAGCAACAAATCAGTCTTATGGAGCAGCCCTCCCCTCTCCGGGACACACTCTCACGACAGCCTCTGCATACAAACCACCCGCGGGGGTGGGGCGGCCCCCCCGCCCTCCTGCCCACGGCGCTGGCTCTGCACCCTGGCCTCCGCGGGCACCCCGGCCTCCGCCGGCCGGACCGGCTGGACTCCCTGCTCGCCCCCGCCAGGAGGCACCGCGCCCAAGTGCAGGCAGGAGGTGCTTGCTTTTTCCCCTTATCTCCCAGATAATATAATTATTATAGTGATTAAATCATAATAGCTCCTGTCTCTGGACTTGCTGTATGCGTGACACTTTGCTCAACACTTGACGTGATGTTATTTAATTAATCGTCTCAACAACCCTGTGGGGCGGGGTTGTGCTACTGCCATTTCACAGATGAGGGAAGTGAGGTGTGGGGGGCTGGTACCTTGCCCACCAGTGAGACAGCGGCGGAGCTGGGATTTGAACCTCGGCATTCTGGCCTTTGATTCTACTTTTTCACATGGTTGAAGTCCTAAAACCCTGTGGCAATACGATGAAAGCTTTGGTCTTTCTTGAAGAAGTGCCCAGCTCTATACGCACATTGCTGGAAAATTCCAGCACCCACCTTGAACCTAGTCTGTCCTGAGAACCCCCCACCAGCCCAGCTCACTCCCTGTGAAACTCAGGCCCAGCCCTCTCGCCCTAGCCCTCGGTCTGTCCTGGAAGGACGGGAAACTGAGGGTCCCAGATCCCAGGGCCCACCTCTCCTACTCTCTGCTTCAAATGCAGACACCCAACACCAGAGTTCTGCTTCCCAGTCTCGTCGGCTCGCTCCCGTTTGAAAGGCCAAGTCACCGGAAGGCAGAACTGTTTTCCTCTCGGGGTTTTCCACCACTCTCTGTGCGTCACCCCACGGCGGCCCTTCTCCTTACCCCGACTGTTTTATTGGAACTGTTTGCTTTTCAAGCAGTTACAGGAAGTCCAGGGGCCACAGCAGCCCGTCCACTCCCTTGCAGCATAATGTGCGCATCATTCAAGCGTGGGTCCCTCCGGCCATCAGTGACCTCGGGTCAGCTTCCTGGGAACATTTCTGTAGTGGGCATCAGCTGCTCCTCCAGCCCCCGGCAAATCCTCTTGCTCCCAGACCACCAGGCCTTGATCCCCACCCTTTCTCGCACCCCGAAGGGGCTC
The DNA here is from genome assembly GCF_017311325.1 of Ursus maritimus. Classification (NCBI taxonomy): domain Eukaryota; kingdom Metazoa; phylum Chordata; class Mammalia; order Carnivora; family Ursidae; genus Ursus; species Ursus maritimus. The sequence continues at coordinate 29,332,311 of NW_024425786.1, forward strand.
TGGCGCTCCCACTTGCGTTCCCCTCTTCACCTTCCCCAAAGCCCTCACATCCCAGAACCATTTGTCAGGGATTTGCCAATAGCCACTTTTTCATCTGCTGGGGCAAGAGTCATCTCTGCATATAGATGTTTTGTAATAGATGCTGCATTGATTATGTAAAGTTCTTTTGGGAATCGCCTGGCCATTTCTGGGTCCTCACTGACCAGTTCCACCTCCAACACACATCTCGGATCTCCTGGGTCAGGATGCAGGACCACCTGAGCCAGAGGCTCGGGGAGGGAGCACCGTCCCGGGTGGCTGCTCATGTGGCGAGGACAGATGGCTCTCCCCGTCCAAATGGACTGGCACAGCCCACCCTCCTTTGGACAGGCCGGCTGAGGCAGGGCCCTTTCATCTGCACGGGGCTTGTTCCTCAGCTGGGATTTTTTGTGCCCTGCAGGGAACAAAGCAAAGTGCATTCTTCCATGAATTCAGCCTATCCTCACAACAACCTTGTGTGAGAGGGGTTATTATTGTGCCCACTTTACAGATACGGAAACTAAGGCACTGAGAAGTGACTTGGTTCACGTGGGGCAATTCCAGCCCGTGAGCCCAATCCATCAGACCATGAGACTGTACTTTCTCTCCTTTACCATTTCGCTCACCAGCTTATGCGGGGAGAGGGGCACGTATAAGATGCTCTCAGATGGTTCGGCTGCTCCCAGGGTCTTGAAGCGTGGGGGAAACGCACATGCTTATGCATATCTGTCGGAGAGCAGCCTGACTAGCTCTGTGTGGGTGTCTGGGAGGGGGCGGGTCTGAGCTTCTGTGCAGGTGGAGCGCACGTGTGAGGACGCGGGTTGAGTGCGGAGTGTAAGGGGCGTGCTGAGTGCGGGAGTAGCCTCTGGTCGGCTTCCTCCTCCGGAGGGTCTCTCTGCGCTTCATCTTCAGATCCTGGAGCCTAGAGGTCCAGCCTCACAGGAAAGAGCCCGGGTGAATCACCGCTTGCAGACTGTTTGGGGATGACTGTGTAATCAACACTTCAACAGACATGCCCCATCCCCTCAAAAAATACTCCCCCTGCAAGCGCAGGACGCACCCCAAGTTTTTGGAGTTGTTGGTCCTTGGATGGTGCCTTTGGAATCCGTGATCAAGTCACCCAGGAAAGAAGGTCCATCATCTTGCAGGGGTGGGACGTGTGGAATTAAGCCAATAAATAGCCCCAGATGGCAGAGGTGGAGGGAGCGAGGAGCACGTGTACCAAATCCCTGTTGGACTGGGTGCCTCCTGTCACTGCCTGGGGCCATGGAAATTTTGCAGAAACATTGAGGCAGATCATCGGGGCACTGAGGATCCTTTGTCATCGGGGCTCCGAGGATCCTTTGTCCCAGGCAGCCGAGCCCTGGGTGGCATCTGGCGATTGGCCTAACGTTTGAAGGTAGTTCTTCAAGTCTTCCTCCAGCCAACCTCCGGCTAACAGGTTGATGGCGTCCAGAGAGGCCTCCTTAAGGGGTGACCCCTGAGGTCTTGCCGTGCCAGAGTCAGCTCAGAGAGCCCCGGGGTCCCCCGGAGGCCCACCCCCATCATGGCCTCTTAGCGAGGGTAGCCTCTGCCCTCACGGTACGCTTGCTGGCTTCCACTGGGCCCAGACACCCTGAAAACGGCCCTAATCCACTTATAACATCGAGTCTCTGACCAAGCTGTGGGAGGGAGACCAAGTCCAGTCATGTCGGTGCGGAGCCATCCAACCAAGCCAAGGCTGACAGAATTCCCTGTCTGCTGCCCCCAGGCTGGCGAGCCCCGCAGCGACTCCAGAGCGGTCCCTGAGCTCCGTGCTCGGGCTTCTACCTGCACTTGGCAACCCCATGCGCCAGTTAGAGTCCCTCCTCCCGTTTAACCAGAAGCACATTTTCCAGCTTGTTCTTCCACCAGGCTGGGCTCCAAATGCCTCTTGTGGTTGTTTCCCGAAATCAAATCCAACCTCAAAGCATGAAGATTTGCCATTATTAGAGACGAGCAAAAGCATATGCCCCGGGCTCTGGAGAGAATTTCTAATGAGGATTCCAAAGATCACAGCCGGCTCACGAGCTCTTGGAATCTGAGGGGCCCTTCGCAGTCATGGAGCCCTCTAATTATGCGCCTTGCACATCTCGCCGTCCCCACCTCCACGCCTTGGCCGCATGGCTCCCAGGACAGTAGTCTGTGTGATGTAGAGATGGTGTTTAAAGTCGGCAGAGAAAGGGAAAAACCAGGCATGGCCAAAATTACCCTTACAAATCCCTTAGGAGAGAGACCAGTATGTCCTATCGCAGCAAGGCCAGCACGGCTGGGCTTCCTCCAGCATTGGAACAAATCACTTTGCTTTGGGTTAAGCAGCAGATGAGGTTACTGGCTGGATTTGCGGGACCACATTACATGAAAGATGCATGTCTTTAAACACAAAAATCACCCTCAGGGTGATACTCACAGGAAGAGAGGCACAGAGAACCTGAAAGCCACTGTGGAAATAGTAGGCTCCGTCTCCCATCTTGCGTTAGCTCTGGGGCCTAGCTCCTGGAGTGAAATGGGGGTCAGAACCCCTACTTTATTCTCCATTCACGCTCTCTCTTGTTGTTACGCTGTGTGCATATACATGGCTGAACTCAAATACGTGACACGCCATCTCTTCCCTAGAAGACTCATCCCCTGAGTTACAATGTTTACGTCCTTCAAAGCTACTTCTGCATCCTCAGTGCCACTTCCTCCAGGAGGCACTCCCTGATTGCCTCAACAGGAATGCTGTCCCAACAAGGCACTCCCGCAGGAGCTTATTCGTACTCTTCTGCTGGCCGATGCTACCCTGTGCCTCATATCATACTAATTATGCCTATGCCTTATCTCCACAAATATGCCATAGAGTCCTAGAGGCACGTTGGGGTCCTTGCCCATTTCACCTCTGACAGTCCAATGTCTCCCGTATTTCCCTTATCAATAAACATTGATTTGAAGAATAGATACGTGAATGAATGAAACAAAAATGGCTTACCTAGGGAAATGAAAACATGTCTACTGATACAGAAGTGCTAGACTCAGGGACTCAGGACAGACTGGAGTGAGGATTTCCATTTTGACCTGACCGCATAAATTAGATGCCTTTGGGGCAAGTCTTTCCATGCCTTCTCGGCTCCCTAGCTCCTCCGACCTTCCCTCCTAGAACCCCTCCCCTTCGGATACTCTGAGTAGCATAGCCGCCCTGGCAACAAGAACAGAAGCCTCGCCCTGCCCGGCAGGAAGGGCAAACATTAATATCCCCATTTTATGCATAAAGAAACGGAGGCTCAGAATGAATGTGTCTGGCCCACAGTCACATGGCTGATGAACGGCGGGGCCTGGACTGGTGCCAGCCAAACCTGTTTTGTCTTTTTTTTCTGTTTAATCACATGTTACCTCTGGATGAAGAAGCCATTCTGTTCGAGATGAATATCCAGGCACTGTGGGGAGCCCCACCTCTCCCAAACCAAGGAGAGGCCAGTGGACGGCGTCCTGGTAACTCTCGCGCCATGGGAGCACACGGTTGGAAAATAATTCGAGGGCTCTCTGCTGCCCGGCTGAAACCCAAAACACATGTAACGTGAGTGGACCTTCCAGATGCCAGGTCCCTACCCTGCCCCCTGCACCCAGGTCTCTTGGGGGTGCTGGGATTTCTATGTTTTCTTCCAGGACCCTGGTACCCAGCTCTGGAGCATATACCACTGGCTGGGTCTCTTTCTTACTCCTTCTTCCCACCCATTTCCCTGTGGCCAAGGACCGTCTCAGTCCCCCAGAGGGATGGCACAGCACAAGGAATGAGGCTTTGGAGCTAGGAGATCTCCGCTCCAATCCTAGCCCGCCTCTAATACGTGGCTGACTTGCTGAACTGCTCTGAGCTGAGCCTTCTTCATCTGTAAAATCAGGATCACGATACTGACATCAAAGATTTGCTCACATGAAGTTACTGATATGGGCAGTTCAGGTCTCAGATCACACTTAGCTGGAGTCCAGACCAATCCAAAGGGTGTGCCGCACACGCTTGAGAGCAAGGTGCACAGCCAGACCCCTTGGATTTCCCTCCCAGGTCCTGCACTTACTCACCAACTGTGTGTCTCTAGGGAACTTACTCACCATCTCTGAGCCCAGATTCCTCACCAGTAAAATAGGCATGAAAATAGTACCTGACTCGTGGGGCTGCTTTGCAATAAAAGGAGATAATTCACATGATTAGCTTGGTTCTGTGTGTGGTATTTAACCAGTACTCGATAAATGTTACCCAGTAATTATTAGCCATTATTAATAAGGCCAATGGATTGGTGGCCAAGTCTGGAAGGAGCTGATTTTCATGAGGGTTTGACTACAGGAACGAGAAGGGAAACAAGGTCCTTGGGTCCTTGGCAGGCCTGGTGTCTAGCACCCGCTGAGGAGTGGGAGGGCAGCGGAGGGAATGAAGGGGGAGGAGCCATTTCCGGGGTACCCGGGGTACAGGTGACACAGGCTAGTGCAGTGGCACTGCCCTTCAACCTAAGATATCTCTTTACTGAGCAGCTACTATACCCCAGGCCTGCGCTTGGAGCTGAGGCTTGAGCGGTGAACAGAATTCACAGCCCCGTCCTTCTGGAACACACGGTCTAGTGAGGTTATGCCCCTGCTCACTTGGAGCCCCTCCCTGGGCGTGAACCTGGGAGGCCTCGGGGTGGCCCAGCAGCATAGGCAGGGCGACATGTCCCCTCAACCAGCTGCGGATATTCATGGAGGAGTTTGGGGGAGGTGGCAAAATATCAGAGAAGAGCCACTGAGCTCACACAAGACACCCCAGGAAATTTCCAGAAATAATGGGGTGAGGCTGTGAATGGGCAGATGTTCCACGGGAGGGAGCATGAGTGAATTCAGGGCTGATGGTTGAGGGGCCACCTTATCACCTAACGGCCCCTGGAACTTGGGGAAATGGAGGTGAGGAATGGGCCTATGCCCTCAATAAGGGTTGGTGTGTGCGCCCCGCACGGCCTTCGCACAGACAGACTCGCTCACGGACACCCCCTGCCCGCCCCCACCGTTCCTGCTGCACACCTGTTGAAAACACAGAGCCAGCATGCTGAGCTCCCCACGGGGGTGCACAGCTTGGGGTACTCAGCAGGCCTGCCCCTCCCACGCCCCTCCCACGCCAAGAATCTTCTGGCATCCGCATCGCACCCCTGATGCCCCCTCTTCTCTCTAGCACCCTGTAGGCTTTGGGGCTTGAGCGCAAGGCCCAGGCCCCAATCCCTGCTCTGCCACTTAACCAACCACGTGACCTGAGAAGGCTCCTGAAGCTCCTTCAGCCTCAGTTTCCCCTAGAAGCGGGAAAAACGAGAATTGTAAGAGGCCCTACCTCACGAGGTTGCCTCGAGGACCCAATGAGCTCACGCATGTCAGGTCCTTCAAACTGTACCCGGCACCTATCAGGCGCTTAACTGATGTGAGGACCCGGCTTCCAGCCCACCGCACAGACGCGCGCACACCTACACCCCACAGGCAGTGCCTCTCTCTGCGGAGCCCGTACCTGCTGCGGGGCACATGCAGCCCTGGGCGCCACAGCAGCCAGCCCGGAAGGCCACCCGCCAGGTGGGGACACGGCCACACGTGCAAGCACCCCAAAGACCCCGAGCCTGCCTCTCCTTCTCCCGGCGGCCCAATGCAAGGGCCCTGCAGAGGCATTCGTGCGGGAAGCGAGTCCAAGCCACCCAGAGGTGTCCAGGGGCAGGTCTGCAGATGGGGGCTGGGCTGGGGAGGCCCCCGACCCAGAGGTGCTTCCTCCCCACTGGCCCACTCCCAACACGACCCACTCCCAGCACGACCCACTCCCAGCATGACCCACTCCCAGCATGACCCACTCCCAACACAACCCGCTCCCATCACGACCCACTCCCAGCATGACCCACTCCCAACACGACCCACTCGGGACTCCAGCCCCGCAGCGGCGTCTGCACCATCCCCCTCCCTGCCAGACTTTGTTATCTCCACTACTTTAAGAGAGTTCTCTCTTCTCGCCCTCAACTCCTCTGATGCTAATCTCTCTCCATAAATCATACCCTCTAATCTTTTCATCACCTTTCTCTGATTAAAGCAGACTGGGGGCTGGGAGCCTCCATCCTCAGGGACTAAAACGCTTTGATGTCCAAGCTCAGGCCTGGGGGCAGGGGGGAAGCAGCGCGGGCTGGCGGGTCAGGCCTCACCCACCCCGCCTGGCCTGGCGCAGGCACCGGCTACACGACGGCGCTCCGGAGCTGTCCTGGGCTGCCAGCCCGGCCCGGCACCTCGAGGATCTCACAGAGCTCTTCATGAATATTTCTCAGTACATACTGGATGTCATTATTCTATTGAGAATCAATTAGCCCAAATGTTGTTATGACAGCTACAGAAAAATGATATTTTTAGCTTTGCTTTCTGCTGCTCTGTCTCTTCACAGAATTATTGAAAACCTTAAAACTGATCTAGTGGCGACACGGCCTCCGTGGCAAGCCGGGGAGCGATTGATCCGGGAACGTGGGACCGCGGGGCGTGCAAGGCTTTTCTGAATGAAAGAGGAGCTCGTCAGAACTAACTCCAGGACGCAAGGCAGAGCGTGGCTGTGGGCAAGGTACGTACCCTGCCCGGACCTCGATTTCTGCATCTGTAAAATGGCAATAATAGTCATCCTTACCCGCAGCCCTGGCATGGTGAAGCAGTGCGGCCGTGCATTAGAAGCTCTCAGCCGTCGAGGCAGGTGCTCCACATGTGGGTGGCGGGACGGCCTCGTGAGGGAGCGGGAGGGCCCCGGAGAGATGCTGCCGACCAGGGTTCAAGCCCCGGCTCTGACACTTAGATAGATCGCTTAACACCCTCTGTGCCTCAGTTTAATTATCCATAGAATGGGATTCATCAGGTTGTGCGGAGCACATGAGCACACACAGCTAGAGCGTGAAAGCTCCTGCCTGGTTCAAAAAAGCGTCAGCTCTTTGTAACGTATGAGGCTGTCACTGTCATCTCCCCACCTTCGTTCCCCTCCCGTCCTTGCATGTTCAAATCCTCTCACTGTTGAAAACTAGCTCAACTGTCACCTCGGTCTCGATGCCCGACAGACGGAGACTGGGATGCTCGTTCCAATCATCCTTGGGTGACCATGGACGAGGCCGTTCACTTCTTTGCCTTAGTTTCCCTGGTGGCAGGAAAGGGGTCATGGTTTCCTTACCCCTCAGAGGAGGTGCTGGCCCTGTCCGTTTCTGAAGCAGGGTGGGCAAGTCTGCCGTCAAGTACCAGACCTCCTTGGACACGTTCTAAAGGTCACCCTGCACCCTTCTTCCCCCACCAGGAGCAGGTTTTCAGATTTATAGTATAGAAGGAGCTGTTTCATGGTAAAAAGAAAAAAAAAATCATCTTTGGTCCAGAGGCCCCGGAATAGAGTGGAAGGAAGAAGCAGTTCCAGGATACGCCCCTGCAGCTGTGGGCTCTGCCAAGATCGGAGCCCGTGTCGGAGAGAAGGTTGAACCCATCCAAACACCTTTGCTTCCAGCCAAGTCACGCCCCGCTCTCCTGTCCAGCGGGTTTTGTCCAGCTGGAATTTAACAGCACCTGATGGCTGACATCTTTTGGCAAGACAAGGGCCAGAAGAGCAGGCTGGCAGAACCCCCCAGGGATCCCCCGTGTGCTCACCACCCTGGCTCTCTGCCTGAATAAATCCTTGCTGCGTGGCAAAGGCTCAATGCGAATCAACCCTTATTTTCTGCAGCTTCCAAGTCCCTTCATCTGGGATTACCTTCTTCCTCTTCCCCATGTCCCCCCATCGCACTCTCTCTGGCCACGGCTGCAGCCCTTGTCATGGGGCCACGTCTGACCCCTGTTCTTTGTGTGCAGGGCTGCTTCCCCTGCTGGACTGTGAGCAGAGAACCAAGACTTAGTTCTAACTCACTGAACTATTTTCAGTTCTGTCTTCCTTGTCTCCTCATCACATTGCTTCACAGGCACAACTGTCCTCCCTGGAAACCGTCCCAGCCACTGCCACATCCTCTTTGGATTCTGGAAGACCACTCTGCCCCACCCTATGACCAGGTCACCTCATAGAGCTGTGTAGGTTGTGCACTGCACAAGTCCCAGGTTGCCATGCCTGTAAACCACCGTGTGAATGATGCCCCTGTGTGCCACAGCAGCCCTGCTTGCGCACGGGGCCTTTTTTAAAAGACTTTCATCGATTCCGAATCCTCTGACTTTCGAAGGTCCCACCCCACATAAAAATACGCGTATTCAAACATACCCGTATACTTCAGTTAGTATAATTTCTCGCTGTAAAAATATTTTGAAAAAATGTTTATCATCTGACTTTTGCCATTATTTGGCTATGAGCAGCTGATTTATGTTTGGCTATGATTTCTCAGCAGTCATTCTTGAGGCTTCTTGAGAAAAGGGAGAATTAAATCTGCAAGCTGGTTTCAAATGTAAAGCACTCTTAGCAATTTGGGAATGAACAGAGTCGACCTGCGATTTTACAGACATTAAACACCTATTCTTTTTTATCTTGAACAGGGTTTTGTTTGGGTTTGTTTTGGGTTGCGTTTTTTTGTTTTGGTTTTGGTTTGGGTTTTTTCTTTTTTTGCATTTGGGAGTCAATAATAATTTCTTTCATAATTCAAATATTTTCATGCGCCTCAAGCATGAGCACGGGCCCTTCTCGACCATCCCCAGATGGCGGAGACCAGTCTATAACTTTTAAAGACACTGTACTGAAGGACGAGTGGTAAGTGGTTACGTGGTCATATGGCTACGTGCTGCCATCAATTCCGGTCCAAGCATAATTATTAACGGCTCCCCTTTCCCTCTCTAGGCTATTCTGGTTTGGACTATCAATTGTCACCTTGTCACAAGGCAAGAAAGTGCCTTACACAGAAGAACGGCAGAGGTCCAGATGGGCCCCCGAGTCCCCTTCTGGTCTTCCTCTTGGTCCACTCCCATGTGGCCCAGGGAAACTCACCTTCCGCCCTCTCCCCCTCCCTACTACCTCTAGGGATGTTCTGGGGATCGCCACACCTCAGAATCCAGAACACACTGCCCTTCATACGACAGACAGAAAGTCTTTCCTCACCCCTGCCCAATGCCCGCTTGCCAAAGTCCTCATTTCCTGTCGTACGAATGACATCTTTCTTAGAAGACTGACAATGGACATTTTCATTTCCTTTTGTGGAAACCCCACTCCCATCCATAAGGATATGCTCTGGCCCTATGACCCCAACAATACAATCGCAAGATAGTTCCACATTGATACACGTCCCCGAGTCTTAATCTACATATCTGTAAATCTTAAATCTTTCATGGAACAAGGCAGAATATCAATTAATCAGTCAATCAGATTCTCTTTAGCACCTATCAGATTGTATTATGATTGCCTCCATGGGTCCCCCTCCCTGGACTGTGAGTCCTTGGAGAGAGATGTGGGTGCCTTATTGGTCTCTGCATCACCAAGGCCAGTCCCAAACTGGCACACAGAAATGCTTCCTGAAGGGTGAGGGAATTAGTAAACACAGCAGCAATGTTCTATTAGACTGTGAACTGTGCTTGTTCATTTCTGTTTGCATCATAGTATGCGATAGCCTGCAGGAGAGGCTCACGGGAGGGCAGAAGGCAGGCAACATTTGATTGGATGGATGGATGGATGGATGGATGGATTGGATGGATGGATGGATGGATGGATGGATGGATGATGTGATAGATGGCTGGATAGATGGTTGGTTGGTTGGACGGATGGGTCATGTGATAGATAGTTGGACAGATGAATGGTTGGATGGATGCTTAGGTGGGAGAATCTCTAGCCTGAGAGATTGGTGTCCAAGGAGAAGACGGAGCTGCTTTGACTATAATAGTTTTCTGGTCCCAGCTCCAATCCCCATGAGGACAGACTTCCTTAGCGTTCCCATCCTTGGATTCCCAAGATAATCTTCTGTATCCTTGTAATAAACTCCCTTCTATTTGAGGCAGTTTGGTGGATCCCTGTGTCTTCTAACCAGAAGAGCCTGACTCAGATAGGAGCCCTCCTCTCAGGTGGGTGGGGGATGTAGGGGATGAGCAAGAACTAATATTTACCTCTTGACCTCAGTAGGTCTTAGCTGTTGGCAGGTTGCACCTTCTTGTGGTCTTCCCCAGACAGTGCTCAGTTTAATGAACCTGTCTCAGGAGTTTCCTGTTCATGTTTGTGCCAAGTGCTAGGTGGGCTTCTATGAACAACTTGGCTTGTGCCCTTGAAGTGACCTACCAGCTCCTAGCATCACCCCCAACAGTTGCTGTGTCACCTGTCAGCCCCTGTTCTGGGCCTCAGGTCTCTACAAAATGTGAAGTTGGGAGGTGCCTGGGTGGCTCAGTTGGTTAAGCGTCCAGCTCTTGATTTTGGCTCAAGTCATGATCTCAGGGTCGTGAGATCGAGCCCCTAGTCAGGCTCCACACTCAGTGGGGAGTCTGCTTGAGATTCTCTCTCTCCCTCTGTCCCCCACGCATGTATGTAAACTCTCTTCCTCTCTCTCTCTCTCTCAAATAAATAAATCTTTTTTAAAAATGTGAAGTTGGAAGATCATCAAGTCTTTCCTGCTTCAACATTTTGAGGTTATGTGACTTGCTCAAAGTCACAGATATAATCCCACTGTAAATGGTCCCCATCCTTCGGGTGGGATAACAGGTTTTAGCTCACCAGTCGTGGTATCAAGCCCCACCCCCTTTACTAGCTTCTACAAAAGCGCAAAGACCATGCCGTGACTTTGCTAATTTTCTGAAGATGTGTGGGTTCACACACTTCCTTAACTCACATTTTTCCTGCCATCCAGAAATCCTTCCCCATTTTCACATTTAAATGGAGCCCACTTTTCTATGCCAGGCTTCTCCTCCAGGATACCTTCCCTGCTCCCTCTCTTGGAAATGTCCCCTCCCTCCTGACACCCCTCCCTCAGGGCTCAACACTTCCTGTCTTGTGTTTCAGGTCCCATCTCTCTGAGGTGATCTGATTTCCTCTACAGGATGGTGAGTTCCCAGGGGGCAAACAGGGACAGCTCTACTCATCTCCCTCTTCCAGCAAAGGGCTCGCTCATGGCTCTGCACACAGTAGGCACCACTGAATGTTTCATGGCATGGACAGATAGGCAGTGATTTTTATGATGTGGTAGAATGGTTCATGACAAACCAAAGTTCACAAGTTATTGTTAGAATTTTTAAAAAGGAGCTCACAAAACATTACACAACATCTTTCTAAAATGTATTTGAAGGAGTGTGGGTAAATGCGCACGCACCCAAGTCATTCATTCATCGAGGCAGGACTCGGGGTGACTTTTAGGCTCTTCTTTTACCATATCTGTATTTCTAAATGTTCCAGAATAAGCATGTATTACTTTTGGAATGGGAAAAAGGAGAAAAGCTATTTAAAAATAAATAAGTAAATGTTTGTTTAGTGAACGAAAGAACAGGGCTCGAGTGCGTTACCAAACTAATTTGAGCTGGATCTTGAAGCTGAGGTCAGCTGCTGCCAGCCAAGTGCCCCTCGGCTCCTAGCCGTTGCCCCTGGGAAGCCAGCGGAGCTTCTAACTGGAGAACTGCCCCTAAGGAGTTCGCAGTGACCATTCCCGGTTTAGAAGGAATCATAGTGGTCCTGCTTTTGCCACAGCAATCATCACACCCCCTCCATGTATATACAGCACTTTACAGTTTACGAAGCATTTTTCTATACATTCCCTAATTTCCTCCTTACAATCCTGCAAGGCAAGTATGAACACCTCCTAGTAAGAGATGAACAATCTGGGGCCTGGAGAGAAAAACTGGGGTGGTCAAGGTCAAGGTCATACAGCTAGCCAGGGTTAGGGCTTTTCCACTCAAGCCAGATGCTCCTCCCCCAGTGCACCAATCTCCGGGAGCTCAGATCAGACAGGGCATCTGGGTTAGCCCGGCCCGTGGGTGGGTCCATCCCCCAGAAAGGCAGGTTCTGGGGACTGGCGTTTCCTGTTTTGGAGTCTGCAGGGCTCCGGAGCGCTCCCAGGAAGGTCCCCCACAAGCGATCCCTGCGTGAGGGAGCGTGTCTGCCACGGAGGCTGGAGCAAACCACGCGGGGCGGGCAGCAGCCAGGGAGGGCTCAGGGCGCGGGCGGGAGACAGGGCTGGGCTCCGCGGAGGCGCAGGGGCGATCCCGCCTATGGGAGTGGAATCGGGGAGTCGGTCCTCCCGCGCTGTACTCCGGGAGGGAGAAGCGCAGCAGGGGGCCCCCAAGCCCGGGCTGCTCCTGACCAGGAACAACTCCCCATTCCCGGAAAAAATACCGTCTGACCTGAGGCGGCAAGATCCTCAAGTTAGAAATTCGCCATTTGCGGCCACGACCTCACCAAAAGGCCAGCTCTTCTTCTCCTCCACAGACCTCGTGTGATCCATTGGGAGGCATCAAAAACTACACATTCTTTATAAAATATAATTATGATAAGAAAAAAATACAAAATTCTAGGAAAGATATTAAATCCTGAGTTTGTATATAAGTTCCAAAGTAAATCCTTTCAAACGTTTTAATGAGAAACTTGAGTTTGCTGGAAGCATATTTCTTTTCACATGAGGTTTTACACTGGAGATGAGTACACACGATTTATCAGATGACTCCACACAATCAAAACTTTTTATGAGGATCTTTTCAAATTCTTGACAAGTACCATCAATGAGAAGTTTGTTCTCATGTGTTAGTGATAAAATATTTAAAAATCATTTTTAAACAAGTAGTCATTCAACACAACAATTGCAATTATATTTACAGACTCAAATTGGTCTTTATTGACAGAAGTAATGTTGGGATTTCTTGTGCTAAAGCAAATGGGTGTAGGATCTAATCAGATTTTTTCACACAAAGTATTGCGAAATGGTGCCGCTCTAACCTGCAGACCGGGCATGCGCCGTTAGAGCAGGCGGGCTGCAGAGAGCCTGGGTGCCTCTAAAAGGGCAAAGCAGGCGAGGAAGGACAGAAATATCCAAACACATGTGACATGGAGATCCATGGTCCCTGCCTCCCAGCCTCCCTGACCTCACCCTGGGCTGGGGCATCCTGAACACCTGCATCAGAAATCCCAGACACCCCTGGGGCCCCTTGTTCACCATGGACAGTGGCAGACTCTGAAATTGATTGAGGTAGCAGATGTCCAGGCGGAGGAAATTCCTTGACCACACCCAGCCCATTTCAGCAGAGCAGGGGGTGCCAGACGCCACTAACCTTGCCCTGCCACTTGCAGGAACCTCAGGGCGCCCTTGACACACACACCAAACCCCTTCAAGGTATCCTCAGCCAAGGCTGCTCCCTGCCAGAGACAAGGAGCTCATGAGTTTCAGATGGCCCAGGACCATGCAGCTACTCTTGGGGGGGGGGGCGTGGGGGGGAATGGATGGGGAATGGTATTTCCTGCCAGACCAGGTGAGTGGTTCTGGCTTCGAGGTCCCAACTGCGAAGAGAGGCTGGAAGGTCTGGAATTTCCCAAGAGGAATTCTCAGCCAGCTTTTGGAACAGTGGTGGAGAGGTGAGACTGGGAGAAAGAAGCCCAGGAGAACAGAGAGAGCAGAAAGGTAAACTGGACCCCGAGTTAACGCCATTGGAAGGTTGAGCCTCCATGGGCTGTTCCCCAAGCCAGTGCATAATGCGAGTTTGGCCCAGGTGGGATCCGACAGTCATTCCCCTCTACCTTCCTGGGTCTCCAGGGACCCCCTGAAAGGTCCTGATAAGTACACTGCAGCCAAGGATCAGGCCCACAACACCATGGAGGCGTCACCGGTGGGAATGTGAGCCAAGACCTGAATTCTTATTGTTGGAGGAAGAGGAAGAGGGAGAGGGAGAGACAAGGGCCGAATATGGAGAATGGGGGGCCAAGAGAGTGGGATGGAGGGAAAGAAACATGTGAAGTCAGCCATGGGGAGGGAGATACAAGACCAAGCACTGGACTGGGGAGAGGAGGACCGGGAGCGGCAGAAACGGAAAGAGATGAAGGCACGGAAGAGATGGCGGGGATTGGAGGGAAGACAGATGCGGAGAACCTAGAGGGAGAGAGGATGGGATGGAGAGAGCCAGAGAGGAGGAGGGAGGCCGCCGGGAGCACGGAGTAAACGGAAGCAGCTGAGACGGAGAAAGAGATTGGGGGTCAGCCTGGGTTCCTCAAACACGCGATGCGAGCGCCCGATGGCGACATCGCGCTCGGCAGAAACGCTAACTCCACGGGCAAGTGCAAATGTAAAGAGGCCCTGAGAGCACTTTGTGCAAATATCAGGCCGGGAAGTGCTGCGCCCGCGGAGCTGCCGGGCACCCCGGCGCCCCCGCGCCCCGGGCCGCGCGCTAATTCACTTTGCTGTCACCTCCCGGGCGGGTCGGGCAGGCGCGGGCAGGGAGCGCGCACGGGGCACAGGGCGCCGCGGGGCCCGGGGGTCGCGGCCCTGCCTAATGGAGCAAAAGACAGATCAGCAGAAGCGAGGCAGGTGGGGCTGGAGGGGGAGCGCGGGATGAAGTCAGAGGAAGAGCGGCGGACACGGAGTAAAGTGCTGGGCCGGGCCGGGGCTTCCCCCAGCGGCTGGGAGGCTTTGAGGCGGACCTCCTGAGCCTCCGTTTCCTCCACCATCAAAATAGGAAAACAAAGCCTTCCCTGTTTACCTCAAAGGGTCTTTTGTGAGCCTGGAATGTGAAGGGGTTTGGAAAGCTGTAAAGTTCACAGATGCTCCCTAACGATGGTGATGATGAGATGGTGGTGGTGGTCGTGGTGGTCATTACCTTCCTACAACCGCGAAAGCGTCTAGCACTGTTCCGAAGGCTTCACACACATTTGCTCATGTAATGCTCTCACCAACCTCACTTATGCCCATTTTAGAGATTATACAATTGAGACACAGAGAGATTAAGTCCCTCATCCAAGGCCACACTATTGTAGTTGGCTGGTGAACCCCGACACTAGGGCTCCAAAGTCCATGCTACACTGTAGCATAAGGGCATGTTTCATCATTGCCCACATTTTACAGATGGGAGAAAGAAGGTTCAAAGAGTTGGGGCTTGTCCTACGTCCCATAGGCAGTAGAAAACCAACAGCTGGGCTTTCAGGCACAGAGGAGACAGTGGAAAGAACATGGACTCGGGAGCAAGTACAGGTTACGTTCACTGTCTTGTCCTGCTGCTGTGTGATGTCGTGAGAGCGACTCTGCAATAGGGACACTGACCAACTCCACAAGGGCGGTGTAGAGATTAAATGAGAAAAAGTATATGAGGAATCAGACCCATAGTTGGTGCTCAAGAGATTCATGTGGTCAATATTTATTGAGCACTGTGGTGGGTCCTGAGGACACAGTGATGACCAAGAGAAGACACCTGCCCCAGGGGGACTTGCCTGTCAAGAGAGGAGCCAGATTATAAGGACGCAACTCATTACAGATTGTGACTAGGAAGGCTAGGAAGAAAATGAAGAGAGTCATACAAGGAAACTGGTTCAGAGAGGAGGTCTGGAAAGACCTCTCTGAGAGGTAATATTGAAAATGACAGGTGAGATGGAGCTAACCAGGGGAGGAGCTGGGAATCGTGTCCCAAGAGGGAGGAGAGGCAGTGCAAAGGCACTGAGGCTGAAAAGAGTTTGGGCTCCTTCTAGGAATCCGTAGCAGAAGCACATGCATGGGGAGGACAAGGGCAAAAGAGGGGTTCAGACAGGCAGGCAGGGGCCTGGCCCCACAGGGCCATCGAAGTCATGGATTTTATCTTAAGCTCAAGGGAAGCTCATGGAAGGCTCTTAAGTAGGAGTGACACGATCTAATTTACACTCTCAAAAGTCACCGTGGCTGCCAGGTAGACCCTGGAGAGGAGACAGAGTGACAGCAGGAAGTCGTCAGGAGGTGAGTGTCTACCCAGGCTTGAACCAAGGGGTGTCGGGGAGATGGAAAGACAGGAATGGATGCCAAACAATTTTATTATAACATAAATGCTAACTGCAGCTCACCTTGCCATCCCTCTTCAGTGCTATCTGGTCTTGGACTCAGTTTCCAGGTCTAATAGAATGGGCTTTACCAGTTCTCCTAGGAACACGGGGCTATGACCCCCCAGGGATCTTTAGCTGACCTCCCTGCCTAATTGCCTCTTAAGCTGAGTTGGGGGTCAGGCTGGCCCACTGCCCAGTCAAAGGCCATGCGTAGATCAACAGTCAGATCTTGGGACCGTGGGCACTGACCCCAGCTGGCTCTCATGCCTCCTTCTCCTGTCTGCTGTGTTGGGGCCGTGAGGGTAGAAGAAATGACAGTGAGGTCCCTGCTTTCAAGGTGGGGTTTTCCGGGAAGCAGGTCACTCTGGAGGAGATCTCAAGAGAACGAACTGGGGATTATCCTGTTGTGTTTCTTTAAGCATTTGTTGTTGAAATGGAAGTTACAATCCAAGCTAATTTGAATAACAGAATCCTAGGAAAAACACCCTCTAACCACAAAAATGAATATTCAACATTCCCACCTTATCTTCTCTGCTTTGTAGGCTGTTTCTCGGCTGCATATTAAGCGGCCCCTTCATGTGAAGCTGGCAGAGCGGTGGTTTTGCAAGACGGCACGCTGCTGGGCTAAGGCGCTACATTCAGAACAGAAGTCATTCTTGGCCCCCAGAATTTCAAAGATTTAACAGGGACAGGCCTTGGGGAATGGGGAGGACGGGGGGAAAGTTTGGATCAAGACCATGGAAGGTGCGGAGTGAGAGTTGAGTGTTCCTGCCCAGCTCCCACAAGCCTGGAGGCCAAGCCAGAGGCCCAGGTGGGGCTCAGAGGGAACCCCCAGCAGAGGAGCATTGATACGGGGATATCTCATGTGGTAGCCCCCTAAACGAGTGTTGTGTGCCTATAAGTGCCACGGCAGTAATCGCACAAGTTGTGTTTACATTGAATACGGAGGGTTCCCCGGACTCCGCTGCCCTTGGGAAATACCCAAGACACTGATGTTCTCTTGCGCCCACTTTTCCCAACCAGACAGAGCTTCCCTGTACCCAGCTACATGCACTAGACGCCCCGTACTTCGAGCGCTTCCCTGAACACGACACTCACTTCCCTGTCTCCTTGTCTTTGCATTTGCTGTGCTTTCTCCCAGAATGCCTTTCCTCCCAGCTGGACTCCTCCTGACAAGCACCTGCTCCAGGTCACCTCTGCTCGCCTTTCCGACACCCAGCCCCACCGGGTTCCCACAGAACCCACACGCTTCACGGTAATGAAGGTGCTGCTTTCGTGTCCTCCAGCAAACTCGACTGTGGGTTTCCCAAGGGGGTCTCTGCCTCTGCAGCACGTGGCCAGAACCCGGCGCAGAGCTGAGGCCAATCTGGCCTGGTAAATGCCCAAATGAGACGTGGGTGGTTTTGGGATGGGACTTGTGGGTGACACAAAGTAGAAAAATGGTAAATGTGTTGGGTGGCAGAATCAGGATCTCAAGAGGTCTGACTTGCAGAGTCAGCGGACCTAATCCAACAAGAGGACATTCAACAGGAATAAATGTCACATCCTGTGCCTATATTTCAAACCGGTAGCCTCAGAACAGAAACAAAGGGAGAAGAGGTGGAGAGAGAGCCGCCCCTTCCATAGAGGAAAAGCCTGGTGTGAAGGGCACTGACAGGTATGAGAGGCTGCCATAAAAGCCTAAATCATCAGAGGCAGAATTAATAGAGGTATTGTGCCTACAAAAAGAGGGGAAATAGCCTGATGAGTTCCAAAGAGACTCCAAATGATATCATAGGAGGAATGTCTCAAGGGAGTAAGATGAAGACGTGAAGAGGAGCTGGCTTCAGATCTCCAAGGGGTTGGCCAAGAGAGGCGAGGGCACACGGGTTCTGTGGGGTTTCAGGAGACAAAATGGGGCCAATGGTTAGAAATTCATAGTAAAGAAGAAATACTGAACATCAATCGTGTCCTAATACGGGCAGTATCACCTAGGTGGAAGTAAGCTCCCCGCCCTCGGAGGCATGCAAGGACTGACCATTTGGCAGGGATGCTGTAGAGCCTTGCTACCTCTCCAGCCGCCTTTCCTATTATTCTCCTCCCCATTCACGGTGCTCCAGCCACACTGGCCTCCTTGCTGTTTCCCAGCCACACCAAGCACACCCCAATCTCAGGGCCTCTGCACTTGCTTCCCCCCCTTTCCTTGGAAAGTTCTTCCCCCAGATACCGGCATCTCTCTCTCCCTCACTTTATTTATTTATTTTTTAGATTTTATTTGTTTATTTGAGAGAGAGAAAGCACAAGCATGAGCAGGGGGAGGGCCAGAGGGAGAAGCAGGCTCCCGCCGAGCAGGGAGTCTGATGGGGGGCTCGATCCCAGGACCCTGGGATCATGACCTGAGCCGAAGGCAGACACTTAACCAACTGAGCCACCCAGGCACCCCCTCTCTCCCTCACTTTAATCAGACGTCTGCCTGTCACCTCCAGAGAGGCACATTCCCTGACCAACCCATTTAAAGTTACACCTATTTATTGTCTGTATCTCCCGTGTAATGTCAACTCCTTGCGAGCAGGATCTTGGTCTTACTCACTGCTGCCTCTCCAATGTCTAGAAGGGCTTGGCACATAGTAGGTGTTCATTTTCAAAAAAAAAGAAATGAATTATCTCATTTTTTCTCCACAATAATCCTTGCTCAATTTAATTCCCACAAAAGCTTCTCATGGAAGGATATAGCGGAGAAAGTTCCATCACCAGTGGCATGTTCAATGGCCAAGGCATGGCATAGAGGTGGAAGGGAAGGAACTCCCCCTGAGTGGGTACCTGCCCCGCCAGACACTGAGCCCAGGGCTTCAGGCACATTGTTTCATCTACCGATGCTGCGAGGTGGGATTATTTCCCCCAAACTTCAAAGCTCAAAGGGGCATATAACAGTAGTATGCATCGACTGCAAGCAACAGAAACATTCTTGCTAGTGGAGGCAGCAAGGGCATTCCATGGGAGGAAGGAACAGTATGAGAGACTGAGGGAAACGATGAAGAACCAAGCTTCAGAGAAGGGGGCAGCAGACGGGACTCCCCTCGGTCAGGGGAGATGAGGAGGCCTTGGCTGACACGCTCACGCACAGCGTCCACGATGGGAGATGGGGCTGCCCGAGGGAAGGGGACATGCTGTTCCCCGACGAGCATGGGTGCTGGCCAGGCGAAAACAAGATCAGACCCTCACAGATCATGGGTCCAATTCCCTGGTTTTGCAGAAGCTCAGAAGGGCAAGTGTGGTCACCTAGGAAGAGACACAGACCTCCTGGCTCTGGGTATGGTGTGAACGTCAAGTCTCATCAGAGTTTGGTATCCAGATCCTTCTTCTTCAAACAAACCCTCCAGGTCCAACTCCTGTTCTCATCATATCTGGAGATCTTAGCATCATGGTGGGCTTTCTGAACAGTCTCGGATTCCAGGCCCTAAAAAACACCCACATAAAGGCTATCCTAAACTTCTTCCCTGCAACTCCGATGGCTACCGGACCTCAAGTGAGCGCTAGCATCGCCGACTCCAGGAAATGACTGTCATAACTAATTTATTTTCATGTCTATTAGGAAGCCCTCCCGGGGTGGCATAATCCACAGATACAAGCCCGTTTCACCTCTACTAGAAGGGTTTAAAAAATGAAATTAGACATGTTTTTGAGGCAAAATCTCTCCCAGCTAACTCCCTGGTTCAGTGCAAATTCTCTTAGCATTCGTGACCAAAGGAGACTCCTCCAAACCATTTCCTGTCATCCCCTCTGAGCTGTCAACTTTGATTACTCCTTTCCTGGTCCTGGGCCTTGTCTTATACTAAAGGAATAACAAGTACCTCCCTCCCCCTTTCTGAATCTAGGACTCCAGCACTTTTTATTTCCTGCTTTACGCAAAACTTTTCAGAAAAAGCACAAAGGTTGTAACAGCAACTTCAAGAAATCACCTGGGAAGGAGATGGAGACTATTCCTAGGCAGTGACCCAGAAACGGGCTTGTTTGGCCAACATCTGGTGAGGCCTACTATGTGCCAGGCCTCCCCTATGCCTGCCTGGGCCCTGCCCTGGGCCGTTCGCACTCAGGTCTGGTACCCACCGGTCCTCCAGAACTGGGTGGGATTTCATTCTCTCCCCCTCCCTTCCGCCCCTCATTAAATGTTTGCATTCCTTGGGGTTCTGTCCTTGTTCCTCTGCTCTTCCCACTCCGCGGAGAGAATGCTCCGTGAGTGATCTCATCCACTCCCACACTTCAAACTTCCATCCCCACACTGATGCATGAAGCCGAAAGTGAAAAAAAAAAGGGAAGAAAAGTAAAATTGTCGAGTTGGAAGTCCTTAGACACCTCAAAGCTTGGCAGGTTGAAGGTGTGGCAGAATAATGGATTGAAAATTTAATTTACATTTTGTTTTCCCTGATGGAGGAGAATCAGAGAACGATGTGTATTTTCGTCTCGGTAATTTTTTCCTCACCAATTCGAAGAAAATACCCAGGACTTCTTGCCTCAGGGACGTTGGCGGAGGCTAGGCGGAAAGCGAAAGGAGCCTGAAGCTTGGCACTTGCCTTCGAAAACAGAAACTCGGAAGATTAGCCTGGATCAGGGTTTTCACGCTCAGCCCCGTGGACGCTTCGGGTCGGAATTCTTTGCCGCGAGGCTCTCCTGCAACCCTTGCCCGTACATACCGGGTCGGTGCACTACCCACCCACGCCCATAAGGGGCGACAACCAAATGTCTCCAGCCATCGTCCCTGGGGGGCAAAATCACCCCTGGTTGAGAATCGCTGTTCTAGATTATTCCCCCCGCCAGAAGATAGAGGAGCGGCCCTATGGAAATTACCAAAATTGGGGACTGGACAGTTTTTCTTAGACTGGGAAGGGGGAGGTTTCAAGGTTCCAGGAGCCACAGGGACCCCTTGTGTCCTTCCTGTCGCAGGAAGGTCACAACCAGTAAAAACCACAGGTCTCTTTTCTCAGCATTCCTTAGGGAGCATGGCCCCCAGGCCTTCCAAGGTGGCATCAGTGTGCGGAAGCAAGGGAGTCGTCTTGTCCTCCAAAACATTGGGGGCGTGGCCTCCTCAGTCCCACCCCCACTCTGCCCAGAATGACTGCGGTTCCCTGCCTGGGTTGGCCCCCCCACCTCATCCTCCTTCTGGGCACCCGCCCCCACTTCCCCCGAGCTGCTCTTGGCTGCCCCCTTGTCGTCAGGAGGCCCCACTGCAGCCAGACACCCTCACCCTGTCTGTGCAAAGTTTGGTAGTTCACATTAGGGCAGGGGTTTTTTTTGTTGGTTTTTTTGTGGTTTTTTTTTTAAGATTTTATTTTTATTTATTCGACAGAGATAGAGACAGCCAGCAAGAGAGGGAACACAAGCAGGGGAGTGGGAGAGGAAGAAGCAGGCTCATAGCGGAGGAGCCTGATGTGGGGCTTGACCCCAGAACGCGGGGATCACGCCCTGAGCCGAAGACAGACGCTTAACTGCTGTGCCACCCAGGCGCCCCGCACATTAGGGCAGTTTTCGACAAACTGCCTAAAGCATCCCCCGAATCCTCTAAATGTCTTTAGTCCTCCAAGACTGACACTTCTGGAAAAGATTGACATCTTGGCTGGATCTCTGCTCCCGCCTTGTCAGAAAGTAGCCCTCCACGGCGCATAAGAGAATGACCGCTATTCGGGGAGCGGTATTTCAACCCCACCGCCTGGAGACGATGCAGCCCTTTATGGAATCTCCTGCCCCACTGAGGTCCTTGTAAACAAGTGACATTATTCAGGTATGTCAGCACTGTGTGACAGCCACGAACAGGTGGCTGGGCCCCAGAGATTCCAGAGGCGTCCTTTACCTGGTAAATCTTACTCCTTTTCCACTAGCAGTGTCTGGTAAGTCCAGTCCTTAAAAAAAACTGAACACCCCTGGATTCCTGGCAACTTACCCAAGGCATCCCAGACTCGGGGCATGCTGTCTCCATCACTCGTGGTGTGTTCGGTGTCCTGTAATGGACACCCATTCTTATCTCCCCAGATTTCTATGTACTTGGAAATAATGCTCTGAACCAATAGTTCCTTAATCTTAAGCCACTTTCTGTTTGTGGAGGGATCCTTCTAGAATGCTTTCTCAGAGGGCCCTGTAACTCTCTTCCAAGGGTTACAGCCCACTCAGGAAGAGGAAATGCCTTCCTCCTGGTTTGAGCTGTCCCCATCAGCTTCTCTGACCATTCCTCAAGTACTGAGATCACCAAAGTCAAAATGGGTTCAACCCCTAGGACACTGTTGGCTAAAGGATGTCCCAGCCTCTACCTAACAGTAGATATCAGTAAAAAGGTCACATTGTCCACTGAGTGATGACCTACCCCTCATCTGCCCATGACTAAATATGATGGGGGGGGGGGGCTGTGTTACCAGCAAAGGCAGGCTAACACCAGAACAAGGGGAGACCTGGTCCCACTAGGTGGCCCACTCTGTCCGTCCACAGGTGCTGAGACATGCTTCACCACAGCTGTGTCACAGCACCTCAACCCCTCCAACCTCCTTGGGAAATCCCAGACTCCCACAGACACTCTCTGTGCATGGGCCTCCGAGATCACACCCCAGCCAAATGGCTAAAAGAATATGGCCAAGTAACGGCCGCAGAATGACTGAAATTAACAGCGATCTCTATGTTTGACATACCTCTTTCTCCATTTGCCTAGCCAACCTGGCCTGAGGTCCCACTGGCCTGGATGGAAAGGTCTGGACTTGCAGAATGGTAGCTTCCGTGGGAAAGCCTGGGTCATCAGCAGGTTTGAACCTGTGATTTCTTGGGCCTGGCCTCCATCACACAATTTGCTCTGATCCTGCCCACTGGTAGGCCCTGGGGAACTGCCTGGCTGGGGACCAGGTGTCCCCCCCTTCCTGCCTGCCAGTGAATGGAAGATGCAAATAGTTGTGGCCCTCTGCGTGTGGCCAGTGCCAGGCCCCTGGGGGTCCACTGAGCCGCACTGTCCACCAGGTCAGTGGGGGTGGGGGCCCATCCCGAGTCTCTGCCTGGTAGACGGGTTCACCTTCACAGGTTCTTCTTTACGGACATAGATCACCCCGAACCTAGTTCTGCAAAATCTGTTATGATAGGAGGGACCCAGGCCCAGGGACCTTGCTCGCCAGGGGCCAAATCTCAAATCAGAGCCCTTAGAAGTCTCTGGTGGGCACATCAAACCTGTTTGTCCTCTGGCCTGTGGGATATGACTCGTGCAGGGCAAACCCACAGGGGACTTCATTTCCTCAGCCTCGAGCGGGCCTTGTTCAGCTTTTCTCCCCTGTCCCTACACCCTCCATCCTCCCCAGTCCCTCACACAGAGGTTCTGGATGCCCAGGCCAGACACCATCCAGACGAACTGGTTGGTAATATAATCCTGTGGGTTTGGAAACAGTCTATCTATACTGATTAATTGGTGTCAACTTGGAGAACAGTTTAAAGACTTCTCTTAACGCCTGCTTTTCCTGTCCTAAATCAGCACACACCGTTTGGGGCGGTGTAGGTGCTGGGGGCTGCGCACAGCACTTCCACGGATTCTATCCCTTGCTAACCCAGATAAAGGCAGCCAGGGCTGACAGAGTAGGAGGCCAGGAGCCAGAATCGCAACACGAACAAGAACGCACTGGCTGGAGAGACCAGACACGATGGAATGTACTGGGCACCCATTGTGGGTCCCGGACTTCCAGCAATGCATTGAACAGAGCTGGCACAAAGGGCTTCCCGCCGCCCACGGCTACATGGAAATGCTTAGTAACATACAACATAGAGATGACACGTGCATAGTCAAGCTTGAAAGAGAGAACTGAAAGTCCCAGGAGTCAGGTAAAAGGGACCTCAAAGCCAAAGCAGTAAGCAGAAATAGATCCTGTGGGGCTGGGACCCAGTGACCTAGGGGCTGGGATTTTAATACTCACCAGGCAGCATTGTGGCCTGCAGCCTGCGCAGAGTGAAAGCATGAAGCTCTCATAAAGGGTCAAGAAGACCCCTTTCCATCAACCCCAGGAAGCATCAGGCAAATTGTTAGCGCCGTAGATAGACGCAAATTTTAAGTCATCTGCAAGAATTCAAAATCCCGAGTGACTGTCATGTGTAGGTCTGAATTTATATTCCCTAGATGGTGCAGGAGCCCCAGCTACCTGCCTGCCTCTCTCTCTCTCTCTCTCTCACACACACACACACACTCCTGATCTAAAGGAGATTCCACAGTCACAACCCAGGAAACATCTGAATATCCATCAACAGGCGAACTTATAAATTACAGTGTCTTCATACAATGGGAAAGTATTATGCAGCATGTAGACCAATGGATAACTACATGTATCAACACGGGTAATTTTTAAATACAATTTGAGCAAAAAGGAACAAATTGCAGGACTATGCTTGTTTATTTTTCCATATGAATTTTATAATCACCTTGTTTAGTTCCCCATTCCTCCTATCTCCCCCCCAAAAAGCTATTGGAATTCTTATTAGGATCGTGTGGAGCTTAAATACTGGCTTAGAAAAAAATTAACTTAGGAGAAGTGAAATAGTTTTGAGGTCAAATTTTCCCAACCCAAAGCATGTACATACAGACTTCTAATTTATCTAAGATTGTTTCTGTAGCCTTCACAGGTGGATTTTTCCAGTGTTTTGGGGTGTTTTTTTTTTCATGCCTTGGACATTTTAAAAATGTATTACTAGGTAATTCATCTTTTGTTGCTATTGTAAATAAGCTCATTTCTTCTGTTATATCCTCAAACTGATTATTTATATATATAAAAGTTAATGATTTCTATATATTTATGTTATACACCACTACTTTGTTAAATTTTCTTATTGCTGGCATCAGTTCCAAAATATGTCTTTCTAGGTCTTCCAGATATATGATAATATCATTCGAGAATTGTAATTTTATTTCCCCTTTTACAATTTTCGTACTTCTAATTTCTTCCTCTCTCCTAATTTCATTGACTACTGCCTCCAGTATAATATTAAGTAAGAGTGCTGAACCTAGAAGTTCTTCTCTTGTTCCTGACTTTAATTTTTAAAAATTTCGTATTGGAAAAAAATTTTTTTATTGAAGTGTAATTAACATACAATGTTATACTAGTTTCAGGAATACAACATAGTGATTCTATACATTCCTCAACAATTCTAGACATTACCCAGTGCTCACTGTAAGCATAGTCACCATCTGTCACCATACACTGTCATTACAATAGTTTTGACTATATTCCTTATGCTATGCTTTTCATCTCTGTGACTTATTATTTAATAACTGAAAGTTTGGACCTCTTAATCCCTTTCATCTGTTTTCGCCCATCCCCCCACCCTTGTTCCTGACTTTAGTATGAAATCTACCAGCATTTTTCCATTACGAATGATGCTGGGCTTTGAACTGAGATAGATTTTTTTCATCTTAAGGAAATATCCATCTATTCTTATTTTATTGAGTACTTTTTTTAAAATCAAGAACTGATCATTTCTTCTCATCAGTTCCATATGATGAAGCACTTTGATTGGTTTCTTAATGTTAAACCATCCTTGCATTCCTAGAGTAAATGCCACCTGGATATAACTTATACTTTTAAGTGCTGCTAATTCTGCTTGCTAACGTTTTCTTTAGGATTTGAAAATTGTCGTAAGTGAAGTTAGCCTGGCATTTCCTTTGTGTTCAGTCTTCACTGGGATTTGGTACCAATGTATTGTTTAATTAATTTAAACAATCTGGCTTTTTCCTTCCTTTTAAATTTCTAGAACAGAATAATTAATATTGGAATATTGGGATTATTTCTTTTTAAAGCAGATAAAATTCTTCTGTGAAACCATTTGGCCTAGTGCCTTTGGGGATATAGCTCTCTGACAACTTTCACCATTTTTCCATGGATATTAATACATTTAGAATGTTTTATGTCTTCTGGAATCACTTTGGTAAACTATATTTTCTTAGAAAATTCCATAGACATTCTGGTCTTCAAATTTTTTTCATAGAGCTGAGCAAATGGTCTTTATGATTAATTCTGCCTCTGTATTAATTCCTCCTTATTGTTTCCTATTTTGTGTATATTTGCCTTCTAAATTTCTTTATTATTAGCTATAAATTCATCTATCTTACTGTTGGCTTTTAAACTTTTTTTTGGATTTTACTTATTCTATTGTTATCCTAATTAAATTATTCTTTAAAGTTACTGTATTAACTATTCCTTCTGCTTTCCTTAGGTCCGTTATTCTTTTTCTAACTTCTTGGGTTGGATACTTTGTTCTCATGCTTGTTCATGGAATTTAAAGGTGGAGCATTGAAGGTATGCATTTTCCCTCTGGCATGGCTCTCCTGGTCCCACTGCTCCCCTACCCCTAGAAAACAGGGGCTTTTTGTTTTCTGATTTTGTTATTTTCTACCTTAATGAATTATGATCTGGAAATAATGTCTGTACTGTTTTTATTTGAGGAAGACATCTCTTGAGGTTTAATGTGTAGCCTTATAGATGATCAATTTTTGCAAATGTCCCATGGGCACTTAAAGGAGAACTGTAGCAGAGGAGCTCTGCCTGCCTCTTGCTGTCATGTATATGTCATACCTTGTTAAGCATATTTTTTAGGTCTTATCTATTTATATTTTTTGTCCACTTAATCTGTCAAACAAAAAAAGTAAACTCTATTAGCGGGCTGCTCCTTGTACTTCTCATAAGTTTTGTGGCTTTGAATGGCTGAGACTTTATTTGGCACGTAGAGAGTTCATAACCATTACATTTTCACTGCAATTAAGTATATAATATAATATTGTATTATTAGTATATGTAGATACAAGATTATATTATTAGAATTGGAAAGTTCTCTTCTTTGTCTCATTTAATGGCTTCATCCTGAATTCCGCTTTATCTGATATTAAGATGGCAATCCCATCACCTGCGCCTTACCACCTGTGCTCATTTTCTAGGGCTGCAATAGCAAAGTATCCCGAACTGGGGCGGGGGGGGGGGGTTACAACAACAACAGAGATGTATAGTCTTGCCTTTTGGGGGCCAGACATCTGAAGTGAAGATGCGGACAGGGCCACACTCCCTCCGAATTCTTCCTTGCCTCTTCTGGCTTCTGCTGTTTGCCACCCATTCTCAGTGTTCCGTGGCTTATAGACGCACCGCTCCAACCATGGCCACCCTCTCCCGTATGTCTTCACACCATCTCCCTGTGGATGTGTCTATCTCCGTATCCACATTTCCCCTTTTTAGAAGGACACCAGACATACTGGATTGCACCCACGTGAATAACCTTGTTCCAGAAGACGTTTTGAGATCTCCAAGTGGTGAGCCCTCCCATTGCTAAGATTTCTCTGTTCAGTTTTTTTGTCCTTTTCCTTCATTGATATCCTGCTTGGTCTCAGCTGGCTTTGGCAGCCCTCATTTTACATAAATTAGAGTCTGGGGATTAGGCCTGTCTTCTAGTTTCACTAAAAATGAAGTTTATAGACTCCTTTGTCTGACTGTTGCTTTGCAATGCTTTCCAGGAGGAGAGGAGGAAAGTGCTGCTTTACACAGACACATATCAGAAGTCTACCAAATCCTAAATAAGAGTAATCGATTCAAATTCCTCTTAAAAGACTCTTAGATTAGGGGTGGCTGGGTAGCTCAGTGGGTTAAGAGTCTGACTCTTGATTTTGGCTCAGGTCATGATCTCAGGGTCATGAGACTGAGCCCTGCATTGGGCTCACGCTCAGTGTAGAGTCTGCTTGAGATTCTTTCTTCCTCTCCCTCTGCCCCTCCCCCACTCGTGTGCAAACTCTCTCTCTCTCAAATAAATTTTAAATAAAAATTTTAAATATATTTTATATTTTTATTATGTATTTAATTTTTATTTTATATATTATAATATTTTATATTATATTTTATATTTTTTATATTTTAAATAAAACAAATAAATTTTAAAATCTTTTAAAAAAGAAGATTCTTAGATCAAATCAATCTGTGGGTCACATTTAGCCCATAGTATGGGCTTTCTTCATTAGGATTTCTTCATTAGGCGTAGTAGTCAAGCACAAAGCTTTGGAAATAGCCCAGTTCAATGTCATGGGTTGAATGAAGACCCCTATCAAAAAAATTAAATTAAAAGAGTAAAAAAGATTTGTCTACTAGGAAGCTGTGAATGTGATGTAAGCTGGATAAAGGTCACTGTTGATGAAACTAAATTAGGAATCTAGAGATTAGATCATCCTGGATTATGTGGGTGGGCCTAAACCCAGTGGCAGGTGTCCTTAAAGGAAGACACACAGAGGAGAAGGGCCACGTGAAGGCAGAGGTGGAGTGACCTGTCTATAAACCAAGGAACGCTGTCAGTCACCGAAAGCTGGAGGAGGCAAGGAACCGTCTCTCCTAGGAGGAGCCAAGCCTGCCAACACCCTAACCTCAGCGTTCTAGTTTCCAGAACTGTGAGAGAATGTATTTCTGTGGTTTTAAGCCACCCAATTTATGGTCACTTGTTACAACAGCCACAGGAAACTAATATATACAGTTTGAATCCTGCCTCCACCAGTTCCAAGGTGTGTGACCTTGAGCAAGTCTCTGGGAGGCAATGGAAGGAAATGAGCTGGAAGAAGAGTGTGGCAGAATTCAAATCTTTGCAGAGTTGTTGAAGGGCATTGGTAGTCCCGATGTGCTGTGTGGCCACGGGGGACGGGGCTAAGATTGGGAAATAAGTGTGGGCCTCAGGGAAGGGAAAGCCTTTCTAAGAGTCAGGACAATCCAGACATGGACAGGCACCCAGCTTGAGTGATCGCGGGGGCCCTGTCACTGCAGGTGGCAGGTATGCAGGGAGGGAAGAGGACCCCCTACAACATGAATATTAGGAGCACAAGGCCAGCGTCAGAAGGACTTTGTACTTTATTCTGGCTGCTTACTGCTTGGTGACATTTGGCAAATGACTTCATTTCCGAGCCTCGGGACTCCCATCTATAATACAGGGATAACAGCAGCAACAAGGGTTGTTGTGAGGATAGCGTGAGAATTACAATTGTCAGAGTACCTACCGTGGGCCGGGCGCCATGCTAAGCCCCTCTACTCGTGTTCATGCCTTTACAAGATGCTCAGTGTAGCAACTGGCAGCTAGGTGCTTATTATATGGCACCTGTCGTGATTTTGTTGTGGTGTTTTTCACGTCACGGTAGATGTTCTTGACCTGGAGGTGCACCGTGGATTAAATTTGGGGAATCCACAACTCCTTCAAAGTGGGGGCGCAGGTCCGTGTGATGTGTGATTTTCTGGAGCAGGGACCCGCAGCTGCCTTCTGAGCCTCAAAGGAAGAGCGACCCAGAAAAGCACAGATATCTGCTCTGGGGGAACTGGCGTCTGTGGCTTCCTTCCTGTCCTGGAACTGAATGAGACAGAGTCAAGGCGGCTGCCTGCGAATGTGTGTCCGGGGCACACTGAGCCTGGGTGTTCTGTCTGATGCAGGGACCCTGCTGCCTCCTGCCAGATTCTCCCCTCGGCTCGCTCCCGCCTGTCAGCCACTGGCAAATTTGGGGGGGGGGAGCAGCAAAAGAAGAGAAAAGAAATTTACAATTTTGATGCGCACGGGGCAATTTCCACAGACAATTCCCAGTGTCCGGAAACGCCCACCACCTCCGGGTATGCACCTGACGCTCCAGGAGCATCATTTTCCATTCTCGTCTCTGAGATAATAAGTTGGAGAGAAGCTTCATATTTCAAATCAAAACTATTTTCCAACTAGAGGAAAGTGGAAACTTTCAGGCAAATTTCATATGCGGTAACACAATTTCCGCCTGTTCCACTTCTTTTTTCATCTAATACATGATAAATATTCAAGATCTCCTTGAGGAAACATGAGCGGAGCTGGGGCGGGGATCGTCACGGCTGCTGGGTGGAGACAGCCAGCAGGGAGGACACAGGTCCTTCTCCTTGGAGGCCCCTCTGGATCCCAGCCTCCGCCCGCTACCCCACCTGACCTTGGGAGAGCCCTCACTCCTGTAAGGATTAGCAGAATGAGAGGACTGAAAATTATTTATTCTTAATAGCGGTCCCCAAATTCTTCTCAGCAAAAACCATGTTCCTTGGGGAAATGCTCTGAAGACGTACCCAGTCGAGAAGGTGAGACCCACCACAGACATTATTAGGATGTGTAGTGAGTTGGAGGCTTCCTTTTTCAGGGCTTAGAGGTCAGAGGACAGGGATAGGGGACATGAGAGAGAGAACTCTCACCAAGGGGGATCAGTGAGCTCCAACGACGTGGTAGAAGGTCCATGACAAATGAGTGGTGGCTGTGTTTGGGGGCACAGAGTGACACAACTAGCTCTTCTCTATTGAGCCTTGGCCACGTGCCCGGTACTGAGCCATTACTCTGTCTCCACCATGGCATCGAATCCTCACAGCATCACCATGAGAGAGAAACGATTCTTAGTCCCATTTTACAGATGAGAAACCAAAGTTCAGGGAACTGAAGCTGCCTGAGGTTATGCTATTAGCAAAGTAAAACATGAGATGCCACGACACACCCACTGAACGGTACGATTAAAAAGACTCACCACACCAAGTGTTGGAGAGGACATGGGGCAACTGGTGCTCTCAGACGCTGCTGGCGAAAGTGTAAAACGGTACAACCACTTTGGAAGACTGGCCGTTTCCAATAAATTTAAACATATACCACCCCATGACCCACCATTCTACTCCGAGGTTTACCCAAGAGAAATGCATGTAGTATGACATGTAGTATGACTCATTAGAGTCCCAAACTAGAAAACTCAAGAAGTCCTCAACAGCCGACTGGGCAAATACCCTGCGTATGGCCTACGAAGGAAGACTGCTCAGCAGTGAAAAGGAGCAAAATACTAACACACGCAATGTGGCTGAATCTCAAACCGGATATGCTGAGCAAACGAAGCCAGACAGGAGCGCCTACTGCGTGATGACAGTGGCAGAAAGCAGAGTCATGGCTGCCCAGGGCTGGGGTGGGCAGGCATTGACGGCAAAGGGGGACAAGAGGGACGGAAATGCTCTGTATCTTGATCTCAATGGTAGTTACATAGGTGCAGACGTTTGTCAAAACCCATTGAAAGAACTCTTAAAATGGGTGAATTTTATTGCATATAAATTATATCTCAGTAAAGTTGCCTAAAACACAATTCAAAGTACTTGTTGGGTCTTTATGATCTGACCCATTGTCCTTCCCCACCACTCCCCTCCCCTTTGCCTTTGTTCTGGCCACACCAGCCTCCCTGCTATCCTTCCCATCATCCAAACGCTTTCCCATCTCTAGGGCTCTGTCCTTGCTGTCCCCACCACCTGCAACACTCTCCCGACGTATGCCCATATCACTCCCTCACCTCCTCCAGATCTCTGTTCAAAAGTTACCTACCCGTGTGGCTTTCTCTGGTCCCAGCACCCCACATAAAACAACATCCACCCTATGATTCTCTAGCCCTTTACCCTCTTTCTTTGCCGTACCATTTATCACATCCTGATATGTTATCATAACTGGTTTACCGTCTGTCTCCCCTACTTGAGTGAGCCCCACGAGAGCAGGGACTCGATCCTCACTGACCGTGCTCTGAGGTCTAGTACAGTGCCTGGCAGGGAGCAGACAATCACTGCTTATTGAATGAGTGAATTAGAACCTTCCTACCAAGCTTTCCCCACTGTTCTTCCTCCAAGAAAGGAGAAGTCCTTTAATATCAAAAAGATCTTTCTCAGAGATGTGCCCACCCAACCACGAAACAGTCTTTTTCCCCCTGAAAATGAATAATAATAATAATAATAATAATAATAATGGAATATTTTACTTCTCAATTTCATCATCCACCCCCCATGCTCAGGATTACCCACAAGAACACTCAATGGATATTTATTCTACATTTATGGAACTAAAGAACCTCCAAACCAAAGAACCATTTTTCCAAGGTGACTTCTGTCTTTAATAACAGAGACCAATTTGCCCGCCTTTTAAATGTGCTAGCAACGTTTAAAAGCTGCAGAAACTCCCTACAATATTTTTGTTCTGCCTCACTGATCACCCTTGGACATGTATATTTATTTATTTACATAATCAGGATTACATAGCATGAGGACATATATAGTTCAGTACCCTGCTTTTCTCAGTTAACATTACAGAGTAAGTATTTTTCCATGCTGTTAATAATTCTTGGAAAATATAATCATGAATGGCTATGGAATATAGTGTCATATGGATGTACCGTAGTTTATTTAGCCAGGCTCTTACTACGGAATTTTTAGGTTGTTTTCTCTTTTTTTAATTTCAATTATAAATAATGAATGTTATTGTGTACGAATGCCTGAATTTCTTTTTTTTTTTTAAGATTTTATTTATTTATTTGACAGAGAGACAGACAGCCAGCGAGAGAGGAAACACAAGCAGGGGGAGTGGGAGAGGAAGAAGCAGGCTCTTCCTGCTTCCAGCGGAGGAGCCTGATGTGGGGCTCGATCCCATAACGCCGGGATCACGCCCTGAGCCGAAGGCAGACGCTTAACGACTGCGCCACCCAGGCGCCCCAATGCCTGAATTTCTGAATATTTCCTAGAGGCAGAGTCCTAGCCCCACAGGATGCTGGGGCGGAATTAAGGTCTTTACACCTAGTCCCTACTTGTTTTCCAGAAAAAAGACGCCAATTTAAATGACCATCAGGAGAATATGGGAGTCCTGTGTCAGTTCACCCTTGCTGCCACCGGGGTTTACCAGTTCTTTACTCTTGCTCATTTGGTAGATAAAAATGTTCTTTTGTTTTAATTTCTATTTCTTTAATGACGGGTAAAGTGGGACATCCTTTCACACGTTCCTTGACCATTTGTGTTTCATCTTCTGTAAATCGTTTATATTATTTTCCCATTTCGTAATTGAAGTGTTCGCGTTACCTTGAGGAATTGTCAGAGCTCTCAGTATATATTAGAGATATTAACTCTTTTGATAACTTTTTATACCTGTTGAAAATCTTTGTTTTCCAATTTGCCCGCCTTGCATCGTGTTTCTGTTGCCTCTTGGGATATATAGATCTTTAACTCTCTTACTGTGGTTGATGTTATTGCTTTGTTTGGGAAGTCCTTCCCCATCCTGGGGTGGGGTGAGAGTCCTGCTGAGTCCCAGGCACATTGTGTAAATTATTTCCTGCCATCCCTACTTTGTCATTTTTTATGATACAAAATTTCAAACATACACAGGAGTAGAGAAAAATAAATATATTGATTCTGGAATTTGTTTCAAGATAATGCGGGGTGGTGGAGGGGAGGTCATAGACCCAACGAGAGTGGCCATAAGTTGACGATCATTGGAGTTGGAGGTTCTCTTCACTTTTGTAGAGAGGATGTGACCTGGCTGACACCTTAGGGGGCCAAAGGGCAGTCATTTCTGGACCCATTTCCTGTGACATGCACTGCCCTAGAAGACTTGTGTCATCCCACTGAGCCCTACAAGCACCCTTGGAAGAAGGAAATATTAATCCCATATTACAGATGAGGACATTGAGATTCCAATGGATGGATTGTCCAAGGTCGAATAACTGGGAAGTACACAATAGGATCTGAGCCCAGGTCATCCTGACACAAGTGCCATGTTCCTTCCACTGGGCCATCGATGCTCTTGGAGGCAGGAAATTAAATGGAA
The DNA here is from genome assembly GCF_017311325.1 of Ursus maritimus. NCBI lineage: Eukaryota > Metazoa > Chordata > Mammalia > Carnivora > Ursidae > Ursus > Ursus maritimus. Next base: position 29,365,837 of record NW_024425786.1, read on the forward strand.
GAGAAGATGGGCTTCTGTAGCAGAGCTTAGCTAGCCCCCAGGCTCCTCCCAGTCACAGTCCCAGAGAAAGGGCTCAGATTAGAAATTAATATGATTGGTGGCACCTGGGTGGCTCAGTTGGTTAGGTGTCCAACTCTTGATTTTGGCTCAGGTCGTGATCTCAGGGTCCTGAGATCGAGCCCTGCGTCTGACTCTATACTCAGCGGGGAATCTGCTTGTCCCTCTCCCTCCCCCACCCTCTCTCTCACACACAAATAAACAAATAAAATATTTTTAAAAAATTAATCTGATAGTCTACAATAAGAAATGTTTACAGCATGGTAACTGTAATTAATCATACTGTAAATTGCATATTTGAAAGTTGCTAAGAGAGTAGATCCTGAAAGTTCTCAACACTAGAAAAAAGATCGTAACCATACGTGGTGATGGAAGTTAACCAGACTTACTGTGGTAATCCTTTTACAATATAGACCAGTGCTGAATCATTATGTTGCACACCTGAAACTACTATGATGTCCTATGTCAATTATACTCCAATAAAAGAACAAAAGAAAGAATGAAATACTGCTTGTACAGCTGACTTTATGCACCAAGATTCAGGCCTGCTACTCATTCATTTCCTCTGTCATTATTTCAGCAATAGGTTTTAAGTGCAAACAGTGTGCCAGGCCTTGGACTAGGACTGGAACTTACTGAAAAATAGAAGGATGGACAAATTAAAAGAGTCCAGCACCCCCAATACCACCAGGGTCACCCCACCCAACATGGTACCCTGGACCTCACATCACAGACATTTGGCCAAGAGCTTTCTTACTAACACACACTTTGATTCATGTCCCCAGTATATTAGTCAACTACTGCTAGGATAATACCGCATAACAAACAGCCCGCACGTTTTAGTGGCTTACGACAGCAACTATTTCTTTCTCCCCACTGTCTGCAGATTGGTTTCTCTAGACACTACCCCACCTCCTCCACCAGGGGGTCTCATCTTTTCATCTTCTCAGATATATTAAAAAATTCACTGTATACGAACGTCTCACAGGCACACCCAGATTTTGACGAGACCAAAAGTGTTTTCAAGGCACTGAAGCATTATGTGAGTTTAACCTTGTTAACAGTACGTCCGTGGCTGTTATTTCTGAAAGGCTGAGGTAGAGATGGGCCTGGGAACACAATCCCCATTTCCCTTGATGCTATTCCTCTGTCTCTTTCACTCAGAAACCATGCTGAAACTTGATAAAGTAAGAGAACTACCATGATGGTGAGGACCTTGCATCTCCTCTGATTTATCTTTTTTTTTTTTTTTAATAAATCACTCACAGCCATGGCCCTGTATTATTCCCCACGAATCAACGTGGTGCACTCTGCCACCGAGAACTGCTGAATGCCACAGCGCTGGGCGAGAACGGTCCGTCATTGAACTATCCGCACGGCATACGTTCGTTGAGCACCTGCTACGCGTCGCCAGACGCTGGGAGGCTCCCCTCTCATAGAGCCACATTCCAGTCGGGGGAATGGGGGCGGGAGACAGGCAATAAATAAATACGTGTTTTAAAGATAATTTCAATAGGTAATAAATGCAATCCATTTAAGGGAAATAAAGCATGATGGTGGAATGGAGCAGGAAGAGGAACAGCAGGGAAGACTTCTTGGAGGAGGGTGATTGGATTTGAGCCTTGCATGGCGAGGAGTCAGCTATGCTGTCTGCAAGAATATTCCAGGCAAAGGGACCTGCAGGGGCAAAACCTGAAACAGGAGCAGTCTTAGAACAGAAAGAATTCTGCCTGGCTAGAACAGAATCAATGTGGGGAGGTGGTCAAGGAAGAGGAGAGGTGGGAAGGGACAGCCCATGGAAGGCCTTAAAGGCCTGGAGAAGATGTTGGGAGTTTCCTCTAAGGCCACTGGAAGGCCCCGGAGTGCTCCTCAGGGGAGCGGCATGATCTGATGTCTCTCTGATGGCCCCAGGGACCCCCTGCTAAAGATGGCTCACCTGGCTTACCGGATGTGGGCCTCTCCTTCCCATTGTCCATGGCCCCCCTCCCAAACCACACCTTTGGAGAAAAAGAAGAGGACCCCCCCCCCCAGAGAAGAGGGGGAGAGCCTGTGGTCCAGGAGAACCAGTAGCCATGCTTCCCTGACTGAATTTCTGGGCTTCCATGTACGATGAAACCCACTATACTTATCCTTCCAAGCAGCACTGGCCTTCAGCACACACAACGAGCTAAATTCTCATGCGTGACTCAAATGGTGAGAGCCCCAGGCATCGGGGCACTCGCCTGCATGCGTCGGCCACCTCTAGGCCATCACCGGGCCCAGCGCAGTCTCTTGGACGTTGGTTCTCCAGCAGGTGAACTTGCCTGATGCATCAGCACCACTTTCCAGCTCCCAAAGAGCTGCACCCCACCTGAGATCCAGGAGGCAGTCAGGGCAAGGCTGCCAATCTCATTCACCAGAGAGGAAACCGAGGCACTTAAAGGAAGTTTGAGGCCAGAGTCATGGAGGCCTAAATGACAATGCCAGGAATCAAACCAGACAAGGTCACAAGCCCTGTGGTCTCTGACCTCTTCCTCAGCTCCTGGAGCAGGTAGAGACAACCCCGGAAAGCTTACCACGTGCCAGGCTCTGTTCTGAGGATTCACACATATTAACTTAAAGACCCATGAGTTAGGAAATATTATTATCTCCATTTTCTAGGTGAACCTGACACGTAGGGACATTAAATAATTTGCTCAAGGTCACACAGAGCTGGAAAGTAGCAGGCCCAAGATTTGAACCAGGCAGTCTTCACCACTATGCCATGCTGCCTCTGGCACTCATCTGTGGAAGGGAAGGAGGGAGAGGAGTATTTGCGTAGACGGCCGTGTGCAGACGTGGACATGTGGTACTCCAGTGTGCATGTACACGGTCGGGGGCATGTGCAGATCTGCTTCTGTGCGTGGCTTTTGCCGAGTGTCTCTGCACCTGCTTTGTGCGTACGTCCGCATTCGCGAGCTTGCAGCTGGTTCTATAGGTGTGTCCTCTGCACACAGGCACTGGTGTGTGCGCTTGCACGTGCCCATGCGTACGGAGGGGTTTGTTAGCATAGCCCTGTGTGTGTGACAGTGCAGGCGTGTGTGACCTTGAGCATCTGTCCTTGCAGGTGGAGCTGGTCTTGAAAGCCAGGACGTCGGCTTCTTTAGACGCTGGTGCCTGCAGCTGTGATGGTGTGCCCAGGAGCGCACATCCCCCTGGGGGTCCGTCCTGTGCAGCCCAGCAGCAGTCGGGGTCCCCTATGGGAGTCACAGGCAGCCCCAGAGTCAGCCCAGCTTCTTCGCAAAGTCGAAATTCGCCACCAGCATCACCAGAAATGCAGCAGAACAGCAGTTTTGAAAGTGGAAGAATTGATATGCGTTTGTTCCCTAAACCCTGACTTACTTCCCCCTTTGCGTTCGCGCTTTGGGAAGTTGCATGCAGCCCTTTGGAGGATCTGCACCCAGCGCGGGGCAGCCTGCATGCGGTCCAGTGCCGAAGGACAGGAGAAGGTCACTTCCCGGAGAGCTCTGCAGAGCGTGCCACCACCAGTAGGCTCAAGAAGTATTGGCTGCCTCCATCCCTGCCTCTGCCCTGCCCCTGCCCAGCCTGTACTCACCTCTGCCAGCAGTTTCCAGGTAAGGGGTGGGGGGGACTACCGCAGGGGGGGGGCCTAGGAAGAGGCAAGGCCAGGGCTGGGATGAGGGCACTGAAGCCTCCCTCTCTGCTTCAGTGAGACTCTGCTTTCTCACTCTACCCTCAAATTGAGCGTCTCCAAGCAGGAAGCCTGGGACAGTACTGTCCTCTGAACAGGCAGCTGGTTGCACCCTGTCCCCGTGGTTGTTCTGCTTCAGCTTGCATAAACCCAGGATGGGCAACTCACTGCCTCCTGAAACCACCGGTTCCCACTGAACAGCTGTTAAGAAGTGAGGGTATTCAGTATTTCCTGACCTACTGTGTGCCCAGCACACTCCAGGTCCTGGGGTACAGAGGAGAGTCAGGTAAGACCTTCACCCTCCAGGAGCTCACAGCACAGCAGGGAAGACCCACAGCAACGTCCTCTTCCTGTCTCAGCAGCTGCTCAGGCCAATGGCTCCCTCTACCCCCAGACAGTCCTGCCGACATGGGCACACCCCTCTTCCTCTAAGCAAACGCTCCCCCTCCCTTTTACAGTTCCTCAAAAGTTGGGCCATAGCGCTCTGTCTCTACTTCCCCATCACATCCTGGGCCTGCCCTACCTGCCACGGCCTCTCCATCCCTTGCTTCCCAAGAGAGAACCCTACAGGCAAGGCCTTTGCCCCCAGGCTTGGCAAGGCTATGGGGTCCAGACAGTTCTCAGGTTCCAGAGGCCAGGTGCTGACACGAGAGGAAAAAGAGGAATGTCTAGCTGCCTTCTCTGCATTAGGCAATACCCCGTGGCGAGGCTGGGCCTCTCCTACTCAGGAAATCTCTGATTACCAGATGTGAGGTTCTCTGACAACACCAGCAAGAAGGCCACATTTTATAACAATCACAGCACTCAGTCTCTGGCTAAAATGGTGATGGTGGGGGTGGAAAGATAAGGCAAGAGATTCATAGGAAGAAAAAGGGACCAACAGACGTAAAACCAGAGAAAAATATGCCCAGAATAGAGAGAGATACAGAAGCAAAGAGATGATCAGAAACAGAGCCTCACAGAAACAAAGATGAGAGGTGCAGAGATAGGAACATAGGGAGACACTCCTAGAGACAGAGATCCTGTGGCCAGCCACAGAAGCGGGAAGACAGGTAGACAGGCGTGACCACGGAACACCCATGCTTCTTTATTGCTCTCCTGCTTAATTCCAAAAAAAAAGAAGAGAGAGAGAGAGAGAGAAAGAAAAGGATTCCACTTGAGGTCACTTGCAATAAAGATCCATGTGTAAAGTAAAAATTCAAAGCCAAACACTATGGAAGAAGGAACAAATAACGATGCCAAAGGCCTGGGTGTGGCAGACTGTAACTTGCGTGATCTACAATGAACCACTTGGTTTTCATGCTCTTGGGTACCCACTTCCTCCTGATTCCGGGCGGGCCTGGGACGTGTTTCAATCAGGAGAATGTTGCGGAAGTAACACTGTGCCAATCCCAAGCCTAGGCGTTAAGAAGTCATGGCGGATGGCGGCTTCCGCTCTTTGTGTTCTAGGGGGAAAGCCGGCCACTATGCAGCCAGCCTGACTATCCTGAGGCCATCTTGCTGCTGTGAGGATACCTGAATTAAGCACCTGGAGAGACCACTCAGACAATGAGAACCAGGACCGCAGACATTAGGACCCAAATTGAGGTGTGCCAGCCAGCCCTCCGCTGAAGCCACATGGAACAGAGATGAGCCTCCCCACCAAGCCGTGCCCAACTTGCCACATCACAAGCACGTAATAAAATGGCTGTATTGTAAGTCATCAGGTTGTGGGGCACTGTGCTGCGCAGCCGACAGCTAACTGAAATACTGGGTTGACACGGTAAATAAGTCCAAGGGTTTCCATCATTCCCTTTGGCTGATGGGTAATGTGGGAGACAGAGCATCTCTTTCCTCTGAAGAATCCAAATGCCACTCAGCTCCTTCATGGGAAAATTAGCCAAGGTCCGCCAACAGCACCTTGGAAGAACGTGGTCACGCGCACACTTGTCCTCAAGGGATGGTGACTGCTGTGCACTGACTGAGTGATGGTGGTGAGACAGAGGGGTTGTCGTAGCACTTACCACAGGCCAGGTCATCCCCTCAGAGAGAGGGGAGACTGACGGTCAGGGAGGGGAGCGACAGCCTGCGCGCTCACTGCCAGGACTCGTCGGAGCCAGGATGGGAGCCCAGACCGCACGCCCATTAGGCTGTTAGTGTGCAGCTAAAACAAGCCGCAGATTCAGGAACCCTGAATCCAGAGCAACCTCTGTGTCTCGAAGACAGGACCCTACATGCTCCCCTAGGCCTTCTGGTCCGGGGGAAGGGGGAAGGACAGGTGGTGCTCTCACCCTCTCCTTAATTCAGACCAGACCCCCCGGGGGATGAACGTCCTGGCGAGGCTCCCCATCAGAGTCTGCCCCAGCCCCGACCCCAGCCCCAGCCCCAGCCCCAGCCCCAGGCCGGAACATTTGTCAGGCAGCCAGGGCCCCACACCTGCCGGCTTCATTGCCAGGCCCGCAGGAATCGCTTGACTCTGAAATTGGTTCCTGGAACACTTTTGCTCCCATTATTATACTGCCTTCCCTGACACCCCCTCCCCCAGCACTTTTTTTTTTTTACACTAAACTTTCTCTGAATTCACCTGATTTTTCCCATCTCCTTTACATTCTTTATGGCAATGGAGAAATAATCACCGCTCCTCCGGCAGGGTGATGGGAGTGTGCAATATTAACTGTAAATCAGGCAGAAATTGGTGGAAGGGGAAGGGTTTGATGAGGTGCAGAGACATTATATCATTTTAAAGCACTTTTCTGGTCTCCAGTAATCCCCATGTAAATGAAAAGGAGTTGACGACGTGCCTCTCTCTGAGGCTGCCTTCAGGAATGCAGAGAAAATGCTCCTGGAAGGAGGACGCAGGGCGGAGGAAGGTTGACTGGGGCCTGACAGGGGAGGCAGAAATGTCCCGGGCTCGGCCCCCAACCCCTCCAGACCAGGGGTGGGCGCACACCCCAGACTGGAATAACCCCGCCGGTGTTGCAGCTTCTTGGAAGATGAGGCTCCAGCTCCAGGGGGAGGGGCAGGGGTAGCACTGTGCACCGACAGGCAGCGGGGCTGGATCGAACCACCATATATCCTGCAGCCCAGTAGACTCGTTGGCAGTGGTACTGCTCCCAAGGGGGCATCTGAAACGTAGGGGGACTTTGGGGATTTTGTCTGTGGTCCTAATGACTGGGACGCAGGACAGACCGTGATAGAGGCAAGGATGGTAAACATCCGGCCATGCACGGAATGCTCCCACGTAACTGCCCCTCCTAAAATGCCCCTGACTCCCCCTCCATATGCTCTCCATACAAAGAAGGGATTATTCTGAAAAATGACCATCGATCAAGACCTGTCACCGGCAGGGGCCATCTCACCAGGGATGGTTCATGATCTCCTGGGTGCCTTTAAATTGAAGTTCGTTAGTCTAGGCTAACAGACCACTGAATTCAGTCTAACTGAATTCAGCTACCTGTGTTTCCCCCAATCTGGGATGCCACAGATCGTAAAGGGAATCATTGCTGTACTTACCACTAAGAAAGAAAACGATGCTGTGACCCAGGGCTTACTCATTGCTTAGATTTGTACTTTAGAATTACTGGAAATGCTCTTTAATACTTATTTAATCATTGTTATATATCATGGGATATTATTAAGTACAAAGAATATTTTATTTTCTTAAAGATTTTATTTATTCATTAGAGAGGGAGAGAGGGTGTGAAAGAGAGCATGTGCGTGGGGAGGGGCAGAAGGAGAGGGAGAGAGAGAGAGTCTCAAGCAGACTCCCAGCTGAGCGTGGAGCCCGACAAGGTGGGGCTCGATCTCACCACCCTGAGGTCATGACCTGAACTGAAACCAAGAGCCTGAGGCTTAACCTGAGCACCCAGGCGCCCCACGAGGATTATTTTAAATGCAATGAACTGCTGACCGTATTCCTAACCTATTCACGGTCCATGCCTGCAGGCTTCAGGGTCCACCTCTTCTGGATCGTGTTTCAACTCAGAGCCATCAACACCCATGTTTCCCACACAGTGTCATCCTCTGAGACACCAAGTGTAGACGACACTGCCTTTCTTCAAAGAGCACGGCCCCAGCATCTCTGAGATTCTCTTCTGAGCCACTGAGACTCACTGCACATGCGTGGTGCTGGCTCTTCCTTGATCTTCCCACAGGGGTCAACAGAAGGTTTTCAGATAATAAACGAGACTTACTCCCTTTCTCAAATGGCCATAGAGCATTTTGTTGTCTGACCCACGGAGGCCCTGGCTGTTGGTGCCCGGTCAGGCCTCCCGGCATCACCACAAAGAACACACATGGTCCGTGGTGTATACCACCGTCACGGGTGGAAGAGCAACAATTTCAAGGTCACAAGATGGGTCCTGAGAATATAGACACTAAAAGAGGAAGAAGCGGATCTCATAGAATCTCATAGAATCTATGAAATGCTAGAACATGAGTTGGTTCGTGTGGATCCATGCCCAGAGGAAAAAGCGGATCTCATAGAATCTCATAGAATCTATGAAATGCTAGAACATGAGTTGGTTCGTGTGGCAACAATTTCAAGGTCACAAGATGGGTCCTGAGAATATAGACACTAAAAGAGGAAGAAGCGGATCTCATAGAATCTCATAGAATCTATGAAATGCTAGAACATGAGTTGGTCCGTGTGGATCCATGCCCAGAGGAAGAAGCGGATCTCATAGAATCTCATAGAATCTATGAAATGCTAGAACATGAGTTGGTCCGTGTGGATCCATGCCCAGAGCTAGTGACGGCCGGGAAGCTGTCTCAGAGACCCTGTCTGCTGACACGCCTGGGGCTCCTGTCTCAGGAGGGCGCGTGTAGTTGTCCCAAGGCTGTAGAGGTGGCAGATGTAGCAAATAAAAATAGAGGACACCTAGTTAAATCTGAATTTCAGATAGAAAAAACCAAATAATTTTTAGTTTAAGTCCCAAATAGTTCATGAAATATTCTTATACTAAAAAAAAAAAAAAAAAAAAAAAAAGGTGTGAGATGTGAATTTCACTGGGCATATCCTGTGTCTTTTCCGGCGATCTCGCTGTGGTGCTCCGTGTACAGCTAATCTGAACAGACGTGGCCAGGATACCAGGCCCAGACTTGGGTTCCTGTAGGACTCGGCTGCCCTGCTGCTCTCCCCTCTCGAGTAGGAGCTCAGGGTGTGGAGGACACAGGGATGAGGCGGCCTGGTCGGAACCTCCTGATGTATTTATAACCAGCCTAGAATCAGCCTCCGTTTGGCTCATTTCCCACTCGTCCTGCACTAGTCACTGATGATGTTGGGATAATGGGGAGGAGGCTAGGCTTGGGGCCCTGGGGGTGGGGGGGTCAGAGCTCCATGCAAGGACAGACCTTCACAAGCCGCAGTCAGGCTCCAATAGAGAGACTCCCAACACTGAAGCAGTGACTGCCTAAGGGGCTCAGACCGGGAGGTATTTTGGACAAGCGGAGAAGAAAAAGGTTCCCGGGGATGGGGACTGATTTGCACAATGCAATGTGAACATAAAGGGGTCAGAGGAGACCTAGGAAGACATGCCGGAAGTCCCACGTGCCTGGACAATGAGCGCATTGGGAACTGGGCTGGCCTCTCCGTGTAACTTGCTATCTGCATGATCTTGGACCGCTAACTCAGTTCCTGAACATCAAACGGACAAGTAGCCAGCCTGGGAACTCCCGGGGCACCGAGCAATGCAGTTTGAAAACCACTTCTGAGGGCTTGAGGGGGAGCGAAGGACTTCAGACACGAGACCCACACGATCAGATGTTTTAACAATCATCGCGACAACCACAGCCGTCTACCAGTGATGGAAGACTCGCTGCATGTGCTAAGCACTTGGCTCTTGTTAAGAATATCGATAATAGAAGCTTCTGGGTTGGTCCCACATACTAGAGCCACGGCATTAGGTGCCAGACAGGGTGATAAGCATTTACTTGCATTATCTCATTTGGCCTTCACCACACCCCTCTGAGGCTGGTTTTTATGCTCCCCACCTGGTGAAGAAGGAAACTGACATCAACACAATGACCAGACTTGCCCCAAGTTGCCCAGAGGTAGTAGCAGAGCCAGGACCAGAGCCCGGACTGCTGACATCAAGGCCGGGTGGCCATCTCTCCATGCATAACTGCAACTCCTGGAAAGCCACGGAAGTGCCCTCACGTGGCACATTCTGCCGCCTTCCCTGGGAAAAGGCAGAAGCCCAGTCTCTCCAAACACAAAGAAAGGCTAGAATCAGAATTCCAGGAGCATCCTAGTTTCTGCGCATATTTTAAAGGACAAATCAGGCTACAATTAGAAAGCCCCTCACCAAAATTCCAGCCACATGCTAACAGGCTGCGGTCAACATCCACAGGGGGGTCAGGAACCGAGTCTCAGCGGGAGGGTCTCTGAACCGGGGGTCCCCGAGGGTATGCTGCCTAAGGGACTAGAGGCAGGCACCTGATTTCTCTGCCAAGTGCCTGCAATTATAGCAATTCTCTCAGTGCCACAGACTCCCAGGAAAGAGTCATCTGGCGCTCGGTTAAACTGATTAGGAATCACTTTCTGTTTCAGCCTCATCCCTGAATCTCAGCAGCGAGTAGAGTTGCTGCCCAGGCTTTCCAATCGGCATGGATCCTGACGGCTCCGGGATCGTCCCAGGCACCCTTGGCAGTCCTGGGGATTTTGTTTCTGCCCCTGCCCCTCGCCGGGCTTCCCACTCCTTTCCATCTCACCTTGGAGAGATTCCAAAACTACAGCTCAGGAGCTTCTCCTCAATCCCATTCAGAGCGTAGGGTCCCTCCGGAGCTTGACTTAGCCTGGGCACTGCCAGCAGACAGCCCATGGGGGCCCATGCTTTGCCTGCGGGGACCACTCCCTGGTCTTAATGGCGTGATATCTCCATGTCTCTCTCCCGGACACCTGCAGGGGGCTCTTCCCCAGTCCTTTCCTGTCAGTTTCTCACCTCTGCTGGTATATTAGTCAGTTCTTTGTCACACAACCACCTCAGAACCCCACTGGTTTACCACGACACTCATTTAGTTTCAAATTTATGGATCTCTAGGTCTGACCCAAGTTTGACGGCTCTAGACTGAGTTCACGTGGCCCAGGCTGGACCCAGGCTTCAGGACAGGTTCTGACCTCCTGGGCATGTCATGTTCTGGGGCCCGGGCTGAAGGGGCAGCATGCTCTTTCCCTAGCAGATCATAAAGGCACAAGGGTCTGAGGACAAACGGGGATGGATCTTAGGGTCTCGGCTCCAAACAGCCCATGGTCACTACTGTTCACATCCCGGTGGCCAAAGCAGTCATCTAACGCGGTTCGTCACCATCGTACACACCACCCACTATGGTGGCAAAAACTGCAAAGTCACATGATAAAGAGTGTGGACGTGTAACTGTAACCCACGGATGGCGTACAAATCCGAGCAACAGAGACACTCATTGGCGTTCTCTCTGCGGCCCTCCGCTGCCGACTTCTGCCACAGGATTACCTGCCACATCCTAGATGAGCCCCGAGGCCAGAGTCCGAGGCTGTGCACGTGCGCGCCCCTCTGGAACTGCCACGGGAACGAGGTGTGGGCCTGTGGCTCCCACCCGAGAGCACACGTGACCCTGCTGTGACCCCATGGTGACCCTGCGACCTCCCCAGAATCATGGAAACAATAGAACAACTTGCACATCTGGATTCCCAGGACGAGTGTCTGTTCCCCGAGTACCTTGACTTGTCCTGGAGAGCCCAGGCTTCTGGGAGGCAGGCTCGGGCCCTCAACACCCGGAGCCAGAGCATCGTTTAGCTTTAAAAGGCCTCATACGGCTCAGGGTCCCACAATGCTCCCAGCCCACCTCGCCCCAGGGATCTGTCAGACACCGCACAGTCTTGATACCGAGACTCCCTACACCAGGACAGGCAGGGTACGTGCAGGGCATCTCGTCGGACCCCCTTGTATGCAGATGGGGAAACTGAGGCCCAAGAACGGAAAGGCACCCCAGACAGTGACAAGGTCCCCCGTCTCCCACCTCAGTGCTTTTCTGACACCCCAAAGAACCCGATGACTACAAGGCCTACCGGCCCCGAGGCCCTCCCATTATCCCACACTAACCTTGCCTCTGTCCTGTCTTGGGCTCTTCAAGAATCCAGGCAGAAGCTGTGGGCCAGCTCATCTGTTTCTGCTTGAAAGGAATGGCATTTTCCCAGGGAGGGTGAGCTGGTGATAGAACCAGGGACAGGCGCTCCTTCCAGAAAGCCAGGGTCTGGACAAGGCCGGGCTGGGCGGAAGGAGAGGCTTCAGCATCCAATTAGCACCCTCTGCCCTTGGAGCCGCTGGCTGAGAGGCGCTGAGCAGGCCGGCCGGTCCGCTGGTGAATGAGCACTAATTGGGTGTCAAGCACGCCAGGGCCCACCGGCTCCCCTCACTTCCCCGCTAAACTCTCCGAGACCACCGCAGAGAGCCGAGGGGCGGAAGGCAGCTAATTGGTCCGGCCTGCCCGGCAGTCCCTCTCCCCACATTCTGATGCCCTGTCACTCAGCTTCCTTTGTCTTCCATTTCAAGGGCTTGGGGAAAATTGCCCACATCTGCTGAGAAGTTTCCTGTAAACCCCGGGGTGGGAGGGGAGCGTATTTTAAAAGAGGCTCTAAGCAGGGACATTTTGGCACATTTCCCACAAGTGGCCCCAGTTGTCCTGACTGTGGAGAACTGTGGGGACGGCCCTCCTACACACTCCTTCACACTCCTGCTTGTCCGTATTTTTAGACGAGAGTTTCCAAGTCACCCGAAAGCTAATGAAATGGGTTTTGTTGCCTTTTGCCTGTCAGCATCACGGTTCATCTGGGGGTGGGGGGGGCTATTAATACTACTTCTGAACTAGAAGAAACCCTACTTACCTTGGAGGAGGCAGGTGTGGATGGGAGCAAGTGTGTGGGCACACACACAGGTGTCTGGTGACCCGTGTTTTAAGCACAGTGGACACACAAAATACTGAACTTCCGGGAGTAGGGAAGTAAGGCTGGAATTTCTTTAACAGGTGTGGCTGAGATGATATTTTGAGATACAAATCTCTCCAATCTGTGCTTTTGCTCCCCTGTGTTTTCCCCGCTCACTCCCACCCCCAAGCCAGTCGTCAGCACTGTGCTCACTGCCTTGGGAGAGAGGCAGCAGGGCAAAAACCAGAAATAGCCTGCAAATCTCTCTGGCTTTTGTGTTCCACGGGGGAAGGGGACTTCTCAGGCCTGGAGAACTGTCCAGAAGCTGGGGGAGAGTTGGGGTTCACTTTCCACCCAGCTCCCATCCCCAGCCCACCCCTCGGGGGCAGGGAGGAAAGAGACCTAAGGGAGAATGGAAGAGAACCCATTCTCATCGCTCGCCCTCTGGGAGGGTCGCTCAGGCAGAATGAACTGTGAATAGCCCTTATATCACTGCCCCCTCTTCAAGCAGGACGCAGAAGCAACGGAAGGCCACTAGGCCCTGTAGGAAGCCATAGAAAGAGGGCGCTGTGGGGACCAATGACTCAGGGCAAGGGGCCTATTCCCTTACCGTCCCTCCCAGTGCTTTGGCTCTCCCTAAGAGCCCAGATTTGCAACTCTTCCCTGTGAGCAGGGACCCCTAAACAAGATTGAGAGTAATTTCCACCCCTCAAGTTCGATGAAATGAGGGTTCAGAGTCCAAAAGTCAATTTAGTAACAGAAAAAAAACCATCTAAGGTAAAACGCCTTACACACATGGATGGGTAGACACACAGTCTGTGGCCTGAGGATAAATACGTACACCTTCCTTCGCTTGATCTGAAACAGCCCTCCCTCTCCGTGCAGCTCCCCCTCCTCTTAGCCTGCCCGTTCTCCATAGCATTCATCACTACCTGACATTACATTCGGTACCTAAGTGTTTATTTAGTTACCGTCCTTACACCCGAGGTTGGGGACGTTGTTTGGATGCCTAGATGAGGGCCTAGCACAGAGGAGCCTTCAAAAGGCTTAGAATGAGTGAGCCGTGTGCGTGCTCAGTGGTGACACCTACTGGCCAAGGGGATATTACATCCCAACTCTACTAAACCTGATCCCTGCGGACCCCAAAGGTGGAGGGAGGACCTTTCCTGGTCCTCTAAGTGATAGGACTGGGAAACCCCAGGCCAAGAAGAAATTTGTCTGGACCTAAGATTTAAGAGGGAGCCTGGGGATGGGGGCAGAAACATGTGGGAGTGAAACATGAGTCTTACGAAGAAGAAAAGGGAAGATAAGGTGAGATCTCTGACTCACAGTGTAGCCAGCAAGCCTCCCATTCTGCACAGCTGTCACCTTCCTTCCATTTAGTTCTCCTCTTCTCCCTCTTTTATCTCAATTCGCTTCTCTCAAATTTTTGTTGAATGGAAGCGCCAGGTGAGGAGGAAGGTGAGGAGAGGAGACAGCTGCAAGGGAAGTATAAAGCCCACCCCGGAACAGCTTAAAATCAAGTTAAGGAGATGGCACACAGGGGTGTGTCTTGACCTCCAGCGTCTACAGAGTACTTCGAGGCTTGCAACGCGCTTTCCCATGTATTTCTTTATTGGCTCTTCCCCTGACCTATCCTGGTGGGCAGGACAGTCACCATCTCTGTTTTATTAATAAGGACCCTTGAACTCAATGAAGAAAGTGATTTGTCCAAAGTCCCACAAAGAATCTTGGCAGGGCCGAGTCCTCTCCAATTTTATTCTTTCTGATGTTTTTGCTTTGGAGTCTCAGTCATTAGGGAGTAAATCTCCCACTGGGGAGGTGAGGCACACAGCCAGGACACAAACAGTAGACCACAGCAGAGCACCGGAATTCACAGGACTCGGGGGGCCCAGGGGTGGAAGAGCTGACCCTGCCCTCTGGACAAGTTTTTACCACTGTTACTTTCCCATGAACGGTATCATGTCAGACCTGGAACTTTAATAAAGTGGGAACCTTGAGGTTCTCCAGCAAGGGTCAGGAAGCCAGGTCCTCCTCATCAGGGCATCCACATTCTGGTCTTTATAAGAGGAAACCACTGACTGCACCCCTGGGAATATTTGCCCTAATTCATTATCAGACTGCTTGCAATTATCAAACTGTGCTCCCTCGAGTTGACCTTTAGCTGGGGAACAGCTATATTTAGAGAAAACCAGCCCTTTGTAATTACCCCCACTCAGATTACTTAAAGGTCGGCTGCAGATGTGACAGTCTGATCCGTGGGAAGGGCTGTTTCCAGGATCCTTCGATAATTATTCAAACCAGACAATAATTAGCAAATGTTTTCTACAAATGAATCCATCCCTGTTGTTCAGCCCCAGAAGGGAGCCCTGAAGGCTTACCAGGCCAAAGTTGCCCCCTGTAAATACAGTAACAACAATCCCCTCACGCACATCGCACATCCATCCCTTTACAGTTTACAAAGAGCTTCATATCTCCCCTGGCTTACTCCTCACACCGGCCTTAACAGGAGACACACGTTCGTACTTTACAGGTGAGAACACTGAGGCTCAGAGAGGGTAAGTAGACTTGCCCCGTCACATGGTTGAACCAAGACTTCACTCCAGGTCTTTCTTGCTCTTTCCTTCGGCAAACATTTACTGAGTGCCTACATTCAGCTTGGACTTTCAGCCAACACTGGCCCCTGTGTTCAAAACTCAGGGTGGAATGGGGAGACATGAAACGTTAAAACACCAGGGGTAGCAGCCTCTCTAGGGAGTGTCCATAAATTCCCCACAAGAATGACTTTGGATATCAGAAGCGAAGAGTCCATCTGTCTAAGGAGATTAAGGAAGGGTTTGGGTGCAAGTCAACCAAAGACAATGGATGAAGGTTCCAGATTGGGAGGAAGGAAAAGCATTAAAATGGAGTCAACTGATATCCTCACTTAGCACACTTACAGTAACTAACGAAATAGCACATGTCACCTGACCCCAGTGTGAAGAGGGATTGAGGACGTAGATGACATTACCTCAAGCATCACTGTCCTGGTTATAAGGATAATCCTGGAGTCCGCGGCTTCCAAGAAACCCACGGAAGGACAGTTTGGGCAGGGAGGGTCTTTAAGCCCACTTTCCCTTCACCTAAAGAAGGTCCATTTATATATGTTTTACATTTTAAGCTTCCATTTAATAAGGAGCCCATGATTTTTAAAAATATAGAAATTATTGGTTTATAGAATTAATTATAGGTACGGTGGTTAAAGATATTTATGAAGTGCCATGAGTATTGACTTCACAATTTCTTATTTAAGGTGAAAAAAAAGAAAAAATAGTCATCAATAGTTTCTGTAAATAAACAGAAACAGTCTCCACTGACTGGGCAATCAGCTGATTCGAACAAAATGAAATAACGATGAAAAATAATGATGCTTAAATTGATAATTCTCATCTATGTAGAGTTTACTCCATGTTGGGGACTCTTCTAAGTACTTGACCCGCAGTAGTTCATGTGCGTGTCCCTACAACCCCGCGATGTGGGTACCATGGGTCCTAACATCACCGCCATTTTGTAGGTGAGGTAACTGAGGCAAGAGGGCTCGCGAGAGGTGACACACACGGGACGGCGCACTTACACTGAGCACACCAGCTGCGCAGCGGCAGAGAAACGGCAGCCAATGGGCACGGGGTGGAGGACTTCCGGAAGAGTCCGTGTTCCTTCTCAGTGGGCAAACGGACAAGGCTGCGGATCACAGGAACCCGCACACCTCCTACATCTGACTGAGCTGCTGGTGACATGAGCTTAGAACGGTGGGCTTCTAGAAGAGCCGGAGTAGCTGCCCAGGCCCTTCTAATTCAGAGATTCTGCAGTTTCCGTCATGTGGATTTGGAGATGGAGGGTCTTCTGAATAACCCGGGCTTTGGGGCAAGCTCACAGGGGCGCACAAAGGTGGGGGCAGAGGTGACAATGGCTTCATTATATCACCCACTGAGCCTCCACTGGGGAGAAATTAATACCTCATGCAGATGTGAGTCTGAGGTTTGCTTATGCTATGCTGGGGGCGGGGGGAGAGAGAGAGAGAAGGGGAAAAAAATGGCCAAGTCTTAAACCCTTAGGATAAACCCCACCATAAAGATAGTCTGTTCCTCTTTAGGGAAGATATTTGTCCAACACTTCAGAAACTCTCATTTATCTACAAACATGATTTATTTTTCCATTTATTGCATCAAATTTCCATTATTCTCTTCATTCATGCAAATCCCCAAAGGCCTGCCCTCTGCAGTCAGCTGACACTTCCTGGGCACCCTCCCAGTGTCGGGCCGAGTCTAGGCTCTGGGGACGCAATGCAGAGTGAAAAGCCTGGAACACGGGGCCTGGATCTGCACTGTCCCGTCCTGCAGCCCCTAGCCACATGTGGCAATTTAAATTTAAATTAATTAAAAGTACTGAAAATTAAAAATTCAGTTGCTCAGCCCCCGTGGCCACATGTCAAGTGTTTAACGTGTAGCCAGCACCGTGACCTGTCAAACACAGTGCAGACAAAGAATATTTTCATCATCATAGAATATTCTACTGGAAGCACTGGTGGATGAACCAATGCTCGAACTGGGTGGGAGGTAAGCCCGCTTTCATGACTAGCTTCGCTCTACAGTGATGGTTGCCTGTCTTCCTAAGTATTCGATCGTTCTGGGTTTTAACCGATCCACATGGCTCGGCTCAGCTCGGCCGAAGGAGAGGAAGAGTAGCGCTCAGCTACATTTGGGTGCCACGAGCTCGGTAACAAGAGGTGTTTCAGGAGAACATAATGTATGGACACAACCAGACGGCGATTTGCGGCGCACCTGCTCGTCTGAGCTGGTCTCGCTGTGCGCATGCGCGTGGACTCACGTATCCTCACAGACACACGTGCTCCCGCATAGATCTGCTCACTTAGATACACACGACCACACAAATATCAGGCTCACACAGTCAGGAGCACACACACGCAGACATGCACACTCTTACACACGTGTGATTTTATGTGCAGTCCCATCCAGCTCCTGCAGATACACACACACACACACACACACACAGTGTTTTACACAAAGGCATCCTGCATTACTGCCAGGTTGTCACACATGATTGAGTTGGCTACAGTTAAGTTCTGTGGCTTTTCGCTATCCTGATATAATACAGAAACAGATGGCCCAATTTTTCTTGCATTTTCCAGATTCAAGATAAATGCTCGGGAGCTCCACGGTAACCCTGTCCTTGGGAACCATCCATTCATTCACCGTTCAGCAAACATTGATTGAGGGCCTAGAAATCGACAGAATCACAGAGAAGGTTGGTAACTAAACCACAAAAATTCCACCGGGAGTTTCAGGCTCAGGGGAGGGAGAAGGTATCCTGCAGCACACGGGGCGTCCGGGCCCTCCCCTGGGACCCAAACTGTAGGTGTGACCCTACCACCTCCCACCCCGTGTCCCTGCCAAGGGTACCGGGCTGTAATTGAATGGGGGCAAGGACAGGGGGCATTAAGTCTCTAGGTAAGAGCAGATGGTGTGGATTGGAGGGGTTCAGAGGTAGACACACCTGTCAGCCGCAGCCAGATGTCCTCTTTCTCTTGCCTGCACCTCTGGACTCTCGCCCGCGCCCAGCACTCGCCCTCAGCATGTGCTCAAGTTTTCCCGTTTAACGAAAGCCTCGCTTTATCCCACAGCCTCCTTCCTTACCTCCGACTGGTGTCTACATTCTCTGTCACAGCAAACATCCCCCAAACTATTGTCTTAACCCTCATTCCGGCTCTTGAGCCCACCACAGCACGACTTGCGACTGGCCCCTCCACGCCACGAAGCTGCTCGCCCCGAGTCACCAATGGCCACCACCCTGCCAGGTCTGATGGTCTTGGCTCACTCCCCATCCTGCCAGACCACCGTGCTGCACTTTACATGGCAGGTCAGCTCCTCCAGAGTCCCTTCCCATTCTCAAACTCGGTCATGTGCCAGGCACCGTGGGGGACTGTAGTAAGCATGAGTCCAGATGGCCGCTGTGGTGCTATCCTGTTATGAGGCTTTATGATGCCATAAACACCCTTGGTTTGGGGACAAATTATGTCCTCAGGCAAGGAGGGGTCCAGCGTGCCATCTTCCCTGCAGCTGAACCCCAAAGCTTAGCTTCATTTTCCTGGCACATGGAACCCAGGGCAGTGGAAGAATTAATTGGTGGGCTCAGGGAGGGTAGATAGGATGTAGGGTCTTATAAGTCTGTTCTGGGTTAACGTGTGTCCCTGAAAAGATATGTTAAAGTCCTAGAATACCCGTATCTCAGCATGTAACCTTATTTGCCAAAAAGGTGGTTGCAGATGTCATTAGTAAAGATGAGGTCATACTGGAGTAGGTCAGGTCCTTAATCCAATACGACTGGTGTCCCTCTGGGAAGGTGGTCATCCGACGCCGGAGGACTGAAGTGATGCCTCTATCGGCCCAGGAGCACTGGGGCTCCTTGAAGCCAGAAGAGCGTTGGGCTCGCGTGATAGCTGAGCTCCTTCATCCGCCCCATCCTGCATAGGCTCCCTCTCCTCTGTAGACGCTGGTCCCCAAAACATCTTGCCATCAGCATCTGCCTCCAGAGAACACAACCTACAGCAAGAAGACTCACCCTTGCCGCATCCATCATACGGTGGCCAGCAGCAGCTGGCTGTTGCCAAAGCCACCAACCATTGGGGTCCAGGCAGAACTGGGGTGAGGGTCGCCCTCCAAAGCAGCTTCGCTTGGCCTAAATCCTCACAAAGTCTTCCTGGATTTCTGTCCCTTTCTGTCCAGGATTTCTTGTCCAGAATCTTACCAGGTGTCTCATGGAAAAAAAAAAAAAAAAGCATTCTGTCCGTTCCTGGCCTTCTGCTGACCAAACTGCTCCAATCCGGACCACATGAGAGGCCAGATGGGAAACAGTGCATTTCATCCACTCCAACCTCGTCCTCAGAACACCCTCTCCCCCCCTGCTTGAAAAGAAAAGCTGCCATGCAAATCAACGGTTATGAACCAGACTCAGGGTGGGGGTGCGGGGGGAGGGGGATGGAGAGAATTGGGGGAGGAACAGGAGTAGGCTCTGTTCCGCATGTAAAACACCTAGCCCCGAGCCAGGTCCACAGCGAGTGTCCAATAAATGATAGCTATTATCATCATTATTATTATTATGAACCACTAAGCTATCACCAGTAGTCGGTCTGCTGGCAGCGGGAGGCAGTGCGGGCTGGGCTGCTCCCTGCTCCAGATCACTAACCCGGGCTAAGTGGTGGTAATTACGACTTTGAGGAATACTAGTAACTGTGCCAAGTTCCAGAACAGCTACAGCAATGAGTCAAGAGGCCTCTGGCTCAGCTCCGGACTGCAAGGCTGAGCAGAGATTTGCACAGTTGGCCATGTGGGTGTAGTCCAAGGACATTGCGGGAAGACCGGCCCTGTGGCACCAGGGAGAGGAGAGCCCCTCCTGGACGCACGGTGGGGAAGGGGTCCAGCACCAGCGTGCAGGAGGACCACAGGGTTCCAAGCCTGTCGTAGTGACCCTGTCCCAGCAGCCTGGGCCCCACGGAAGCTCTTCTGTGGCTCACTAAGGATCTCTGCATGGGCCCTGCTTCACCGGGAGCCACAGAGTTTGATGCAGCCTGGCTGCGCCCCAGCCTGGGCTGCAAAAATCTGCCAATCATGTCACCATGAAAGCACCGGGGCTAGGCAAGGCCTCACGGGAAATGCTTGGGGTTGCCAGAAGCCCAGTTGCACATGAAGCTTGATACACAAGGAGTTAACGTCTTCCTTTTTAGAAAAGTGATTTCTTCCCCTGCCCCCTTGAAAATCTGCCCCTGCCTTACCCTGAATAACCAATGAGCAAGCAGACAGGCCCCATGAAGTCTCAGCAGCTAAGAGGTAGCTGAAACCCTCCCTTCCTCCCCACAGCCGACAGCCCCAAGGGCAGCAGGACAGGACAACGTGAGCAGGGGCCCAGCAGTGAGCTCCAGATAGCCCACTACCTGGCCCGTATTTCCTGTCTGTTCACAGCGCATCAGCTCCCTCCAACTGGGAAGTGAAGGTGGGGCTCTCCCCCCAAATTCCTCCTGGCCAGGAGACTGAACTTCTGTGGAATGCTTTTGCTCAGAGTGTAGAATGAGCTCCTGTGATCAGTGACTTCCCACCACGTCCACATCCCTGAGATCCAGGTGCACGGACCCACCATGCTCTCCCTGCCTCCAAGCTTCAGGCACATGCTCTTTCTTTTCCCTGGAAGACCCATGACCAACGGTGAACTCCCAGTCATTGATCAGTGCCCATCTCAAGCATCTGTTCCTCTTTGTAACTCTTCCTACCCCCTTCTCCAAGCCCAGTGATTTAATAACCTCTCCCTCCTCAGTGCTCCCACTGCACCTTGAGCTTCCTTGTAACTTTGCAGAGCATTTGTCTGTCTCCCCTGCAAGTGGCTCCACATTTGGGGGACCCTGACTTTTCATCTCTGTACCTCTGGCATCTGGCAATTGGGAGGCATTGCTTCATATTCATGGCTATAGTGGAAAATGAAGACAGGTGAAAGGAAAGGACAGACTCAGAAGACCCTGGAAAAAAGTGAAAGAGAGAAGGGAGAAGAGAAGGAGGGAAGCGGGAAGGAGAAGGGAATGAGATAGAGGGAAAGTGAGCTAGAGAGTTGGGGAAATGGGGCCAGGAGGGGTCACTCGCGACTGGGCCCCGGTGTACCTTCTGTGCAAAGCTCCTTGTGCCCCGTGCTGCTCCTGAAGCCTGGGATCGCCGGCCTCGGGAGACAGCCAGATACAGTAAGCGGCACAGGCAGGAACTCCATATAAAGATGTGCCTGAGGAAGGTGGGTTGCTGCCAAGTGGCCCCGATGCCAAACCCAAGGTCAACCACACCCGGGTTCTAGCAGAATCCCTGGATGGAACCCCACTTACTCCTCATGCCTTGTTGTCCATCTTCCAGTCTGCCCCTCTTTGGCCCTGACCCCGACTCTTGACCAAGCACTCCCCTGGCCTACGAGAGGTGTCCTGCCTTTCTTGAATCCTCGTACCTATGTTAAAACCGTGCTGATCCTTCTCGTTAGTTCTGATCTCTCCCTTCCTCCCCGCTCATGTCTGGCTGAAGATATTAACATTGCGAATTTGGTTGGTGTATAAATGATTTCAAATCGATTCCTAAATAACTGTCCCCTATACTGTCGACCTGCGCTAAAGTGAGACGCAGACGTTGCTTGCAGACAGCCGCAAAGGAACATGTGACCTGAGCCCAGATCTTCATTTACAAAACGGGAGCTAAGTGGAAAACTCAAGTGCTTTTTCATTTACTCAGAAGTGATGAGGGCCACATTCCTCCAGTGAACGGCCTGCGTGTGCCCGGCAGCCACACACCTGCCCCTCCGTGCACAGCTCCCGTCCTCTAGCCGGACGCTAGGAGCAGTCCCCACTCTCACAGACCCCACACACTTAGGAAATCTGCAGGCTTTTTCAGAGTTAGTAACTTGAGTCTTAGGGTACACGTGGCAGAACCTCCTGGAAATGGATCCCATTCCCCCATCCTGCACACAGACCAGCGGGGGCCCAGCCAATGCCTACTGGATCAATGAATGAATGAAAAAAATAAATGAAGGAGTGAACAAATGGATGTGTGTACAAAAAAAAAAACCCACAAATTATAGTGTGAAGGAGTAAATACGTGAATCAGGAAATCAGGAGACCCACTGAGCACTCGAGGCTACTCCGGACATCCAGGAGGTGTGACTGCAAGATCAGCCCCTGGGAGGCTGCGTGGCGGCCTTTCCGAACACTTCCTTTTTCCATTATAAGCGTGACTGCCCTTCGGAAAGACATTTATTTAAAGCACATCGTCCCTCTCTCTTTATTGTTCACCAGCCAAGACTTCGCGATCATTTTCTATCTCCAACCCTGAAGAACAACCTCAGAGGAAGAGGTAGTGAGCTCCCCGTCGATGGGGTTTATAAGCAGACACCGGACGCGGTGAAGATAATCCTCTCCTCCAGTAGACAGGGTTCCTTCCAAGTCTGAGTTTCTCTGTGCTCCACGTAAGCAGAAAATCGTCACCCAGATCCTTCCCTTAGTTTTTCCCTTTGAATGACACTCCGTACCAGGGAGAAAGAAAGCATTCAATAAGCAGTAGCTATACGCCATTCATCTGTGAAATGCCAGGCTGGATTCCCAAGCATAAAGATTCTATAGCACCCCCTACTGGCACTTATCATAGTTGCAGCTTAACATGTATTGATCAAAGTCTGGTTCTCCTACTAGGAGATTAGGTATTTCTCACCTTATTTTAGGAAGCAGTTAGTGTGGTGGTTAAAAGCATGAGCTGAGTTCATACTGTGTCTCTTCTGCCTTTACGGCGTCACCTTGGGCAAGTTACTAACCTCTCTGTGCCTCAATTTCCTCGTCTGTAAAAAGGATGATAGTGGCCGCCTTATGGGGTTGCCGTGAGTGTTAAATGAAATAATTCAACCAACATGCTTTGCACAGTGCCTGTCACATAGTAAGTAACCACGGCTGCTATTATTTTAATAGTTTATTTGATAGGAGAAACTATAGAGTCACCATTATTTAGCCGACGAATTTTACAAATATTTTCCATCATATTTGAGCATGATTTGAAGACAAATCGGTCAACAATCTGACCCTCTTGTTGGTTTTTCTGTCTGGTACTAGTGATATCTGTCCGATAATCTCTAAAGTTTTGAACTTCCTTCAGTGCTCCTTCCCAACCCTTGGTGGATATTGCTATTTGAAGATGTATTTATTTGTTTCAACTCACAGACGCTCTCTCCTTCAATTATGGCTTCACTTCTAGAAACCTCTCTGCTTCTGGGACTTCCATTAAATGGGCAGTGAATTTCCTGGATCTGGCCTTCCATGGCTATTTTTACTCATATTCCCCATTCGTTCTGAGGTTCTTTTCCTTTTCATTTTCATTTAACGCTTCTGTTCTACCTCTTCAAATCTTCATCTGAGTTTGGGAGAGTTTCTCAAGCTAGTTTTCTAATTCATCAGGCTGTTCTTTGTCATGTCCATTCGGCCAGGCACAGCCTTGATGGGGTAGAAACCAATGGAAACATACCTTTCCCTTCTAAGAACTCTTTTATTGTTTTCAGATTGATCTTTTAACATCAACATAACAGTATCTCACCCAAGTAAGAGGGCTTTTTGAAATATTGTTTCCCCTGGGTGCACAGTTCGTGCTGAATGTTCAAACTGGTCTTCCAGCCCTTCTCTTTGAATCGCTAAGTCTCTTCACAAAACCAGCATCTTTTCACCATTTCCTCGTGCTTGTTGATGACATTTCTGGGTGGTTCACTTTGGATAATCTGCTGGTAATTAGTAAGTCCCCATACCTTTCCCGAAAGTGACCAAGGGCAATGAGCCATCAGGGTTCATAAATTTAAATTAGCTTCAGCTGCAAGAGACGAAAAAACAAAAAACAAAAAACAGTGGCTTAAGCAAAATAGAAGTTTATTTCTCTCTCAAGAAAAAGAAATCCAGAAGCTGTCAGTCTAGCTTTGATTCCGTGTTCCACAGGGTCAGGGGTTTTGGCTCTTTCAGTCTTATTGCTCCACCTCCCTTAGCATAGGGGCTTATGTCACGGTCCAAAGTGGATGCTTCAGCTCCAGCCCTCAAGTCCGGAATCCAGCCAGCAGTAGGAAGGTGGGGAAAACTCAAAACCCTCCCTTTAAGACCACTTTCTGGACAGGCGCCTGGGTGGCTCAGTCGGTGAAGCATCTGACTCTTGATTTCAGCTCAGGTCATGATTTCTGGGTCATGGGATCAAGCCCTCAATGAGCCCTGTGTCTGGCTCCATGCTGGGCGTGCAGCCTGATTGGGATTCTCTCTCTCCCTCTGTCCTTCCCCCACCCCTCAACCACCCCTCCAACACACACACTCTCTCTCTCTAAAAAAAAACCAAAAAATCAAAACACAGAAAATCCACTTCCTGGAGATGATCGTTACCATTTCTACTCACGTTCCAGAGGTTAAACCACAATCATATAAACACCTAACTCTAAGGGAGGCTAGGAAATGTGACTTTTATTCTGAGTGGCCACTTGACCAACTAAAAATTCTACTGCTATGAAAGAAGGGGAGAACAGATAGAACAGATACTAGGGTACAATCAGGTTTTCTGTTTGGTTGGTTGTTCTGTTGTTGTTGTTGTTGCCATCTTGGGGATGGCTATAAGAGGACTGAGCCCTACCCCTTCCTCCGCCACCAGAAGTTTCTAACATAGAATGTTTCCCTTATTTCCATCTGTACCACTCTGATCCAGGAACTAAGGAGTAGGGCAGAGTAAAATTGTTTCCTTCATTCCACCAACCAGTACCTACCTCTACCGGCACTCTCCACTTCCAATTTTATTTTGTTTTGTTTTGTTAAAACTCTCAGAGGTTTCAGAGGAATGGCTAAGATCTCCTGGCGGCTTTCAGAAATGGTGCAGAATGTCCCTGTTCCCTCCGTTGCAGCACTGTAGCAGGAACGACGAGAGGAAATCAGGTTCAAGAGCTTCATTCCATTTTGGTTCAAGAACCTAAAACACAGATTAGATCCTATGAGTCCACTGTTGAAAATCCTGCCCCCAACAAGTCCACCACTAGATGCCAATACCCTTTATCCTTAGGAAAACACAAATTATAAGACCAGGAGATGCCACTAGAAACCCACCGGAAGGGAATGGGCTCCGATTTCATAGATGCGGAGCTCCTGGAACGATGATACGTCACTGGTAGGAAGGCGAGACGTTACCGCCTTGGAAAACAGTGTGGCAGAAATTAAACACACGCTGCTCATTTGACCTAACAATCCCACCCCTAGATATTTTGGGTAAAGAGATAATTACCCAGATATTTACTCTAAAAAAATCTACAAAGTCTTCTATGATCTGGCTCCTGCCTCCTTCTCCAGGCTTCAGATATTCACGTGATCACAGTGACCTCCGACAGCTTGAAACTCCAACCAGCTCTGTCTTCCATGAAGGGAGTACGGAGGGCGGGGCAATCCATTATCGCTTAATAAATGCAGAATTCCTGGCAGATACTGTCTGTCAGGTCCCGGGATGTAGAGAAATCATAAAAGAAGACCTAACTGGCCAGGGGGCTGGGGACTGTTGAGAAGATGCTCTGTTGGTCCTTCAGCGCCTGGACATCAGTCCGTGGACACCCACCAGAGCTCACCAGCTGCAGCTATATGCTCCCAAGTAAGTCGTTTTGCTGGGACAGCTGTTATTTTCCTGCTTGAGAACAAATTTTAAATTTTGAAGAGAAAAAAAAAAAAAGCCCTCAGATACTTTTAGTCACTCATTGCACACCACCCATAATTTGTCACTCTGTCTTGAAACCTTCCCCTGCATGGCTTGGCTTTAATGGGTTCAGCATTTAGTGAGCTAGGCAGTGGATTATGTGCAAAATGCATTAACCTCTCACATGACTGTAAAAATTGCCTTAATAAAATAGAGCTAAATCCTACTTAATAGCAATAAAACAGAAGCCACTATGTTCCAGGGATGCTAATGACCTGTGAGTCATTCCTTTTGATTTTAGAAGGTTGAACATTTGGAATTTGTCCCCTTTTATGAAACTTTTAAGCTCGGATAACTGCTGGAAAATCACACAAGTTAAGTTTTCTGCTCACAGATAACCAGAGAGCCAAGAAACTTCCATCATCTTCTTAAAGCTCATCATCGGGAGACAGCCTGAGCCTTTGAGGGCACAGGTGCAGATGACAAGAAGGAAAGGACTGATTGATTATAATAAGGAATATTTGCCTGGTGTTTTCTAGCTCGCAGAGCTCTTCTTCACTTGTCGCAATTGAGTCAGCTCGCCCAACAGACTTGGGAGGTAGGTACTATTATCTCCATTTTATAGGGAAAGAAATTGGGATTCGGGGAGGTACAGTAATTTGTCCAAATTCCCACAGCGCATAGAATGAAGAACTAGAACTTAGATCCAGGTCCTCTGAATTCAAGTCCCACACCGTCCATAAATGCTGTTTTCATATTTATCCTTTTTTTTAAGACTTATTTATTTTAGACAGAGAGAGAGAGAGAGCACGAGCTAGTGGGGGGAGGAGCAGAGAGAGAGAGAGAGAGGATCTCAAGCAGAATCCCCACTGAGCTCACAGCCTGATGTGGGGCTCTATCTCACAACCCTGAGATCATGACCTGAGCTGAAATCAAGACTCGGACACTTAACCGACTGAGCCACCCTGGCACCCCTCATATTTATCCGTAACGATAGTTACCTCCTCATGAAACGGAAGAAAAGCAACAGGTACTCAGTAACCTGAGAAACGGCCATGCTCTGGCCTCCTCCCTGCCCCTGGGAAGTGAGACTACATCTCACCAGCATCTGTTATCTCTTACCAGGACCATGTTTTTCCACCAGTCCTTATAGTAACTATAATAATAGGAACAATTATTATGTAAAAACAGTAACAAGAGTAATTGCTGATCTTATTAAGCACTGCCACTGCTATCATTATTGAGCACCGTGCCAGGCACTGCTAAGTTTTTTGGGTGTTCCATCTCATTTAATCCTCACCACAGTGTGGTATGATTACTATTCCCCATTTCCCAGCTGAGGAAACTAGGGAATCAAGGAATTAAGAAACTTGACCGTCATGGAGTCAAACCATGGGGTAGATTAACTATACAATTGTCCCTAATTTTCCACCGCGCCCTGTATCAAGGTACTTCATAGGTCTTCCCATAAAGAAGCAGGGACATTTCCATACCCCCTTGAATCCAGTCTCCGATTTGCTTTGGCCAAGAGGACATGGCAGAAGTGATGACACGCCAGTTCTGAGCTGGTGCACTCCTACTCTCTCTCTCTCTCTCAGAACCTGCCATGGCCATGACAACACACCAAGGCTTACCCACTGGAGGATAAGAGACTACATGGAACAAAGCTGATTTGTCCCATTTCAGGCCGTCCCAGGCCAGCCAGCCCCCAGCTGACCCAGTAGGTGACCACAGACACAAGCAAACCTAGCCAAGGTCAACCAAGTCAGGTCTAGATGAACAGAGCCCACCCCCAAACCCATAGACAAATGAGAAATTATAAACTATTGTTGTTTTAAATCACTAGGTTATGGGGAAGTTTGTTACACAGCCATAGCTAACTGCTATAAAGCGGAAGCAGAATTTAGACCTAGGTCTTAGAGGCTCCATAGTCTGGACTCTTTTTTATACTCTGTATGGCTAGGTAATGTCCTTCTAAACAATCCCAGCCAGCAGGGTTGGGCGAAATGTCCATGTCATCCTACCGGATAAGGATAGGCTATCTTGTACAGTGAAACTTTAGACCATTGTCCATTTAGGTGGGAAAGTGGAAAGACTCAAATGATCTGGGTTCGGAACCCAGCTCTGCCACAAGATCAGTAGAACTTTCAACAAGCCACACATCTCTCTAGGCTTATGTGATCTTACCCATAACCCTGAAGAGGTCAGGATGTATTTGTTCAAGAACTAGAATTTACCAAGAGCTGCTGTGTTAATGTGATCCATGCCCATGATACAAAACATACGCAATTCTCATCCTCAAGAAGCTCACAGTCTGAAAGAGACACAGAGACTGGCGACCAACGAACAAACAGGGCAGCACAGAGGTGGTGTGGTAGGCAGAATCACGGTCCCCCAAAGAGGCCCGCATCTTAGTCCTGTGTCTGGGGATTTGTGACTATGTTACCTTACGCAGCAGAGAGCACTTTGCAGGTGTGACTTAGTTAAGGCTCTTGAGATGGAGAGACAATCCTCGATTATCTGGGATAATCACAATTAATCACAAGGGTCCTTATAAGAGAGAGGCAGGAAGATCAGAGTCAAAGGGAAAGACGTGAAAATGCTACGGAGCTGGCTTAGAAGATGAAGGGAGGGGCACTGGCCAAAGAATACGGACGGCCTCCAGGAGCTAGGGAAGGCAAGGACACGGACTCTCCTGGAGGGCCTCCAAACGATTCCCGGGTGATGCTGCCAGTGTCGGGCGCGGGGGAGCGCCTCAAGGAGGTCAGTCCTCAGGCCCGTGGCTTTTTTTGGATAGACCTGGGGGAAGAATGTAATGAGATGTCTTTGGCTGGCCACCAAATTCCACCTCCTCGTGGCTTCTGTGGCTCCTATCCGGCCACAGGTTTTTTCCAGGCTGAGGCAGAGAGACATAGGGAGGACCCACCTCAACCCCAGGCCCCCTGCAAACAGGGCTGCTAGGTACCCGGCGTACAGTTTCCACGAAGGCACTTGGCCAACAGTGCAGCGGGGAGGGAGAGAAATCAGCCTCTCGTCGCTTGCCAAGCCGGGCACTCTCAAGGCTGCTTCCTTCCAGAAGGGACTCCTTTTTCTAGTTCTTACTCAGCGCCCTGTGTAACAAACCCAGTCCGTTAATGGCTCCTACGATGCCTGCTAATCTCATTTCCCCATGGCATTGTGCGGAGGACACGTTCTGAGGTGTGTCCCGGCACAGGCTTCGGAAGCTGTCACCGAGGCGTCAAACCAAGGCTCGCGGCTTCCAGCACGGAGATCAACCCTGCCCCTCCCCTTTAATTGATTCTCTCATCCCCTTTGTGTTTAACATAGACTGAGCCCATTCCTCAAATCACTTCCCTGGTCTCTGCAAGAGAGGTTTCTCAGAGATGCGTATTTTAAACAAGTCTTCACTTTTGTCAGGGTAACGTACATGATTATAGCTTTCCACTTGAGCTCTGTTATAATACCAAGTGGTCCTCATCCCTGAAAACCAGCCTCAGGACTCACAAATGACCCCCAGCTGAGTTCTAAGAAGCAGACTGACCCTGTACACTGAGACCATCTTACGCCTCCTGCCCTTATGAGCAGGTCACTTACTTACAACCCCAACAGTAACATCAGCTCCACTGGCACAAGCCCAAGACTCTTGCTTTCTCAAGGCAATCTCTTAGCTCTGCCACAAAAATGTCATTCTTACAAAAGATATACATACAGTATCACAACCACGGACAACCTCAGACAGACCGTGGGTATTCAGTGGGGACCCAAAGGTGGCACCAAGATGAGTGTCTATGTTGCTCCAGACCAAGGGGCACTCCTCAACCCTTGACCACAGGAACCCCCAGTCATCAGGTTGTGCCCTCTGTGCCCCCAGGCAATGCAGTGTAGCGCATCCCCAGTTAGAACCTGAGTCCCTCAGCCTAGCCTGGGAGCTCCAAGATCAGCGACCCCCACGCAGAGGTTCTGCTAACCCTGCCACTGGCTCAGAGCCCTGGCTGCCCCTCCCGCATCCATCTGGCTTTAGAGAGGGCTGAGGGGTGGTGCATTGCAAATCAGTCCAGGGGCGCCCGGGTGGCTCAGTCGTTAAGCGTCTGCCTTCGGCTCAGGTCATGATCCCAGGGGCCTGGGATCGAGCCCCGCATCAGGCTCCCTGCTCCACGGGAAGCCTGCTTCTGCCTCTCCCACTTCCCCTGCTTGTGTTCCCTCTCTTGCTGCCTCTCTCTCTCTCTGTCAAATAAATAAATAAAATCTTTAACTACAACAAAAACATCAGTCCAACCAGGAATTGTTGGGACCAAAGGAACACTAATGTGTTTTAGAAGTCACGATGGACCAGGCGCCGGGTGGCTCGGTCAGCTGAGCATCCGACTTGGTTTCGGCTCAGGTCCTGCTCTCAGGGTCATGGGATCGAGCCCGGCATCAGGCTCTGCGCCCAGCACCGAGGCTACCTGAGATTTTCTCTTCAAAAAAAGAAAAAAGATGGGGCGCCTGAGTGGATTGAGCCCCGCATCTGGCTCCCTGCTCAGTGGGGAGTCTGCTTCTCCCTCTCCCTCTGCCTGCCACCCTGCCCACTTGTGCTCTGTCAAATAAATAAATGAAATCTTTAAATAAAATTAAATAAATAAAAGAAATAAGAAATCATGGGGCAGCAGGTAAACAGTTGATTAATGTGAGATCCCATTGCGAGCATTACACACAGGTCCTGCCCTGCTGCCCGCCCCACCCTGCCCCCCTCCCATCCTCCTCACCTAGTTCTTGTTCTGGGGTTGGGTGCAGCTTGCTTTCTGTCTCAACCTCTCCACTTCCCAATCGTGGCACCTCAGTCACATTGTTCAACTTCCCTGTGCCTCTGTTTCCTAATCTGTAAATTGGAGGTAAAAATACCTCTTGAGGGATTAGGAAGAGCTCATGAGTGTGAAGTGCTCAGCGAGGTGCCTGACACAGGCTGATAAATGCACAACCCAGCTGCACACTTCCTGGCCTTTGCACATACTGTTCCCTCTTCTCAAAGTTCCCTTAGCCCTGAAAATTCCTACTCTCTTTTCAAGGTTCACCCTTGATGCTAGCTCTTCTAGATGTTCCCCACCCCCTCCAGGCTGAGTCCTCCACGGCTCCCTCCGCGCCCCTGCACAATGCTGCCCCCCTCCATGGCACCACTGGCCACACCAGAATACTATTTTCTTTGTATACTTATCTCTCCCCCGTTACGAAATCCTGAGGGCAGGAACAGTGTCATTCATCTTTGGCCCTCCGAATTATGGTTTCATGCCTGGTGAAAGCAGACACTCCATAAAGGTTGGCTGGCTTAATGGAAGTCATGAATTCGTTACGCTCGTTAATGAGGAAGAAGCAAGGAAAACACACAGAAGAGTCTGACAGCCACGTGAGATATAGTGGGATCTAGCATCCCTTTGAGCAATGTAAGTAATAAACTCTACAGCTGTGACCCTCTACCCTACTGACTTAATTGATGCGGGGTGGAACCTGGGAACTCCATTTTTTTTTAAAGCTTCCCAGGTGATTCTAATGTGCAGCCAGAGTTGAGAACTACTCTCCCCTCCTAACGTCTTGTCCTGTGATTTCAAAAGAGGGGCAATTCTTTGGGCTTCCCATATTCCACACAGCCCAGCCACATCCCCCAAGGGGTGCTGCCTCCCTACGGGGATGGCCCCTTGGGCTCTAACCTGGCAGCTGAGTGCCATGTGAAGGGTAAGGCAACGCAATGAAGGGGGACTGGCCAGACAGGTGGGATGCACAGGACAGGTGAGAGGGATGTGAGCTGAGGAGTGGGTCCCAGATCAAGCCAAACCCATCACCCTTCAAGACCCACGCAGGCGGTCACCTTTGCTCAGGCACTGCCATGCCCGGAGCTCTCCGACAGCCCCTGCTCACTCTCTCCAAGGCAGCATTGTCCTGTCAGCACCCTCCCTGAATCTTGGGGATCCTCAGATGGTTGGTAAAAACAAGGTAAAGGGATGCCCGGGTGGCTCAGTCGGTTAAGCATCTGCCTTCAGCTCAGGTCATGATGGGATCATGCCCCATGTCGGGCTCCCTGCTCAGCGGGAAGCCTGCTTCTCCCTCTCCCTCTGCCTGCCGCTCCCCCTGCTTGTGCGCACTCTCTGTCAAATAAATAAATAATCGTTTTTAAAAAACAGCAAGGTAAAGAAAAAAGTCCAAATGACAGAGTATTTTTAAAGAAAAGCACCATAACTACCTTCAAATGTAAAAAATTCTCCCCCCCAAAGCTAACAGAGTAGACCGAGCCCTGCACTGAGAGGAGTCATTTGCAATTAGCACACTGTTGACATGTAAACAGCAGCCTCAAAGTAGTTGAAAATAGTTTGTTTGCTTGTGTGAATTAACATTCCCTTCCAATATTATGATAACAATGGCCTACCTTAGTTTCCCTGCACTCGCCCCCTAATCTTGTTTACACTCTTATTAGTGAAAAGGAAGCCTGGTTTTACTGGCTTCGAATCATCCCAGACTGCAAACCACTGAAGTCTGAATTAATGAGCTTGAACCGCCTGCATTTGCGTCCTGAACCTGTCTCAGCTCCCCTGCACAGCTTTTCCATCAAGGACCGGCTCTCAGACGACAAAGCCTCCGTCCTCTTAGAAAACTCTATTACTGATCCTGTTTACAGATGGGAGCGTGGAGGCGCAGAAAGCTGATGCCAATGGCCTGAGTTGCTCAGCATCTCAGCCCAGGGAATCTGCCCCCCACCTGTGTTCTTCATCCTAGAAATCCCAGTCCTGGGAGAAGATTCAAATCCAGCCAGGACATCATCTATGTCTTGGTCCGCCTGGACCGGCGGCGTGCCTGACCTCCTCCGGCCTGGCACAGTGGCCCCCTCCTCCTGCGAACTGTGAGTAACAAACTGTCTTCTCAGGGGCAACTGTTTCCGGATCTACTGGCCTCACTACACCTGAACCTATTTCATCTGTCCAATGAGAACAACAGCGCTGACTCCTCGGGTCTCTGGTGGGGACGAAATGAGATAATGCACGTAGCCTCTTCTATACAGGAAGACCCTCACCACGGCAGCATCGTCACTGGCCGCATTCTTGATGTTATATTCTCCTCGCTCCTGACTCCCACACTTTACAGGTGAGGAATCCAAGGCTGACGATGGGGGCAGGGACTGGAGCTCCCGTCTCCTACCTCCAGCAGCCCCTCTCCAGCACCTAAATCCCCAGTGCTGGGGTCCTGTTCCTTCTGCAGATACCGTGAATCCTCAGGACCAGTCTGAACACACACACACACACACACACACACACGCACACACGCACAAGCCACCTCTGTTTTCTCCCACTGAGAAGGTCTTGCTTTTGAGGTACGCATGCAGGTGAAATCACTGAGGGTTTCCTCTTGCTTTGCTCAAGTAACAGAAGAATGGTGTGAGTACGCGTGGCTGCCCCTTTAAATTCCACCATCAAAACCATTCAGGGGACCAGAGTGGGCTCCAGCTAAGCCGGCTTTTCTTTAGCTCTTTAGTTCTCTTCTGATTCTTCGAGGGTGGTGAGTAGGGGTGGGGGTCGCCTCCATTTCTCCCACCTCCCCAGAATATCCTCAGCAGCAGCTGCTGGGGACCCTCCTCCAGCCCAGAACCCAGATGGAGCGGAGGCCTCCAGAACCAATAGCCCCATCCCTCCTCCCGCACCAAACTCTGTCTCCCCGCAGACAGGCTCTCTCTGGGGGCAGGACCAGCCGGTACCCAAGTCCTTCTGAAATCAGAACGCCTTGGATATGATCCCGAGGAACAAATATATAATATCAGATTATAACCCAAAGTATAAAATAAATATATATGAGTCCATATAGAGAAAAATCAATGAGGGAACCATAAATAAATAGGGAAGAAAAGACAAATCTTTGATGCAAAAGCATAATTTGCATACCTCCTGTCCTCAGGGAGGTGGAGCATAATTCCCACCCTTGGGTCATAGCAGTGGCCTTCTGAAGAGGACAGAGTATGGAAAATGGGGGCAGAGAGTAACTTCTCAGGGGAGAAACCAACCAACACGCCGCAGGCAGCTGATCAAGCAGAGATGAGTCACTAGGACGGGACATACCCTTGGTACCGATGTGATGAGAATGGCATTCACCCCTGGGGTCTCCCTCCAAAAACCCTTAACCCCAGGCTCATCATGAGAAAAATACCAGACAAATCCCAGTTGAGGGACATTCTACAAAATACCTGACCAGTATTCCCCAAACCGTCAAGCCCATCCCAAAAAGGGAAATCTAAGAAACTACCCCGGCCACGAGAAGCCTGAGGAGCCACGATGAATAGATGGCATGCAGTGTTCACGGCATGCGGCGTCCTAGACGGCGTCCAGGAACAGGGGACAGACATTAGGGGAAAACTAGGGAAGTCTTCATGAAGTATGGACTTCAGTTAATAACGACGGGTCAATATCGGCTCGTGCACCGTGACAGACGTACCAAGTTCTCGCGAGAGGTTAATAATAGGGAAAATTTGGTGTGGGTTATTTGGCAACTCTGATCTCTTCTCACACCTTTTCTCTCAATCTAAAAACTATTTTAAGATAAAAATTTATTTATAAAACAAACAAACAAACAAACACAAGAAACTCTCCTTGGGCAGTCCAGGACACACTGGCTTACATTTGTGTTACCTCAGAATCACGAATAATGCTGGAGGGCCCGTGGTCCCACCCTTGGCACTCTTGAGGTGGGGGGTGGGGAACGGGAGGGCAGGAGCTGAGCCCGTGGGCAGAGCCTGCCTCCTCCTTCCCTATCAGCTCCCTTGCATGTGCTTTACCCTCACTTTCCTTTTCCTTTTTCTTAAAGATTTTTTAATTTATTTTAGAGAAAGAGAGAGCAGGGGCAGA
The DNA here is from genome assembly GCF_017311325.1 of Ursus maritimus. NCBI lineage: Eukaryota > Metazoa > Chordata > Mammalia > Carnivora > Ursidae > Ursus > Ursus maritimus. Next base: position 29,400,547 of record NW_024425786.1, read on the forward strand.
GGGAGAGAGAGAAACCCAAGCAGACTCCGGGCTGAGTGCAGAGCCCGATGTGGGGCTCAATCCCACCATCCCGAGGTCACGCCCGGAGCCAAAACCAAGAATCAGATGCTTAACCGACTGCACCACCCAGGCGCCCCTACCCTCACTTCCCACATAGGATTTTTACTAGAACAAAGAATTCCTCTGCTCAGAAGGGGGAACCCTCCTGACCTAGTCCAACCCATCATAAAAGTTCCAGAGAGGGGAAAGGGGGCATCCTCAGGGGACTCACCAAGGAAGGGACAGAACCGGAGCTGGAGACACAACACGGGGTGGGTACCTGAGCCCAGGCCCCAGGGGCTGCCCAGGCTCTCACCTGTGAGCCTGGAGCTCCTTGAGGCCGGGACAGTGCCTGGGTCACCTGTGTCTGTAGGTCCCAAGAGAGAACTTGAGACAGGGAGGAGGTCCGCACGTCCTGTGGAAAGAATGAAGGACATCGTTCCCATCACATGACTGTTCCAAAATGCCAGTGCTATCCAAACCTAGAAAATTCTGCTGACATTTCAGATAACTGCAAGATAGAGTGGTCTTCCCAGTCTGTGCCCATATAGTGTTTGCTTTGATTAAAACAGATTCTTTCATACCTTTTTAGTGAGCCTGTGTGTCACGACTGGCTTTGGAGAGACCTGCATGGATCCATTCATTCATTGGAAAAGCTTTACTGAGTGCCTCCTACACATTATGAACAATAGGAACAAGAACATTCACATGACAAGCATTCCCCGAGCACCTGCTCCGTGTCAGGCTCCGCCCCAGGAGCACCAGGTGCAGCCCCGAACGAGACGGACGCATTCATGCCCTCGGAGAGCTTACGCTCCAGCGCCCTAACAGAGTCCCTCTTTGTCACGCGATGCTTCCTGAGTGCCAGGCACCGTGCTCAGAATCTCTCATTCAATCTTCACAACAGGTGCGCCTGGGTGGCTCAGTCAGTTGAGCGTCTGCCTTCGGCTCAGGTCATGATGGCAGGGTCCTGGGATCGAGCCCCACAGCAGGCTCCCCACTCAGTGGGGAGTCTGCTTCTCCCTCTCCCTCTGCCCTTCCCCCCTGCTTGTGCTCTCTGTCTCTCTCTCTCAAATAAATAAATAAATAAAATCTTTAAATAAATAAAATAAAAATAATCTTCACAAAAGCCTTAAGAGGTGAACACGACCGATGCCCCTGTTTTTTAGGTGAGGAAATGCAGGCCTTGTCACTTGTCCACGGTCATTCAGTCAGCAAGCAGTGAGTCGGGATTTGAACCCAGGCTCTCTGAATTGAGAACGATGATTTCAGTGACCACATGAGGGAGGCAGTGGGGGCCATGGAGGCCTGCCCGGGTGAAGCCCAGGCACCGGGCACCATAGTCAAATTAGGAAACAAAGCAGCCCTTTTATCCTGGCAACTGGCCATGGGTCCAACGTCTTTTCCTCAGGCCCTCGTATGCAGGAGTCCGTAGGAAAAGCCGAGACAGGGAGCAAAGCTTTGCCAGGAGGCCCGAACCTCCGAAGGTGAGGTTGGTGAGACCCTCAGAGCAGGCCCCGTGCGACTCACCTCTCGGGCTGAGGCATAGAAGCTGTCTCAGAGGGGAGGGTGGCCGGATTAACAGGCCGAAGAGGGGCAGAGCCTCTGTCCCTGCCTTTAAGACACAGACATGCCACCTATGACTGCCATGTGTTCCAGAGCATGCCCTCACTCTGACCAATGAGACCATCAACATCCCCCCGGCGGGAGGACGCAGGTAGGAAGGGGTTGGGGCGGCGGCGCTTCAAAGCACGAAGGGAGGCAGAAGAGCTTTCCCGTGTGGGAGCAGACAGAAAGCATGGGGAGGGGAGAAAAAATGTTCCCTCATCATGCTGTGGGCCAGATCTCGCACTGGTCGCAAGTGACACGGGAGAATAAGACGGGCTTCCTGTCCTAAAGCAACTCACAAGAGGGTGACACAGACGACAAACTTCTGCATGAAGGACTGGGCCAGCTGGGTGGAGGAGGCTTCTCGGAGGAGGGAAGGCCTTGGTTCCTTCATCCAGGCTGTTGAAGTTCTCCACAGAGAAGGGAAAAGACAAACCCAACCGTAAGCACCAAGGCTCAGAGCATGGAAGCCACGGGGGGGGGGGGTCAGGCGATTCTGAAGTGTGGGCTCTGCCTGGGGCCTGCAGGGTCGGGCAGGCGTGAGGACACGGGGCTGGGAAGATGGGCTGGGAGTCAGACCACAGTGGACCCTGTGTGCGCTCATTTTTTTCAAGGAGCCTCAGATAATGTTTGAGTCGCTTGGTTTTGTCAGGGAAGGAGAGAGTCGTGGGTTGACAGCTTATGGGGTCAGATTTGTGATTTAGAAATTTATTCCGACAACCGATCAGAAGAGTTCATTTTCATTCAAGTAATTATTTGGCACCTACCATGTCCCTGACACCCCACAAGGGGCTGGAGATATAATGGCCAACTGCGGACACCTGATCTGAGCCATCGCTGAGCTTATGGCCTGGCAGAGGAGTTAGGCATGAGATCAGTATTTAATTCCAACTGTGACAAGTCCATAGACGAAAAGCCCAGCGGATGCTGAGTACATTCATCTAGGGAATATGTAACCTCCCTGGGGTATCAGAGAAGACATCCCTAAACAAGTGACATTTAAGGTAAAACCTGAAAACTGAGAAGTGCCCGCTCGGGGGCAAGAGGAAAGAGCTCCAAGTGGGGGGATAGCATGGGCAACGGCCACAAGGGGGAAGGAACAGGGCACACAAAGATGGCCAGTGTGCCTGGGGTATAGCGAGCACAGGACCAGGTGGCGTGAGATGAGATTGAAAAGGGGGACAGGAACCAGACAGGACAGGGTCTCAAAAGCCATGGTAAGGATTTGGGACTTTCTCTTAACAACAGGGCCAAACCACTAAAGGGACTGAAGAAAAATCATAAGATCCCATTAGCATTTTAGAAAGACTTTTCTCCTTGGTACCTGGCAAACAAGACTCAGAGAGATTTGGGGGATTTGGGGCAGGGGGTAGAATCAGGAGATTTGGTGACTGTCTTTTTTGAGGTGAAGAGGCAAGGGAGAACGTGATTCCGAGGATTTGAGCTTAGAAGGAGGGCAGAGGGCAACCTAGGACTAAGAGGGATCACAGAGAAGGAGCATTGTTGGCAGGGACCAGGAATATCCGTGCAAGAATCCCTGCAACGCTCACTATTCAAGAGTAAGGAGCAGGGGCACCTGGGTGGCTCAGTCGTTAAGCATCTGCCTTCGGCTCAGGGCGTGATCCCAGAGTCCTGGGATCGAGCCCCACATCAGGCTCCTCTGCTGGGAGCCTGCTTCTTCCTCTCCCACTCCCCCTGCCTGTGTTCCCTCTCTCACTAGCTGTCTCTGTCTGTGTCAAATAAATAAATAAAATCTTTAAAAAACAACAAAAAAAGGGGGCCTGGGTGGCACAGCGGTTAAGCGTCTGCCTTCGGCTCAGGGCATGATCCCAGCGTTATGGGATCAAGCCCCACATCAGGCTCCTCTGCTATGAGCCTGCTTCTTCCTCTCTCACTCCCCCTGCTTGTGTTCCCTCTCTCACTGGCTGTCTCTATCTCTGTCGAATAAAAAAAAAAAAAATCTTTAAAAAAAAATAAAAATAAAAAACAAAAAAAAAGAGTAAGGAGCAAAGGTGAACTTCCTAAGCGGCGGGAGGAGGAGAGACCACGAGAAGCAGTAGGTAGAAGGCACCCTGGCCCCTCTAAAATCCACAGCTTGTCCCTCCCGGAGAAGCTGGCTGGGAGGGGCCGGGAGTCTTCTGAGCTGCTGCCCTGACCCTACGGGGACACAAACTTACTTCCAGCTGGCTCAGGGAAGCGGAACCAAAGGCATGAAAGTTCCCCACTAGCTGACATTTTGGGGAGCTCACAGAAGGGTGAGTTTCTCCTATCCAATCCCAGCACCAATGAGGAGCTGAAACATATTGTACCCATTAGAGAAGAAATGCAAATCAGAAAGTCAGGCATTTGTGTCCATGACAACAGGGGGAACGCATTTTGGCAAATCTGAGTTCATTTATATTCAAATAAATATTTCAGTCTATGACTCTGGCACTTTTTTGCATGAGATATTTCAGAACCATATTGAATGTTGCTCTCACGCTAAGAACTTGAGAATTAAAATGAGGGCCAATTTCAAAGTCTATCAGGCTCCAAGATTTAGGGTTGGTTTTCCCTCAAGGAATGATGAACCGGAGGGTGAGTCAGCACATTTGTGCACAGACTTTCTGAACTGGAAAGGCCAGCTCCACAGCATCCCACGCAGCCCCCGTTGGGTACGAATGAGAGAACAGGCCCCAGCGAGGCTCAAGTTCACCCAGCGACTCAACCCTGAAGTCAGGGCTCCTGATTCTCAGGCCGGTGCTGTTTCCAGCTCATCAAACCAAATGCTGGAAGAGGAAGAGAAGCAGGGACGAGAAGGCCTTGGCTCATCATCAATTCTTTCAAGGGAAAGTCTTCACCCTAATTATAAAAGCCATCATCTACGCCCTTTGTGGCAAATCTGTGTATTACCAAAACCTCCAAGATAGCATCTCTAATAAGCCCTATAATTCCCTATAAAATCGCCATGAACTTATTAACATATTCCTTTTCTGGGTTTTTGGGGTTTTTTTGTTGTTGGTTTTTTTTTTTTTTTTTTTTTTTTTTTTTTGCTGTGCATATGTCTTTACTGAACGGCAGTCTTCGTTGACATACAATTTTGCATGATAAGCTTTTCCCAAGTCATGAGAAACTTCTTATATACAAAAAAGGTTAATGGATGAGTAACATTCTATGCTATAAATAGCCGATAAATTTACGAGATCTTTTATTTAATTCATTGTTGGATATTTAGGTAGTCTCCCATTCTTTTATTATTTATTTTTTTTAAGATGTATTTATCTATTTGAGAGAGACAGAATGTGACAAGCAGAGGGAGAGGGAGAGAGAGAGAGAATCCCAAGCAGATGCCCTGCTGAGCACAGAGCCCACACGGGGCTTCGATCTCAAGATCATGACCTGAGCCAACACCAAGAGTCAGACACTTAAACAACTCAGCCACTCAGGTGCCCCGAAGTTTTTATTATTTAAATAGCACTGCATTAGGGGCGCCTGGGTGGCACAGCGGTTAAGCGTCTGCCTTCAGCTCAGGGCGTGATCCCGGCGTTGTGGGATCGAGCTCCACATCAGGCTCCTCTGCTGCGAGCCTGCTTCTTCCTCTCCCACTCCCCCTGCTTGTGTTCCCTCTCTCGCTGACTGTCTCTATCTCTGTCAAATAAATAAACAAAATCTTTAAAAAAAAAAAAATAGCACTGCATTGGATATCTTTGTGCCTAAATCTTTATTTACACATCAGCCCGTTTCTTTTTTTTTTTTTTTTTAAGACTTTATTTATTTGAGAGAGAGAGAGAGAGAGTGTGAGCAGGGGGTAGGGGCAATGGGAGAGGGAGAAGCAGACTTCCTGCTGAGCAGGGAGCCCGATGCAGGGCTCAATCCCAGGACCCCGAGACCACGACCTGAGCTGAAGGCAGACCCCCAACCCACTGAGCCACCCAGGTACCCCAGCCTGTTTCTTTAGAACAGACTGCTGTATATGGAATTACTGGGCAAAAGAGCACAAGGCATGTGGAAGCCCCCTGGCACGTTATACTGTTTGCCACTGGAATGTGCGATGTGATCTCACCAACACATGCCACGCCACTCCAGGCATCGAGCAGCACACAGCCCATGAGGAGACATAGAAAAGGTCAGATAAACAATCTGCTACCGGAATTTGGAGATGTGTCTGCTTTCACGATGGGAAAACGTCCTTAACCAGGTGCCGGCCCTGCTCTCTGGGAGAATCTTCCTACATTCACGATTTCCTGAGGCTCCTGTCTGTTAAATCAGCTCCTGTGAGCTGTTTTAAGGGGACTCAGCCAAATCTCTCTTGAGTTCATCTCTTTCTTGTAGTCCATTGCCAGAAGCAGAGAGTAAAATCTAACACGTTATCAGACTCTTTCCAACTGAGTCCCCCAGAGCCACAGGCCCAGTAGGCACATAGCTGGCCTTCCAATTTATCACAGGCGACAGTTGTACCAAAGGTTTTGCACCTGGACATCATAGGTTTCCATTATTTCCAGCCTCCAAGATCAGTTTCCTTACTGTATGCCACTTGACCAGCAAGGCAATGTTGTAGGTTTTTGTAACAGCTGCATCCCACTTCTGATACCATATTATGTATCAGTTAAGGTAACGCTAGCTGCTGGAGAAAATAAAACCCCCCAGATCTTAGTGGATTAATAGAAGTTTTTTTTTAATTCTCTTAAGATCCAGAAAGGTGGTCTTGATGTGACCGGTGGGCTGTTCTCCTCTACTAGTGACCTCACTTCCTGGGTTATTTTATGTTCAACCCTTGGCTTCTGAGGTCCCTGTGCTCGTGGGTATCGAGCTGGAAGAGCATGAAGAATCGAATGCCGGAGTTCTCCGTGGCCAGGTCTGGAGTGACGCACCTCAATTCCACTGACTCTGCATGAGAACTTAGTCATGTGGCCACACCTAACCTCAAAGGAGAACGAAACTCCTAGTCACCTATAAGCCAGGGAGGAAGACAAATGGCTTCTGGTGACCTCGTAGCGGCGTTCTCCATCCTGGGACCGTCCATCCAAGGTCAACCCCACCCTCAACCAGTCCGTCCCATGGACCTCACCCTAATCCTGGCCCCATAGACAGAGCCCATCTTTAAGTAAAATGCTAAAATCTTACCACAGATGTGTTTTTCATTAATTCTGACTTTTTAAATACTAGATTGAAGTGCTATTTATCTCGATGGCAAGTTTTTCAGCACCCCTTACATTTTGCATCGAGGTGAATGTCCACTCATCTTACCCAAGTCCCAGCCCTGCTTGCGTTGCAGACCCAAGAAGGGGAACCCTGCTTGGGACTAATTTTTTCCCCAATTTGAGAGAATCACTTTCCACTTTCTAATTTTGAAAGGAGAACCTACCCACAAGGGTCATCCATTGTTTATTATCCCACGTGTTACGGCAGAAGCAGAACTAGACTGAGTGTCAAGTCCTAGCTCAGCCACTCCCCAGCTAGCTGTGTGATGCAACACAAGTTGCTTCACCTCTCTGTGTCTGCTTGCTTATCGGTAAACTGGGGACCACGAGTCCTGGGTCATGGCACTTCTGTGCTAGATGAGAGAGCACATGAGAAAGCCCTCAGGCCCAGGCTCACGGAGGCATGTAATAAATATTAGCAGAATCTGAACTCTTAATGTTACTGAAAAGGCCAGTCTGGTCCAGGTTGTATGTGAAATACAAAAATCTCTGTCCTTGTGGACAGGACAAGGAGTCAAATGGAATAATGTGTGCAAAGAGCCTTAAGAACGAATCCAAAGGCTTGTGCACCTACAACCACAGACAGGCAGGTTGTGGCCTCAGTGCCCTCCTCGTGTTTGCATTTTTAAATAGGCTTCTTGGTGGAGGAGCAGAGAGAAGAGGAGCCGGGGAGCCGGGGCTTGGGGCGGGTGGTGGCATTGTTTCATCTCGCGTACTGTTTCTCCTAGCAACGCCCATCCATCTGAAACTCCACCATGCCTCTTACGGAATACCTGCCCAGAGCTCTTTTCCAAAAGGGTCCACAGTCCTTGCCACCAAACATTTTTAGCACATTTAAACCCGAATTTTGAGCATTGATTTAAAGTGGTCCTGTGACATCATGCACAGAATATATAGAAACCTTCCATGAGCAGAATGTTTCATTTAGCCTTGTTGTCAACCGCACATCTGTCTGGAGCAGCTGCAGGGAGGGGCCAAGCACTATTCTGGGCACTGGGGGGCAGAAGCAGAGTGAGGGGCATGGTCTCTGCCCCTGAGAGGTTCACAGTCAAGGTGGGAAGGCGGGCTAGAATCATGGAACGAAATAACACTTTCGTTATTCAGAACTCTTTGGGCTGGAAGTGACAGATACTCTACTCAAACGAGCGAATGCAAGGAGGGTATGGGTTACGAGCATGTTGGACTGTCTCTCAGAACCTGCAGAATAACCAGAACCAAGGACTTCAATGCCGCCAGACCTCACTCCATCCTTCGTCTCTTCCTCCATGTGGGCACCTCCTTGTGGCCTGGCTCTCTCCCTCTGTGCCATGGAACACGTGGCTGGGCTGCCAATAGCTTCCGAGCCTGAGACGTGATGGCCTTAGTTGCCCCCAGAGAGAGACAAATGTGACACTCCTGAGTCTAAGACTCCTAGGGAAAGTATCCATGGCTTATTTCAGAACCCAGGCAACAACCAAGGGTATCCAGGAGATAGAATGACAGAGCACCAGCATGCCTCCCATGGTAATCACATGGACGGAGGAGGAGCGGTCCCTAGAAAAGGAGCGTGGGGGATCTCCCCTGTAAACCATGGAGGGTCCGGCACAATCAGAACCAAGAGAGGGGCACTAACAGGAGGTCAGAAGAAGAGGCGGAAGATCTCAACCCTGGCGCTGTGGTAGTCAAGGCTTCCTGGAGGAGTAACCTCACGAGGCTGTGGTAAAGGGTGATACATCAAGGGGCCCTAAGTGAAAGAGGACCAACGCCCTCAGCGGCCAGGATGAAGGAGAGAAGGGATGAAGCCCTTAGCACCCGGCCCAGCTACGTGCCCGGTACTGTGCTAAGACTTGACATGCGTGACTTTGACCAATCCCACCAAACACAAGCCTGTCAGGGAAAAAGTGAGTACCCCACTTTGCAGAGGAGGAAATGGAGAGTAGCAGAGATTAAGTCACTGGGCCCAGGTCCCACAGCCCAAAGTGGAAGAGCCGAGCTTTGAACCAGGTGTGTGGGATGCCATGCCACATGGCCCGGCCCGGGGGCCCCTCCCCTGACAGCATGATGATTACCGGATAAAAAGGCGCTTCAAGAAACATCTATTCATTTCCTCGGGAACCCTCTTGGGAGGGTGTGTTAGTCTGGATCCTCTGAGGTTAGATGTGCAAAAATTCATTAGGGGGAGAAGCTGCGGAAGAAAGTGGGAAGTCCCCCAACAGAAGGGCCCCGCGTCTCCTTAGAACAAGTCTGTCTTAGTAGCCCCGCCACGCTCTGTCATCGGCTGGGGATAGGCAGAGAAAGCATGGCCTTCGGGCAAGCACAACGAGGATTTCAGAGCTCAGCAACAGGGTCGCTGGTCAGTTACACTCTCAGCCTTCGGAAATCTGAGCGGAGCCTCATCACCTCCACCACGGAAAGGCTGCATCACACTAACACCCACTGTTAACCATTATCTGCAAGATACGAATGTTTTATTCCCATCGCAGGGAATCAATGAACAACCTCAAAAGCAAATGATCATTCTTTGGTGCCTTTTTTCCCCCAAGATTGATGAGTGTCATCCTGTCTCCCCATCTATCCTTGGACAGTTCAGATCTTTTCTTGCCTTTGCCCTCCTAATTATGTTCCTACTCAGTAATGTTATTTCCTTCTATTTTTCTTGGGAGCTGGGGCCCTCTGGTATGTGTTTCCTTTCTACATCGGTATATGCTTGCAGATTTGATCCCCCAATGTTGGAAACTCAAACTGGTAAGGCTTTAGACCATGTCTCTGCCATGGGCATCCAAATCACCTGGGACTTCCTCCATCATAACAATCCTCACACCTCACTGTAAGGTCTTGCGAACCTCCCACGTAATAAACTGCAAACTGCATGAGGGCAGGAGCTGCGACCACCACAGTGTTGTCTGCCCGGCTCCTTAGCATGGGGCTTGGCTCAGCAATAATTCTTGAGTTAATAAATCACCCACTCTAGTTTCTTACATTTTCCATCAAACACATTTGATGACTGATTGGTTTATTTTTCTCAGTGACTAATGATACATCAACATTTCCAGTTGATCGATTTCACTTAACAGTGTGCTTGATTTTCCCCGCTGCAAGCAAACCAAACTATATCTGTACCTTGTGGCCAGGGCCCCAGAAGCCCCGGAGACAAGTGTGTTCTCTGCCACCACGACCCCCACCACGACCACCACAATGACGCCTGTGGACTGAATAGAGGGAGCATCACCTACCACCCCCACGGAAAGCCCTGAGAGGTTTGCACATGACAGGTTTGTGACAACAGGTATGACATGATCAGAGCTGAAATTCAATAGGCTGCCTCCAAGTCAGTGGGCAGGAGGGATAGCAGAGGGGGCAAAAGGGAGTCTAGAGGCAAATTAGTTTTGAGACCATGGCATCAAACAGGGGAGAAGCATAAACAGTCCTCCCTTCATCGAAGTCACAGAATAATGGAAGTATTTTAATCGTCCTGTCTCATATAATAATTAAACCTTTAAACCTGATTTAAAATTGAGGTTTTTTTCCACTCTGCCCACTCCAGACTACTTACAGGTGGGACGCCCGCAGTCAGAGAAGAGAGACATGGTAGATCTCTTCTTTTTCCTCACCTACGCTTCTACTCCTCCTCTCCCATTTTCTATCCACCTTTCTGACATATCCAGGGATGGAAGGCAAAGAGGAGGAAGAGGTAAGGGGAGCCTGAACGTTCTGTTTTGACTGGTACGTGGAGATCTCGCACTGCTGTTCTCTGAACTTAGCAGACGCCTACAGCTGACTTCTTTTCTCTCACGGGTCCTTTGGAGACTCTGCGCTCTCTCAGCTGCAGTCCTCTTGATCAGGGCAAATATAGCCCTGCCTGGGCCAGTCACTTGCCCTGCCTCAGTCCCAGGGCCTTGGGTGACACCTGTAGCTTCTCTGTGCTGAGGTCTGATGGCCAAGGTCCTGCCCAGGACTCACACTGGCTTCCTCTCGCACACATTCTCAGCTACAGCCTTGCACTGTCGACGCCAATGGACTGGCGTGCAGAGCCTCCAAACGCACTCCCTTCCTAGACACACTCCCTTCCTAGGCTGCCTCCGGCCGCCTCCGTCAGCCTCCTGACCTTTAGGTTTCTTAGGTATAAATCACACACCAGCTAACTGTGTCACAGCACCATCCGCTTTCCAGAGCTCTCGTCCCCACATCCTCCCCCCTCCTCCTGGTCCCTCTCAGCTGGTTTGGGATTAAGAAGTAGCAGATCCCACCCCTCCCTGGGGAAGGAGGCCAGAGCTCACAGCACAGCTTTTCCTGAAGAAATCCTCCCCGAAGACTGTCTCCAAATCCCTGATTCCTCTCCTTTTTGTACCCTCAGTGTGGGTGAGCAGTTCAAAAGTGGTCAACCGTCACCTTTGAAAACTTGTCACATGGTCTGGCTCCATACTCTCCAATGCAATAGCCACTAACCCACGTGACCATTGAGCACTTAAAACGTGGACAGTCAGACGGAGATGGCTTGTAAGTATGAAGCACACAACAGATTTTGAAGACTGAGTACAAGAAACATGTGAAATATCTCTTTAATTTTTAAAATGATTATGTGTTGAAGTTAGTGCATTTTGGAAATATTGGGTTAAATCAAATATATTATTAGAATTAATTTTGCCCATTTCCTTTGACTTTTCTTTAAAAGGCGACTAGAAAAATCTAAAATACTTGAGCTCTTAGAAATGATACCAAAGCACAATTCGTAAGAGAAAAAACTGATAAATTGGAACTTCATAAAAATTTTAAACTTTTGCTCCACCAAAGACACTGACCAGAGAATTAAAAGGCAAGCTACAGGCTGGGAAGAAATATTTTCCAACCACGTATCTGACATAGGATTTGTATCCAGAATACATGAATTCTCAAAATGCAATAATAAGAAACAACCAAAGGACCTGAGCAGAGGATATAAGGAGGTCAAATAAGCACACGAAAAAATGTTCAACATGACTAGTCATTAGGGGAATGCAAATTAAAACCACAATAGACACCACTTAACCCCCCCCCTTAGAATAGCTAAAATTAAAAATATTGACACCACCAAGTGCTGGTGAGGATGAGGAACAATTGAAACTCTCCTTGCTGCTGGGAATGCAAAATGGTACAGACACTCGGGGAAAGGTTTGGCATCCTCCCATCTTCCCATCTATACCCCAGAAATCCCAGCCCTGGATGTTTACTCTAGAGAAAAGAAAATGTGCGTTTACACAAAAACCTATCCAAGTGTTTATAGCAGCTGTTATGGACCGAACGTTTGTTCCCCCACCCCGAACATCTGATATTGAAATCTAATTCCCAATGTGATGATATTAGAAGGTGGGACCTTTGAGAGGAGTCATGCCTATGAGTGGAGCCCTCATGAATGGGATTAGTGCCCTTACAAAAGAGACCCCAGAGAGCTCTCCCTCTCTTTCTGCCTCGTGAGGATACAAACAGAACTTGGCAATCTGCAGCTGAAAAGAGGACCCTCACCAAAACCTGATGGTACCGACACCCTGATCTTGGACTGATCTTGGACTTCCAGCCTCCAGAACTGTGAGAAATAACGTTCTGTGGCTTCTAAACCAGCCAGTCTGTGGCAGCCTGAACAGACTGAGACAGCAGCTTTGTCTGTGATAGCCAAGGGCGGGAAGCCACTCAACTCTCCTTCAGCAGGTGCATGGATGAACAAACTGGTATATCCTTACCGCGGAAAACGACTCACAGCAGAAAGAAATGAGATATTAACAAACAACGTGGATGAATGGTAGAGACATTACGCTGAGGGAAAGATGCCGATCACAAAAGCTCACAGACTGTTTGATTCCACTTACTGGGCGTTCCTATAAAGACCAAACTGTAATGGTGGAAAACAGAGGAGTGGTTGCCAGAGATTAGGTGGGAAAGGGTGTGATGACAAAGGGATGCCCTGGGGAGTTTTTTGGGGTGACGGGACTGTTCTACATTCTGTGGTGGTGGGTACCTGAGTCTATTCCCTGTGTTAAAATTCTTAGAACTGAACACTGCAAGAGAAAACAACAAAAAATCAATTTTAACATATAATTTTTTTAATAAAGATTTTTAGATTACTTTGGTGGCTGGAATTATATTTCTCTTGGACAGTGCTGGTTGAGCTTCTCCTTCAGCACACTGTGTCTGTCTGCCTTGAGTCTGAGCAGAAACTGCCATCCAGACACCCTGCTCTCCCAGGGTCTCTGTGCTTCCCACAACAGCGATCTAATTTCTCATACCACTGCCTATCTCCGCCACGGGTCCAAAAGCATTGTATGTGCAGGAATGCAATCTTTGTGCCCAGTTCCTAGAACAGAGCAGATGCTCAGTAATATTAGTCAAATGAACGAGGGAGGGAATCAACAGAGTACATGCTTGAGCTTTTGAAGAACTAAGATGAAATATGACATGTTTTTAAAACTCCTCCCTTCCTCTGACTGTTCCAAGCTCTCAGCCTTGGCCCAGGACCTCTAGGAGCCCAGACCGGGTGGGAGTGGGCTTGACCCGTCTTCAGCTTTGGGACACAAAAAGAAGGGACATCAATGCCCAAGACTAGGCCAGGGCAGCCAGAAAGCTCACCAAGGAGGCAGGAGGAAGTGAAAAGGGGATCTGGATCCCGGGGTGAGCTAGAGAGAGGAGATGGGACAGTTGTGCGGGTCCAGGAAGCAGGGAAGGAGGGGTGTCAGTCCACATCACCAGTGCACATTCCCAACTCCATGGCTTGTTATTCTTCTGAGGGTTGACGTTCCAAAGTAAATGGGAGGAAATATGATGCACGCTGTCATAGATACAAAGTGGCCATGTTTGCAGCCTGGCGCATTTTCCAAGGCAAATGAAAATTGTTATGAAAACAATTTATACCCAGCAGACATGGATGATTGCCTGTGATGACCTTTTGCCAGAGAAAATGGGTCTGATAAAGAAAAAATGTGGGCTCATTAGGACAAATTAGAAAAAGCAAATGATTGTTCTTAAATTATGGAAACTCCAAGACGGGTGAGTCTCTCTGTCCTTTTAGGACATAAAAACAATAAAACACAAAAAAGAAATTGTTTATTCAGAGAAAAAGCGTTGCAATTTGTGTGAATAGATGTAGTTTTGTTTCTTGGGCGGTTTTAGAATGGAGATTTTTTGGTAAACCAAATGAAATTTAATTGACTTATTAACTCTGCTCTATGAGTTCTCCTTCCATAAATCTAGCAACAACTAAAAGAAGAGAAAAAAAGCATTGAGAGTGAGCAAAATTAACCTTAACTTTCTATAAATGCTATCCAAGGAATATTTTGAGCAGGGCGACATGAAAGAACTGGGGTTCAACGTTGGTGTTTCCACTAAAAGAATGTGGGTGCCCGGAATGGCAGAGGAGAAGAGAACAATCCCAGTGAAGCATCGCTCAGCCACGTGTCAACATCCCCCTACCTCCCTGATTATCACCCACAGGCACATGGAGCTTTACAGTTTATAAATTGCTTTCATATACATCATCTCATCAAAACCTCACCGCAACTCTCCTTATTCGTACAAGCCCATTTCACAAGGGAGGGAACTGAGTTTAGACAAAATCAAGTGATTTATCAGCTCACAGAAGCTACAGGCAGGATGAGAATCCAAGACTATCCCTGCTCTCTCCCAAGCAATCCCTTGCTCATTCTCTCTCTCTCTCTCTCTCTCTCTCTCTCTCCATTTTATGCATCAGAACCTTTTATGCATCAGAACCACAAGCTACTGGATTTATCGATCTCTTTATAGGGAAAAGCAGAGGAAGTGCCAGGCAAGGAAGCAGGTGGAGGAAAGAAGTCTTTTCCATACAAATCTGAGCAGGGCTCCAAAAACAGTACTCAGAGAAGAAAGAGGTAGCAGAAAGGATGACCTAATCCCCATATTGGACAGCCCCCAAATCTTTGTGTTTAGACATAGAGAGATTTAGTCCCGTTCAAGTCAGAGTTCAATGCAGGCCAGTAGGCCGAACTCTGCTCCATACGGTCATTCAGGGACTCAACCTCCTTCCATGTATTTGCTCTGTCCTCTCCTAGGGACTCAGCATCCCCCACTGGATCACCACAAAAGCCAGAAAACAGGCAAGAAAGAGAATGTGGAAGGTCTCGTGAAGCGCCAAGCCTAGAAGGGGGGTAATTACTTCTGCCCATGCTCCATTGGCCAAAATGAGTCACTGGAGGCCCTCCTCTTCCATGTGCCCTGGAAGGAGGGGAAAACACAGGTGTTGGTGAAGCATTAGAGGTCTCTGCCACAATTTTTTTAAGTATTTCTTTTAGTATGAAATATTTTCCCTGGTGCTTATGGAAGACCTTTTCTGTGAGCCCCCCGCCAGATCCTCACACCTCTGGGCGATTCCCCAAGTGCGACCACATGACTACATAGGGCCAGACATAGGACTCTTATTTTTTCAGGCTGGAGGAAGTGGACTTTTCAGGCTTATACAGCAAAATCTCTCTATATATTTTCTTCCAACATAGCTGAGTGAAAGGGCAAACAGAAATTTGAAAGCGATGATTGCTTCCTTTGTGGGGGAGAAGGATACCCACTGAGTTGGGAACATATATGAATTCTGATTTGCAATCATTTCCACTATTTATGAGGTCACTGGACTTACTCCTGCTGAGTCCAATTTACAAAGAGCTTTGGTTGGATCAGGGAAAGGAATATTAGAATCCCGTTGACTTGGTGATGGCCAGAGGACGATGGATACCAAATGCAAGAAATGTATCAATGAACCGCAAGGAAGCGGAATCCTCCACCTTGGCTCCAACATGCTACATCCAAATGGGTGGGAAGATACATCTCTCCAGGGAAACTATCGGTGCTGGGTGCACTGACATTGCGACTTGACTACATATCCCAAAAAACAAGGGAATTTTCCAAGTAAAAAACCTGTAAGAAAAGATCCAGGATGCCTAGGATAAGCAAAAGAGTTTGCCTTACCCCATCATCACATCCCGTTCCCAGGGCAGCTATAGGATGCTGTCTGAGCCTCAGTCTCTCTGGTTCTGCCCCTCTCTGGTGTTCTCCTGCCAATTCCCACCATCCCCCTTACCTGTCCCATAGGCGCATCTATTTCCACATATTCCAGTCTGAACTCGTTTCTCCATCCCAGTCCAGCCCCCGTACCAGCTCCATCACCTCCATCACCACCTCAGTAAATGGTGCCAGCACCACCAACACAGTCCCCCAAACCAATGACCTAAGAAAGAAGGATGCCCCCCTCTCCTTCACCCGGTGCTCTACTCTGTCAAGAAGTGCAGCCAGTTTTACCTCCCAAACAGCTCTCAGATCTGCTCTCTCTCCTCCATCTGCACTGCTGCTGTTTCCCTGGATTAGAGCGACTGCCTCCCAACTAGATTTTTCCAACAGCGAAAATTGCGCCTCCACCCCCCCACCCCACTGCCACCATAAGAAAGCAGCCCAGCGGCAACACTCCCCTGCTTAGAAGCTTCCATGGAATTCCTTCACTTGTTATTAAGCAGCCTCCTCACTCCATCCCCTGAAGGCCTCTCTAGTGTGATCCCTGGTATTCTGTCCATATCCCTCTCATCTATGCCTTTCGCCACACTTGGTGAGTTGCAGTTCTAACTTTCCTCCTGACTTCGATACTTGCTCTTATCTCTGCTTTACATGCTCCCCACCTCCTCACCCATTGTCTACGTAGCTAACACCCACCTGTCCTTCAACACCACCACCAATGGGGAAGCCCTGATACAGACCCCAGTCTGATGCACCCACTGTTCTTCTGCGGTCTTGTCATCGCTGAGCTTCCCTCTGTGACAGCACTTGCGATGCTGTGGGATCCCCAGTGACCCTCTCCCCCCACCCAACTTCCCTCTCCACACCCCACCCTGCGAGCTCCTTGAAGCAGGGGTGTGTCGGTGCAGCACAACGTCTAGCAAAGAACAGGCGCTCAGGAAATGCTCAATTGCTGAATGAGCACCTGAGTTAGTAAATAAATCATACAGCAAGTGTAAAACCCTGTTCAAATGGATTCATCCATCAAGGGGGATAGAGAAGGAGTGGTAAGAAGCTGCGCTGGGGGCATGGACTGCTCAGAGGAAAAAAAACAAGCCAGAGAGTTCATTCACCACGTGCCCAAGAGATGTGGCTTCTCAGAGAAATAAAACATATTCACTCACTCAGCCCCCAAAAAACAAATCCTCATGCTTCAAGTGCGTGCTTTGAAAAAAAAGAGTCTGGAAAAACAGAAAGCAGATGTTGTCACTGATACCACAGTCAAACAGGATAAACCCAGAGGGGAAAACAAAATCCTCTGTGAAAACTTCTGTTCCAGATGCAAACACCTAGTGCCAAGGATCAGACAGTCATGCAAACCGGCAGGACTAAGAGGGTGCTTCAGGGTTTGTTTGTTTGTTTGCTGCTATTGTTTCGAGTGATCTCAAAGTCAGGTGGTGTAGAGATGAGCAGCCCAGCTCTGGACAGAGACCGCATGGATCCCAATCCAGTTCAGCCACTTTCCAGCTGCGAGACTGAGTCAGGCAAGTCACTTTTCCAAGCCTGTGTTCTCACTCTAAAATGGGGTGAGAACAGAACCAGCCGAAGGGTTGTCATGAAGGTGATGTGAGATCACGTATGCAAAGGCTAAGCAAAGCACCTGGCAAATAAATGTTATTTTTAATTCAGGAGAATGTTCCAGAACCCTCCTGGAGAAAGGAGAGTGAGAGCATCACAGAAGCTGGTATCCTCATCTCACCTTCTCAGCTAGTCTGCCCCCATTTACCTCCATCCTCAAACTGTCTGCTCCCCTATATGTCAGCTTGTCCAAGGCTCCAGCTTGTCATGGCTCTGACACTCTCAGGCTCCCTAGTTCTGCAGCCCCAGGCAGATTCAGTGTCCCTGAAAACCAAGACTTCATTCCTGAGTGGAAGACAATACTTGGAACAGCTGGAGATCAGACATACAGACCTGAACCAACCAGCTGGCTACAGCTGGAAGTGGGCACAGGGGGAAGGGGAAGAGAAAGGACAGGGTCACCTCTCGCCACCACGAATTTTAGAAATCCCAGCTCTACCACTTACTGTTTGAGCGTGCACACATGACTTAATCTCTTTGAGTCTCTAATACCTTATTGTTGAGTAAAGATTATCCGGTATTCTTTTTTTCACATTTTAGCATTCTGAAATTGGGCTGTGCCTTACAATTGATTTAGGCATTTAATATGACAGTGTCCCTCACCCCCCAAAAAAGCAAATAGATGGATATGTATTAGAATCGAAGAATTACAGAACCAAGCCCTATCACACGAGACGGTGGTACAGATTGTGTGGGCCAATGCAAGTAAGTGCCAAACAAAGTGTCTGGTGTATAGGGAAATATCAGCAAAGGGCTATCATGTTATAAACAGGGCACTTAAACCCTCTGCCTCTGAGCAGGAGCCTGAGTAGAAGAGACTACTTTGGCGGAGCATATGTCTGGGAAAGTCATGGCTGACATGTCCAACAGTTTCAACCAGGTAGAGAGCTGGCAGTTGGAGAATTAGCTGAGAAATCACCACGAGTTCAAGCGTGAAGTCTTATCTGAACCAGACTGGCTAAGAACAGAGGAGCGAGGCAGTGCAGTGCATAGAAGCTGGTCTACTGAGTAAGAAAACTGAGTTCCAGTCTCTTCTCTACCACTGCCTCATGGTGTGACCTTGGATAAGTGGTTTGGTTTGGTTATCTCAGAAGCAAACCCAGAGAAAGGGGTCTGAGTGCAAGCGGTTTGTTTGGAAGACGAAGGAGACACTAGCAGGGGTGTGGGGAAGTGAAACAGGGCAGGGAAGGCAAACAATAAAGGGTGCATTATTGTGCCACTTTGTTGCAGCAGACAATGGAGTTTCACCCTGCTAAGGAAACTGGAGGTCAGAGTAGACATGCAGCTCGTTCTCCCATCCCCAGGGAGTATTTAAGTAACAACTCCTGGCAGTCATTGGTTGAGGGTTGCTTTGGAATTGCCTGCTGCAGAGGTGGGGGAAGTGAGCATGCACAGACAGAGAAAGCCCTCAGGCACAGAAATGCCGGTTCTGGGAGACGTACGTGCCCTGAAATGGTAAAGGGGCAAGGACAAATAGGCAGGGTACCACCGGCATTTGCTGCTGAAGGTGTATCCCCTTTAGTCTCAGCTCCCCATCTGTGAAATGGGAATAATCAAACCTGATTTGAAATGTTGTACATTGTGCTTGGATATAACCATATCTCTTCAACCTGGATAAAATCTTTTGGGTCCAACTGGGAGAAAGAAAGCACACAGTAATTTGAACAGGGAAAGTTTAATATGAGAATTAGAACTATAATGGGAATACAAGGGTTTTTCAGGATCTCAAAGAGATATTAGCACTCCCGCGTTCACTGCAACACTGTTCACAATAGCAGAGACATGGAAACAATGTAAGTGTCCACAGACAGGAAGTGAGAGAAGAAAAGGTGGCATATGCATACAATGGCATACTACCCAGCCTTTAAAAAGAAGGAAACCCTGCAACATGCGACAACACGGGTGGACCTTGAGGATATGATGCCAAGAGAAATAAGCCAGTCACAGAAATGCAAATGTTGCCTGACTTTATTTAGAGGAGTTCTCTAAAGTAGTCAAACGCCTAAAAATCCAAATTGGAATGGTAGTTACCAGGGAGAGAAATGAGAGTTATTAATCCACTTGCATCAAGTTTCACTTATGTAGGATGAGGAAAATCTAGAGATCCGCTGACTACATCGTACCTAGAGTCAACGATAATGTATCGTACACTTAAAACTTGAGGATAGATCTCCTGTTTACTATTCTTTGCACAAGTAAGTTTTTTTTAGCACACACACACACACACAGTTTATTACAGGAGAAACAAGGGGTAATTAAGTAAAGAAAACCCTAAAGAATATAGGAATAGCAGCCTTAAGGAGCAGCCACCACGACCCCCAAGGGCTGAGATAGAGCCCCCAAGCCCCGACGCCCTGTCCAGAACTTACTAGGGGGGTGTGAGGAGGGTGGAGTCTGCGTGGGTTCCATTCAGGCACAAAAGGAATCCTCTTTCCAACTCGGCCTCACATCTTGAACCTAGATCCTCAAAGTGTATAACAAGAATTTTCTTAAAATGCCATTCATGATTATTTTACCCTGAAAAATAAAAAGAGAAAAGCGAACACAGGGCACGCTCATGTTCTTCAAGAGCTTCAGTAAGAAAGCAGAAGTAACTTTATGTCCCCTGGCAAATGTTGATGCAAAAATGTATTTGTTTCTAGCATTCCTACATTTTGATGTGCGAAGATAGAAGCGGCTGGACCAGGGGCGCCTGGGTGGCACAGCAGTTAAGCGTCTGCTTTCGGCTCAGGGCGTGATCCCGGCGTTATGGGATCGAGCCCCACATCAGGCTCCTCCGCTATGAGCCTGCTTCTTCCTCTCCCACTCCCCCTGCTTGTGTTCCCTCTCTCGCTGGATGTCTCTATCCCTGTCAAATAAATAAATAAAATCTTTAAAAAAAAAAAAAAGAAAAGAAAAAGAAGCGGCTGGACCAATGAGCAGTAAGCCTTCCCTTCTGCCGTGACAGCATTGGGCGTGGGCCAGCCAATAGGAAGTCAGTCTCCCCTTTAACGTAGGGAGAGATGGACCAATGAGGAGCCAGGGCGCACCTCTGACTTCAGCACAGTAACCCTCTCTCTATGGAATGAGATCCGGACGTGGGGCCAGGGCTGCTGCGTGAGTGTCCTGCTGGTTTAGGTGACATTTTGAGACCCCACTCAATTTGCCAGTACCCACAGGACGTCTTCTCTTTGCCTCCTATTTCCAACTCGGCTCCTAAAGCAGACTGCATCTAGCAACACTCCAGCTCCTCTCAACATCCTTGCACTTGCTTCTCTTGCTGGACAGGAATGACGAATCCAACGCGCCAGGCCTCGACATTCGTTGAACCACATCTTATCGGGGGTCCAAGTTCCCGTGGGTGATGGCAAGAAGTAGGACATCCCCTTCTTCCTGCACATGGGCCTTTTTCGCCTTGCGGGCAGGTCTACCAGTACTCTCTACTACCCACGACTAAGGAAATGAGGCAGAGAACCTATTCTCCCTGCCGGCTGCAGCAGGGGAAAGGGGGTTCGGCTTTATGCCCCACCACGTGGGTCTGTTTCTGAGACCCAGACTCATCACTCTCTTTGGATTTCATGAAACACTCCAACACCCTTCTACTGAGAAGGGTTTTTTGTGTTAGCTCCAGCTGAGTTTATGGCACTTGCAAGCATAGGTCCTAGTCATATAGACAAAGTTAGAAACAGCAACCTTGGGAGAGATGGACCCGTGATGAGCAGACCCTGGCTCTGACGAAAGGCAAAAGGGAGAAGGACAAAAGACAGAGTCCCAGCCACAACGTCAGACAGCGTGTTGTACTTGTGTGGTGAACACGGAGACCTGGCTGAATTTCTTGGCTTAGTTAGCTCCTAAAGCCAGGTGCCAAGAAGTAATTTAGCCATGGTCCAATCTCAGCCACCTGCGTCTCAGGGGAAGGAAGCCATAGCCTGGGAGAAGCTCCCCTGAACTCAGAAAGGGAAATGAGAAGGGCAGGGTATCAGTCCTGTCTTCCCATTTCAGCCCCAAATAAATAGGTCTCTGCCCATAATGGTGTTAGAATGCTAAATCCCATCAGCCCATTTAGGTAGGTTGGGATAGTCGGTTTCTCCAGCTGCCCTTATTTGTCTTGCTAACTCTGGAGATGTCTGCGAACATGAGGTCTCCTGTGAAAACAATGTGTCATTAACTCTCTCTAACCTTCTTGCCCTAGAGGCTTGTACCCTCCTCATGCACTGTCCTGCTCTCCCTCTGCCCTATACCCGCCTTCCTCAGTTAAAAATGAAATCCCCAGGCTGGTGAATGCCCTCTCCACCTTTGTCTCAGATGTCACATCCCAGTGAAGCTCTCCCTGAAACTCCCAACCTAGATGCGCCCTCCGACGTGTGTTACCAAGCTCCCTATACCTCTCCCCTCTACAGCCACTGCTATTCGTGGTTTGAACGTGGATGAGTGCCTGCCTTCCCCACTGATTGTTAGCACCATAAAGGCGGAGACCCTGTCTGTTTTGCTCATTACTTATTTCACGGACTTGAATATAGCAGGCATGTAATAAATAGTTGAATGTATGGAGAGTGGTCAATGTTCTGAAGTCAGACTGGCTGGGTTTGAACCCCAGATCCAGAGGAAATAATGTGGAATGATAACAGTATTCTTAGGGGCTGTATAGGAAGAACTAATTAAAAGTGCTTACAATAGTGCCTGACACAAAATAGGTGCTCGATAGATGTTTATTAATATTAGCATAGTTGCCATTAGTCTGCTATGAAGAAACTGGACTTGCAAACTGGCCCCTTTGCTGATGACTGACACATCCGATGTTTGGGTTTCAATGTGGTCACCTAATGACGGATTGAAGGAAAATACCCAGTCCTGATTGGAAATACGGCCTCATAACTTAGTTTCTTGTCCCATGGGGAAAGCCTACATAAGGCACCCCAGGACCCAGGAAGTCAAAAGCACATACATGCAAACGGAGAGAAAGAGCCACAGTCAAAAGAAGGTTAAGGGTTATCCATGAAGGCTTCAGAAAAGGACATCAGCCTGAGAACTGTGGTCTACGTTTTTGCTCGCCTCACTCTGGGCAAGTCACTTCCCACCTCTGAGCTTGTTGCTTTGTTTTTCACTATAAAATAAATCACACAAAAGAGGGTTTAAAACACATACGTACTGTTTGAATAATGATAATAAAATGAAAATCCATGTACACACAACCCTGGTATCTTAGAAGCCCCCTATATACCCCTCCCCTGTCTCCTGTCCTCTCCTACAGATGCCACCCCTCCCCTAAGGCAACCACTATCCCAATGTTGTTTTAACCATTTCTTTGGTTTTCTCTATAATTTCATCTCCATGTATGAATCTTTAAGCAAAATATTATTTTATTTAGCTTTTTATGAATTTTCTCTAAATGGTATCATACTATAGATGTTCTTTATGATTTTCTTTTTTTCACCCAACATTGAACTGTAAGTTCACCCTAGTTAATGCAAATAGTAATAATATGTTCACTTTTATTTCAGAGTAACAGTCCATTTTATAAGTTTAACAGAATTTCTTTATCCATTATATGATAAGTGGACATTTTGGTTAAGTCCATTATCTTTGCTATTATAGAAAATGTTATGAACATTTTTGTATCTGTCTTCCGGTAAACATATATGAGAATTTCTTTAGGGTATACTCTGGGAAGATTTGTTGGATTATAACGTATGTATGTGTTCAACTTTGCTAGATAATTTCAAAGTTTTGCCAAAGTGGTTGCACAAATTTACACCCAGCAGCAGATGAGAGTTTTGGTTACTCCTCATCCCCACAAAAACTTGGTACTGCCAGTCTTTTAATTTAATTTTTATCAATTTGATGTAATGATATCTCACTATCGTTTTAATTTGCAATTTCCTAATTATCAGTGAGGTTAAGCATCTTTTCATATGTTTATTGCCCATGCATATTTCCTCTTGCAGAAAATACCTTTTTATGTGTTTTGTCTATTAGTCTGTTACAAATGTATTGTTCTTACACATTTGCAGCCATTCTTTATACATTCTGGATATTAATCCTTGGTTGGTTATGTGTGTTACAAATATCTTCTCCTGGGGTATGACTTGTCTCTTTACTCTTTAGTGTCTTGTGATGAATGAGTTCTTTAATACAGTCAGATTTATTAATCTTTGTCTTTACAACATGTATGTTTCATGATCTCGAGGTTATGAAGATAGTCTCCTATATTATTCTAAACATTTTCTAGTTTTTCTCTTCATTTCTAATGATTTAATCCACGTAGAATTTATCTTTGTGCAGATCATAAGGTAAGAACCAAAATCTTTTTTTTTTTTCAGTAAGGATTACCGATTTTCCCAGCACCTTGAATTGAATATTCCATCTTTCCCCTCTAATCTGCAGTCCACACATCAAGAGTCAAGTTTTCATGTATGCACGACTTGTTTCTGGGCTCTTTCTTCTGTTCCATCATCCTATTTATCTATCACTGTCTTGATTTCTATAGCTTTATGATAAGTCTTGCTAATCTGGTACAGGAATATCCTCCCAGCTTATTCTTCTTTAGGAGGATTTTGGCCCTTTGCTATACTCTGTAAGTGTAAGAATTAGTTTGTCAAGTTCCCACCTCACTGTAAATCTAATTGGAAGTGCACTGAATCAAAAGAGCAGTTTGGGAAATTTACGTATTTATAATGTTGGGTATTTTGTCCAATAACATGATATATCCATTTATTGACTCTTAATTTAACATAATTCAAAATATTTTTTATAATTTTCTCCATAAAAAATGTCATAGTTTTTGTTGTATTTACTCCTAGGTACTTTTATACTTTTGTTGCGAATGTGAATGGCTTCTTTTATATTTTCCAGCTGATTGCTATTCATGTATAAAAATTCAACTGACTTTTGTATATTGATTTTGTATCCAGCAACCCTGCTAAAGTGTCATTTTGAGTCTAATAATTTCTCTATGGTTTCTTTTGTGTTTTCTACATAGTCAGTAGTAGATCTGTGAATAGTAACTATTTTTTTAAAGATTTTATTTTAAGCAATCTCTACACCCAACGTGGGGCTTGAACTCACAATCTCAAGATCAAGAGTCAGATGCTGCGTCAACTGAATCAGTGAGGCACCCCTGCAAATAATAACTGTATTTCTTCTCTCCTAATCTTTTACTTTTTATTTAATTTCTTTTACATATATGTCTTGGCATGAAACTGGCAAACGGGATAAGCATTACCGTTATTCTTATTTTTATAAATAAGGAAACTAAGCCTCAGAAAAATTAAATAACTTGCCTAAAGTCTCAAAGCTAGAAATAGACAAAGTCAGGATTCAAACCCCAGTCTAGCCATTCCAAAATCCATGTTCTTATTTTATGCCGTGTATTTCCTTCCCCCATCACACATTTGAGATTTGTAAAATAACTGATCTGGCACTACAGACAAGGATTTGTATTTCTGTGTTTCTTCTGGAGAAGAAAGAAAGATTATTTCGAACTGGTCAAGGTATTTGTACTATCTCCAAGCCAGAAAAAACAAAAAACAAAACAAACAAACAAACCAAAGAGGAAGGGACCTAACATACGTTTTGCATGTGTCTGCTCATCCCATCGCAAGAGTAACCAGCAAGTTGAGTGTTAGTGTCCCAGTCCTGCAGCTGAGGAAACTGAGTCTCAGAGAGATTAATATAAAAAAGCAATGACAAAAAGAGGAGTTTCCGTGGCAAGCAGAATAGCAAAATGTGTATCTTGCATCAAAGAACTTTTTGGAATACTCTCCAATTATAATTAGCAACTTAGTTTCACAGCCCCAGGTAAATACAAAAGGATGAGACCTTGGAAAGATTCCTTGTGTGTTCCCTGCCGGTCCGTGGAAACAAAGAACCCTTCCGTAGAGTTCCTCGTGGGGGCTGGGAAGGAAAAGAACTAGGAAGTCATTTGTTCTCTTTCATTCATTCACTCATTCATTTAACAAATACAGTGTTTATTAAGGGCCATCTATCTGAGTCCTGGGGCTATGGTTGAGAATACAGGTGGGAACAAGTCAGGCATTATTCCTGCCCTCATGAAGCTTTCAATCCAACAAGAGAGCCCAGCATTAAACCAGTAATTACTGGTCTGCAGCCACAGTACCCAACCCCAGGACCCACCATCCGGCAAACAGAAATCCCTTGTGAAGCTGGAGCAGACAGTGCTGTGCTCCTGAGCGTCCTCGGGTCCCCATGTGCGGCGAGCCCCCCTCTCTCCTCCTTGGTTTCCTGCAGCCCCGATGTCGCTGGGAGCCTGTCCATCAGAGTGCCAATCGCAGGGGAAATTGAATCCAGAGGCTCTTTCTATCGTGTTTGCTCACTTTTTTCTTAGCATGATCTTTGGTTTCATTATATTTAGGTATTTCTTTTATTTATCCATGCACTAGGAAAAAAAAAAAAAAAAAAGGAAGGTGCCTCTTTAAACCAAGCGTGAAATGTATTAGGAACCTAAAGTTGAGAATAATGGGCTTTTTTTCCCCCCTCCTGGAAAACTAGCCTACAGGAGGAAAAGAAAAAAATCCATTCAAATAATTTCGTTTAGTCCTAAGTATAAAATAACCGAAGTCAAGGTGTCTCTGCTGTTATTATTTTTTCTGATGTTTTTGACACCCGCGTGTGGAGTTCTCCGGCGCTCACAGCTTCCAGAGCTGTGAGCTCCCACTTGGTATATTCGTAATACTCCTTAATATTTTCATTTTGATGTAATTTGCGGCCCCAGCTTTTTAAATATCCGCTCTGTAATAATGTTTAATTTCAGGGGTCACTCCGCCAAGGAGTATATTAAAGCTTATAAAACTCATTTCCAAAGCTCAAATATCAAGCTGTGATCAGGTTAGGAGGGCAGCATCTGTGAATATTTCATCTTTTATCATGCTGATAATAAGGAGATGACAGAGGCACATTATTACAATGAGAGAATTGCTCATTTCAGGCCTGGTGCTGGAAGCTGGGGTCTGCAGTGTGTATTACTCAATAAGAGCAATTCTGATATGAAAAGCAAGTTTACTGAGGCACCACTGTGTCTTATTTGATTGGAATGAATAATATATGGAGCCGCCGTTCGGGCGGCTGCCGGCCGGGGGAGGGGAGGCTCGTATGGAGAGGTGCACTTGGGGATAGACGGCGAAATAATTTATCAAAGGATATGTTTTATGGCCTGAAAATAAAGTTAAGATAACCACTGTTTATTAGAATCATTATTTCGGAAATCTGTATTCTGGAAATCTTAAACACGTGCCGGCTTACGCAGGAGAAGAATCTTGATCCCTTCGACTGGAAGAGATGCCTCGTAATTATCTATTTGCACATAGGAGCTGAGTGAATTTGACACCCGGGCTGATTCCTGCCACATTCTCCATTGGCGACTTTCATTATTGCTTTGCGTCAAGCCAACTTCATCAAGCGGGAACCTTAAAACTCTGGTTTTTCTGGTAGTGAGATGATGAAACGCCATCAAGAGGGAGTGCATCTTTTGCCACCTGGAGAAAATCAAGCGTGAACCACCTCTAATTATTGCCCCCCACCCTACAGCTGCCTCTGCACCCACACCTATCCTCTCCGCCTGCTCTATCATAGTGGAAGAGGGCTGCCTCCTTGGTCAAGGACTAATCTTCTCAGTGTCGTGGATCTTGTCCCTTCCCACCTGTTCTGACCCCTGTGAGGTGCCACCCTCCCCACCTCCAGTGTCCTTCATGTCCCTCCCTTGCAGCTGGCTCCTTCCCTTCAGCCTCAGAACATCCACACATCTCTCCCATCCTACAATAAAAGTATGCGATCTTGACCTTCCGTCTCCCTCCAGCTATCCACCGTAGGTCTCGTCTTACCTTTTCACCCAAGAGTCTCATAAGAATTGAATACACTTAGTGCCCCACCAACTCACACGGCATTTACCCCTCACTTCATTTCATTTTGACTTCCATACCCATCATTCCACTGAGACTACTCCCACCAAGGTCACGGATGCCCTGCTAAGACCAGATCCACCAGCACTTTTCATTCTGTACCTAGCTCGACCTCTCAACTGCATTTATTATTATGTATTATTTCTTATTGTCCCATTATTTCACAACACCGCTTCCTGCTTCTCCTCCTTCCTAATCCCTGTTCTTCCTCTGATTCTTTTCCTGGCAACTCTTCCTGCCTCCCTGAGGATGTTGGTGTTCTGAAGAACTACGCCTTTGCCCTCTGCTCGCTCTGCTCTCTCAGCTGGGAAGCCGCATTCATGGCTGTCCCTGTAACTACCACACAGTGACTGCTGACTCACAACTTAGGATCAGCAGTAATCGGTTTATAATCCAACCTCTTTCTTGGAACTCCAGACCCATATATCCAACTGGGTGCCCCACTGGCACTCCAAACACAACAGATGGAAAATTTAAAGACCAACACAAACTTACGCACACACCCCGCGCCTCCTCCTTCTCCTCCTTCTGATAGTCCTATCTCCAGTGAAAAGAGAACCTTAAAGGCAATCACTCGAGCCAAAATACAGCCCAGCATCCACAACACCTCCACTTACAATCAGTCAAGTCCTATCAATTCTGTTACTTTCTAGGAAATAAATAGATCTATTATAATTTCTGATTATGAAAAGAACACCCATTTATTGAAAATTTTTTTTCATACTATGCAGAAACAAACAAAGAAGGTAAAAATCACTAACAACCTCTGCCTATAGGTAGTCACCACTAACATTTGCTATACACACATTCAGCCTTTTGTTTTTGATTTGGACCTTAGCCAGGCAACATTTACTGAGTGCCTCCTATGTGCCAATCATTGCATTGGGCATATATACACTTCTTTTTTTTAATACAAAAAAATAGGATCTTAATATACACATGCCATCTTTAATTTAACAAGGGGCATCTTTCCATTTCAATAAATATAAATCCACATAATTCATTTAAATAGTTACATAGTATTCCACTGAATGGCTATAGCGTAATTTACTTGCTTAATCAAGTCCCTGCTGATGGAATTTAGGTTGCGCCCCAAATTTTATGTTAACAATGACTTGCAATAAATATCCTTATATATAAATCTCTTTTCACTTATTTGATTAATGGTTTGGAATAAATTCCCAGACATGGAATTGTAGAATTCAAGGGTAAGCACATTTTTAAGATTTTTTTGATAAATATTAGTGCATGTCCTCCAATGATATAACAATTTTCTTTCCCACCACTAATACGAAAGTTTCCTTATACCCTGTTCGACACTGAAAATTATCAATCTGTTTACCTCTGCCAATCTGCCAAAAACATTTGCATAATATTGCATATGTTATTGTATAAATTTGCGATAACATTGCTTAATTTGGATTTATTTTATTACTGTTGAGATTGAGCATCTCTCCACACTTTTGTTGGTATTGACATTTCTTTTGCAAATTGCTTGTTTGTGCCCTTTGCCCATTTATTTATGTTATAATTTTTACCTTTCATGTATATGGACTCTATGTATTAGAAACAACCATCATTTATCTATCATATATGTTGGGTACATTTTTAACCAACTGGTAATTAGCCTATTTGTGTTTATAATATCTTTAGAACAGCAATTTGCAATTTCATGTAGCCTAACCTAATACCCTTTTTATGGTTTCTGTTTTTGGAGTCATGCTTGGTAAGGACCTACACAGCACTAAATTATAAAAGATATAAAGATGTTTTCCCATGTTTCCTTTTAGTTATCCTTAAGCTTTAATTTTTACTTTTTAATATTTTTTGTTCTAAAATTTCTCCTGGTGTAATATTTATTAATTTTAAATTAAGGAAAATACTTAAATCAGTACAAATGGGGGATTATACAGCAAAAACTCATGACCAAAAAAGAAATTCAGCAAACTAAAAATAGAAAGAAATTCCTCAACTTGATAAAGGGCATTTATGAAAAAAGCACAAAAAAACTATAAAATATTACTGGGGGAAATTAAACAAGCTCTAAATAACTTGAGAGACATAGCAAAGTCGCACGTTAGAAGATTCTACATCGCAAAGTTGTCCCCCAACATTCTCCCCAAATCAATCTATAAATTCAATACAATCCCAGTCAAAATCCTAGTGAGATTTTCTTGTATAAATTGACAAACTGATTCTAAAACTAAGTGGAAATACAAAGGATCCGGAATAGCTCAAGCAAAATAGGAAAAAAAAATAAAGTTGGGGGATTTACACTATCTGACTGTAAGATTTATACTATAAAGCTACAGTTATCAAGATAGAATGATACTGGTATACAGGTAAACATACAGATCAAGCGAACAGACTAGAGAATCCAGAAATTGGCCAATACATGGCCAATTGATTTTCAACAACATAGGCACCAATAACTCAATGGCAAAAGGATAGTGTTTTAAACAAATGGTGTCAGAACAACTAGATGGTCATAGAAAAGAAAAGGAAATTCAACCTCTACCTGATACCATGCACAAATGTTATTTCGAAGTGGATCAGAGACATAAACATAAAACCTAAAACTATAAAATTTCTGGAAGAAATCATAGGAGAAAATCGTTGCAGTTTGGGGTTAGACAATGATTTCTGAGACAGGAAAAACAAAACATTAGTTGTAAAAGGGAAAAAAGATAAATTATACTCTTTCAAAATAAAACACTTGTGCCTTTAAAAGACACTATCAAGAAAAGGCAAGCCACAGACTGGGAGAAAATATTTGTATCACACGTGTTTGTCAAGGAGCTTATATCCAGAATACTTAAAAAACTCTTATGGATCAATAATAAAAAGACAAACTACTTCATTTTTTAATGGGCACAATTTTAATAGATTCTTCACAAAAAGACATACAAAGGGCCCATAAATTCATGAAAAGATATTCAACATCATTAGTCATCAGAGAAGCGTAAATTGAAATCACAATGAGAGACCACTTCACACCCACTGGAATGGCTAAAATTTGAAAGCCAGACAATTCCAAGATCAGATGATGAGGATGTGAAGGCACTAGAGTATTCATACATGGCTGATGAGAATATATAATGGTTTAGCCACCTTGGAAAACAGTTTGGTGGTTTCCTACAAAGCGAGCTGTATATGTATACAGCCCAGCAATCCCACTCCCACATATTTACCCAAGAGAAATTATACATAACATATGTAATACGTATATAACTTAGGTATATAATTTATACATTATGTATCTATTTGTACATAAATGTTCATAACATTTGTATTCATAGTAACATTTGTATTCATCATAGCCCCAAACTAGAAACAACTGAAATGTCCATCAACAGGTAAATGGATAAACAAATTATGCTGTATCCAGACAGTGGAATACTATTCCGAAAAAGGAAGGAAAGGAAAGGAAAGGAAAGGAAAGGAAAGGAAAGGAAAGGAAAGGAAAGGAAAGGAAAGGAAAGGAAAGGAAAGGAAAGGAGGGAGGGAGGAAGGGGAGAGAAAGGGAGGCAGGGAGGAAGGAAGAAGGAAAGAAAGTACTGATACACCCAACAACATGAATGAATCACAAAGTACTTATGTTGAGTAAAAGAAGCCAGATAAAAAGGGGTATGTATTGTAGGATTTATGAGACTCTGATTATACCACATACTAGAACAGGCAAAACTAATCAACAGAGCTAGAAATCAGAACAGTGGTTGCCCAGCAGCAGGAAACTTCCTGGGGAGATGGAAATGTTCTACATCTTAATTGGGTGGTGGTTACATAGGTATCTACCTTTATCAAAAGTGATCAACCTGTATGCTTAAAACGTGTATTTTCTTATATGTAAATTACATTTCAACAAAGTTAACTTTAAAAAAAACACATTGGAAGAGGATTTGGACAGCTTCCCAAGGCCAGTACCTTTTCCTTATGCTTCTAGTTCTTTTCTGGATTTCCCCCCCACCTTGTTTAGTAAGAAGCATTGGGCGATACATAGCAGACGATGTTAATCAAGGTTCTTTCGGTTTTAAGTAACAGAACTCCAATCCAAACCAGCTTCAGAACAAAAGTTGGGCTGACCAGACTGAGTATCTTGGGTGGAACTAGCAATGTCGCTGCTCTGCGGGACTCTAGTGCATTCCATCCCAAGAGCACTAAAGCCCTGGGCCTTCTGGTGCCCCTGTAAGGACGGTGGTCGTTGGTAAGGAAGGGGGTGCATAGCTGCAAGCAGGACACCCAGTAACAAAGCTTGCCTGGTCGTACATCTATTCAATCTATTCCTTACATTTATCCTTTTCAGACGATGGTATCCATGAAAGAAACGGAGAAGAACCGGAAGTGCTCCCCCTAATGATGAGGGTCCTAACACTGCTCCTTCCCATAGGGGGAAAGCAGGGAGAAGAAACATGATTCTCCTCTGCCCATTAGAGTTCCCAGAGGAGATAATGTATTGTTTTGTCACCTAAACTCATCTAGGGAGATATTGCAACGTCCAAGATAATATGTCCTTCAAAGCCCACGGGCTGTTGGTTCGACCAGGCTTTCGTTCTTTCAAGTGTGCGCACCCCAGGGGGCCCATATGTCTGAATCCATGTGAGAAGGAATCAGGGTCCACCTCTTGGCATTCATATGGACACCCAAATACTAAGGTACTCCGTGTGCTCAATGCAGGCCAAGCCCTTGGTAGAGCTAGGAGGAAAGACAGGAAGGAAGAAAAGAAGGGACGGGGGGAAGGATGGAGAGAGGGAGGGAGGGAACAGCTCACACTTGAAGTCACAGAGTTATTCTCCAGACAAACTGAACAACTCACTGGTATGGCACACCTCCCGCTCCACGTCTGTGCACATCCTCTGTGCCTCGGGGAGCCCACTCCTGTTCCCTCCACCTCTCCCACTATCTCTACTTGTCCCAATACCACCCATCCTTCAAGGCACAGCCATGGGGCACAGGCTGAGGCCACCCCCCATCGCACTCTCCAGGAGCTCCCACCCATGCACTTGGCCACTCCATTAAAAGACCAGGCTAGCCTTATTAGCAAGTCTATAGCCTCAGACGCAGAAAAAGCGCTGCTCATCCCATTTATTGGGCATATTATTCTCGTCAGCGGCTTTTAGAGGATTTTGCTAATGGCTTAGGGACTGTATGCACCATCACAATTAAGACATTGCTAATAAATTAAGTTTTATGGACATAAATCAGCAGGTATGCTTATTCAGCTGTTACACCTCACTTAGGAGTGGGCTTCACACCTTAAGAGAAAGCATATTTCTATTCAGGAGTTGTAATGGCCTTGTTAATGGAATATTAATTACCTCACTTGTTGGACAGCAAGATGTCTGCAACTGCTCTCTTGCCACAAGTGTTCTTGGAGAAACACACTTTTCCAACTTTGTGTCACTGTGGCTGATGGATCTCAGCTAAGCCCACTCCATCGTCCTCGGCAGAAGGACAGAATGAGGTTCACCCTCCTGCGATGAGCCAGGCAAACAAAGGCTTCAGTGGTCACAGAGAGAGTGTACAACCTACCTTCCCCCTCAGAGATGCTGTGAGGCATAAGGATAGCTGGGCTGAGATGCTGGAGGCCTGGCTTCTTACCTCCCACCTTAGTCAGTTCATGCTGTCATCAACAGGGCCGCTCAAGCAAACATTTACTTCTCACAGTTCTGGAACCTGGGAAGTCCAAGATCAAGGTGCTGGAAGATTTGGGTTTGGTGTGAGCCCACCTTCTCGTGGTGTGCGCATGGGGTCTACACCTTAGCATGTGCTCATGGAGGGAGCGAGAGCTCATGTCCCTTCCTCTCCTTCTAAGGACTTTAATCCCATCATGAAGGCAACAGCCTCATGACCTCATCTAAACCTATCACCCACCATCCTCCCAATACCATCACATTAGTGGTGAGGATTTCCCCACATGAATTCTGGAGGGACAGAAACACTCAGCCCATAACACCGCCACTCCAACAGTAACCAGCAGTGTGACCTTAGGCACGCCACTCACACCTTCTGGCCTCAGCTTCCCACTTAACTCATGAGTATAAGGAAGTGACTACGGATAAAACAAAGCGGAAAGCCCAACCCTTAGAAAGATACCAATATTGGACCATTTTTGTGATTATCTTGACAAGACTGTGGGAGAAACACCAAGGATGGGAATGGATTTTGCCTGGAAGAAGGTGCATATTCTCATTGTCAATCATTAATTTGGAAGAAAGAAACAATCCAGCCTTGTTGGTGGAGAGAGGGGAACTCCTTTCTCTCGGCCAATGCACGAGCATGTCTTTGGCTCCAAACTCTGTAGAATGGAAGGACTGGAGAAGAGTGGGCTGCCCCAACCACACGAGGTGGGCCAGCGAAAGCAGTGTATCAAGCCTCCACATTTTACCCCCAGCACCAGGGACCACAGCAGCCCAAACACCAGCCTTGCAGGAGGGTAGCTCTGTTCAGTTAGCGTCACAGGCGACAGGTGCATAGCCCTACCGCCAATACTGCAGGCATGGGAGTGACCCTTTAGACCCAAGAGAGCAGGGGCAGGCCATGAGAATACCTTGAAGAGGGGTATTCTCCAGCAAGAAGATAAGTGAACTTATGTTCTTGAACTAGGTTAGTTCTGAAAACCTACTCAGCAAAGGAAGAGCTCAATCAAGACCTAGCACACACTACCCTGCCTCAAATCACTGTGCGATGTTAGACAAGTCCCCACCCTCTCTGGCCCTAGCTTCTTTCTCTTAACCTGACGATCTCTAGGTCAAACAGCCTCTTCCTCTGAGAAATACCAGTGAAAATGACTTCAGAACACACATCACCTTTCTTTTCTTCATCTAGGAGAGAATTCTCAGACCCAGCCACCTGCTGGAAGAATTTCTTTCTTTGCATCTGTTTAACATATCAATTCTCACATTTTCTGCTTGAACTTCAGAGCAAAGGACTTGGAAAGCTGAGCCTTTGCGTTTTTCATGCAGAGTTTTGCATATTCTCCTGGACTCTTTAGGGTCCTCTTTGCCCTTGAGTTGCCCACCACAGAGCAGTCCTCTGCCCTGGCTGAGGCTCAGGCACATTCCCTCCACAGCTAATTGGGGTAACTGACCTTCCCATACACCCCCTCCTCCTGCAGCAAGAGAATAAAAGTCCAGCCCAAAGTGGGATGCAGAGAAAGGGTAGAGAATGGGAACATGCATGAGAACCCCAGAAGGTGGGGTCAGGTGCAAGGTGGTTGTGGTTGGGGGAAGCCATGGTTGCAAGACTGAAAAAATAAAACAAAAATCACTGATGTCCTCCACTGAGCTGCTGGGCTACAGGAGGCCATGAAGCCATGTCTGGGCTGAGGGGCACTCTCACACAAGCTGTTGCGTATATCAATATCAACAGCATCCAAGGGCCTCTCGGCACCTCCTAGAGGTAGAAAAGGGAGGGAAGGCCAGTCTATGACAAGGTGCCCTTACTCCTCTGTAGCACATTGTCCTTTTCTCACTCCACAATGGAACTGCGGCCCCAGAGAGAGAAATCTAGTGCTTACCTTCAGAGGTGCCTTGGTCAGCTATTGCTGCATAACAAAGAATCTCAGTCTCTTACCACAATAAGCAATCATTTAGCTCAGGCATCTACAGGTCAGCTAGGGCTCAGCTGGGCAGCAATCGGTTGCAAGTTAGGTCTGAGTCTGCTCTTCATTTCCCTCATCATCTTGGACCAGTAGGCTAGCTGGGACATGTTCTTCTCATGACAATGACAGAGGCATGAGACAGCAAGTCATCTGATGACTCTTGAGAACTAGCTGAAGCTGGCACCTGATGGCTCCTGTCCTTTTCCATTGGACAAATCAAGTCATATGGCCAAGCCTAAAGTTAAGGGAAATACACTTCATCTCATGGAAAGATCTGTGAAGACATATGGCAAAGGGCTTCAAGATACAGATAGGTAAAGAATTGGGACCAATAATGCAATCTTCAAAAGGAATGAGTCCAAAATGCTTCATAGTTGATGAGACATTTTTCATACTCTCCTTAATCTATTCTTCACAACAACCCTAAAAAATAGTGATTATAGTTCCATTTTACAGGTGAAGAAATTGAAACTCAGAAAGAAGGGACATGCCTGAAATCACACAATCATTAAGCATAAGAGTGTGTACACCAATCTCTTCATTCAATTTTGAGTCCAAAATATTTGCCATAACTCCAATGCAGGCTTTCCTTATGGAGTCCCTAGAATACCTGGGATTTGTGGAACAGTCCCCTATTACTTATATAAGGGTCTCACATTGGTGTTGTTCTGTTTTGTTTCTGGATGACAAGATTTAATGGATGGCAAAAAGGACCAGGATGCTCTTAACCATACAGTAAAGGATTTGAATGAAGTCAGGAACAGCAAATATCTCGCACACATGCTGCCACACACATTCCCACATCCTTAGCAGACATCACTAATCAATGATGGCACTCTTTCCTCATGAGTCTCAGAATCTTTCTCTACACAACATGCCACTGCTACTGAACTGGAGAGGGCATGCAAGGTGAGAAATATTTTTAAATCCTGTAAAAACCGTGGCTCAGTTGGTAAAGTGTCTGCCTTCAGCTCAGCTTGTGACCCCAGAGTCCTGGGATGGAGCCCTGCATCGGGCTCCCTGCTCAGTGGGGAGCCTGCTTCTCCCTCTGCCTGCCACTCCCCCTGCTTGTGTGTACTGTCTCTCTCAAATAAACAAATAAAATCTTTTTTTTAAATCCTGTATAAACAGGATTTTCTTTTCTGAGGCCCACTGAGCCCCAAAAGACTGTGATTCTGAAACCAGCAATATGGTAGCACAGCAGCATGGAAAGGCCACCTGGCTGGGCTCAGAACTGATTCCAGCCCCAACTCCGCTGTAGCTCACTCTGTGTAGAAAAGACAATTAAAATTAAACTTCTCTGAGCATTTGTAGCATCAGCTTTGTGACCTTTAAAACCATTTATTTCAATTCCATAAACATTAACCGGGCACCCACTGTGTGCCAAGCATTGCCATCAAGGGACTACAGAAACGAATGTGACACATCCCTATCCTGGAAGGAAGGCAGGAGGGTGGGGAATGCTTTAATTTCTGAGGTCCATCCAATGCTAATATGCTGCCAACACGACAGTAAAAAGCACAAGACGTTGTCATGGGACTCATAAATCCTGCAAGCTCCCCAGGCTTGAAGACCAGGCAGGAGCATGGGGTTATGGAGGAGGAGATCTGATCTCAGTGGGGATTACATGCTCCACCGTTCTCCATGCTCCCAGAGTTGAAGGCAAGTGCTACTTCTGGGCCACAACTCTCCAGGCTCATCTTCCAAATTTTATTTTATTTTATTTTTTTTTTAAGATTTTATTTATTTATTTGACAGAGATAGAGACAGCCAGAGAGAGAGGGAACACAAGCAGGGGGAGTGGGAGAGGAAGAAGCAGACTCATAGCGGAGGAGCCTGATGTGGGGCTCGATCCCATAACGCCGGGATCACGCCCTGAGCCGAAGGCAGGCACTTAACCGCTGTGCCACCCAGGCGCCCCTCATCTTCCAAATTTTAGGATCAAACAGACCCGGGTGTGAATCCCAGCTCTGCCACTTATTAGCCTTGTGACCTTGGACATCATCCATTCACTCACTGAGCAACTAGTTTCCATATCTGAAGAACAAGGGAAAAGAATCATCACTGCTGCACGCGGGTCTGTATCTATTAAACAAGCAAACTTATGCAAATGCCTGCAACACAGATGCCCTGAATGAATCTACATCCCTTGCCTTCCTCTCCTCCACCAGCGCCATGCCCCAGCTCAGCGCTTCTCCACCCCAGCTGCACAAAGGAGTCCCTGGACAGCTTTTTAAAAATAGCGATGCCTAGACCTACTGGACTAGAACCTCTGGGGATGGAGCCCAGGAAGTCATACTCTTTGAGCCCTCCCAGGTGCTACTAATGGGCAGCCACAGTTGAGAGCCACCGCCCTGGCTATATGAGTCAGGATTTTCAAGAGAAATAGAACCACTAGGACACAGATATGGATATAGATGTATAGATATAAATATAGAGCTAGAGATATAGAGATATAAATGATATAGAGATAGATATATAGATGATATGGATGAATATAGATGATATATATATAGATATAAAGAGATTTATTATAAGGAATTGGCTTATGTGATTATGGAAGCTGAAAAGTCCCAAGATCCACAATCAGCAAGTTGGAGACCCAGGAGAGCCAATGGTGTCAGTTCCTCTGCCAGAAGATTCAGCCCTGCCAGGCCAGGGAAACATGAAGAGTTTGCATCACCACCTTCACCAGACATGCTGCCCTGGGATGCACGTCCCTCGGAAGAGCCACGGTGTTCCCCCTGCTCCCCTGTCAGATCTGGGGGCCTGCCCAGTGGGGCCGCTATTGTTTAGGGAGGTGGCGCGCGCGCGCGCGTGTGTGTATGTGTGTGTGTGTGTGTGTGTGTGTGTGTGCGCGAGGGGCATGTATGTGTGTTCGAGGGCAGCTGCCTGCCTACCCTGGTGCTGGACCTCCACCCAGCCCCTTCCCACAGCCGAATCCTGGTGAGCATCTGTTCATCTATTCGTGCACAGACTGAGAACCTACCGGGCACTGTTCTAGGTGCTGGGGACGTGATGGCCATTGCAGTTAGGCTGTAGGTGCTTGGACATTTCAGTATCACATACCAGCTTTAAGAATCAAAATATTAATATTTTTGTTGGTGCAATACCATTGTTTCAGGATCTTTTAAAATTCGAAAGCTGAATGAATTACATCTGGAAAGATACCCAGAAATTTTTATGCTACATCAAAATTTCTAACTGGCTCAAGAAGCGATCATTTAGAAATCCATCTGTCTTGGGGCGCCTGGGTGGCTCAGTCGTTAAGCATCTGCCTTCGGCTCAGGGCGCGATCCCAGGGTTCTGGGATTGAGCCCCACATTGGGCTCCCTGCTCAGCAGGAAACCTGCTTCTCCCTCTCCCACTCCCCCTGCTTGTGTTCCCTCTCTCGCTGCCTCTCTGTCAAATAAATAAATAAAATCTTAAAGAAAGAAATCCATCTGTCTATATTTCTCCTCTGCTATTAAAGTCCCATGACCTCGGTCATTGGGTAGTTGGCCATTGTTTGCTCTTCCCTTCAGGGCTGAATGCTGTTGGTAATTCATACTGCTCCCAAAGCCAGTCTGGGTTCTGCTGTTCTTCTGAGGGTTCAGTGGAGTCTCCTTAGAACAGGGATGAGGGGACACATTAAGGCAAACAAGAGAAGGACATGGCAGCAGGATTGAGGGGTAGGGAAGGGACAAGAAAAGAATGAGGTCCCCAGATCTTGCAGGCTTCTTTTCCCCAGGGCTAGATTTACTCTGTTCCCCTCCCAGAAAAGGGCTGGATCCCTTGTTGGTGCCTGATTCCTCTGCCCCTGCGTACTTTATCTTGACCATCATTCTCCTGGAAGAAGAAAATTGCCTCAGTCCGAGCCTGGCTTTCCCTCAGGAAGAACTTAGGACAAAGTATAGAAGATTTTGGTGACCACATCTCACCTTTTTTAATGAAATGCCAATATTTTGGTCTTTCTTAAAATACCATATAGTCACACTGTCATTTTGATCCAATGCCATCACTATAACCACTACAATACAGTGATGAGCAAAGCTCCCTACCCTCAAGGAATTTATATTTCAGCGGAGGAGACACAATATAGAAATGAGCACACACATAAGATAATTTCAAATAATGGCATGAGTTAGATCAGTTAGTTTTTGTTGCATAACCAACCATACTATATATTTTATGATTTTTTAAGTGACCATTTATTCTTGTTCATAACTACAGGTCAGCTCAGCAGTGCTACTGGTCTTGTCTGGGCTCCTTTACACGTTTGCAGTTGGCTTCAGGTCAGCTGGTGGGCTCTGTTTCTGGGGAAGGCTAATTATTGGCTGGAGTGCCGTGGTTTACCACCATGTGTTCTCTCATCCTCCACCAACCTAGCTCAGGCTTCCTCACACAGTAGTTGCTGGGGTCCAAGAGGAACAGCGGAAGACTGTAAGGCTTAGAGCTGGCATACCTTTATTTCTAAAACATTCTACTAGCCAAAATAAGCCATAACTCCAGCCCAGATTCAAGGAATGGGGAAATCGATTCTACCTGTCTATGGAACGTGTTGCAAAGTCACATTGCAAAGAGGCATCAGTAGACAGAGAGATGGAAAATTGTGGCCATTTTTGCAATTAACAACATGGGTTGTGGAATAAGAAAGTGACAGGGATGATTATCGTATAAAGAAGCTTCATGAGACTAGAGTGATATGAAAGAGCAAATCTACATCAAAGATGAGGTAGATGAGCACAACAAGCAGTGAGAACAGCATGTGCAAAGGCCCTGAGCAGGGGGAAAAAAAAATCTTAAAATCTTCATTGTGTCAGGATTCAGAAAGGAGTGGACCTGAGTGGAGGGAGTACGTAGAGGGACTGGGGTGGGGGAGGGGGGGCTACACACATGCTAGGAGATTCAGTGGGACAAATAGGCAGGAGGCCCTCATGTTTGGCCTTATAGGTTATGGTAAGATATTTGGGTTTTATTTTATTTTATTTTTGCCTTACAATACCATTGACTATATTCCCTATGCTCTACCTTTCATCCTCATGACGGGTTTCATTTCGAATATAATAAGAGGTTTTCAAACAGGGAACTGAAACCATCTGACCAAAATTCTCAAGAGGTCACGTGGGCTGCAGGAGCAGAAGAGGGACATCATGCAGGAGACCACTGCAACAGTCCAGGCGAGAGATGTCATGACACACACTGAAATGGTAGCGGTCACAGTGGTAAGAGTGGGTGCTCTGCGAAAGGGCTTACTAATGGATTAGGTGCTAGTGGGGAAGAAAAAGAAAATGACTCCAGAGCTTTTGCCTTGAATCTCTACGTGAATGACGAGTTACTGAATGCACCACATCGCTAAGATAAAAAGATGGTGAGATGAACAAATTGAGGAGAGAGGAGGAAATCAAGAGTTTCACGGAGGGCATGTTAACTACAGACAAATATCTCTCACGAACATGACACAAGCTTCTCTTTAACAAGCAAGAGGGGTGCCAACTGTGCGGGATTCTGCTGCGACACAGGGACATAAGGATAGAGACATCACTGGTGGGTTCAGCAACATGGAGCGCCACTGTTTCTACCTTCCAGAATCAGTATCTCGCTGCCCCCGGGACATTCCTGTGGTCCCATAACAACTTCTCAGGCCACATACCCTGCTGACCAATTTCAGCCAGTTGGCTGCCCCACCCAGCTACCACCCACCACAACTATCATTCAGGTCACTGTCAGTCTGTCCCTGAAGCTGGAACAGACTTCCACCAGCACTTCCCTCCAAACTGAACTGCAGACTTTCCTGAAGATTGGGGATGGTGGTGTGAAGGATGAGGTGGTGTATTCTCAAGGTATGAGCACCAACTGGTGCCTCAGGGCCACAGAGGTCAAGGCCTTCTGGAAGTTAGAACTGGCAGATTGTTCTTGAGAATCCTTCCTAAGGTCCAATGGTCCCTAAAGAGCATACAGGCAACCACTTTGATATCAGTGACTGACACGGTTCTTAGTGATAATAGCATAGGAAGGGAAGCTGAGCAAAGCAGACCAAAGCAAGACCTCTGGCTTCTCAGTTCTGCCCCTGGACGCAACAGGTTTACCCTAAATGCAGTCTGGTTGGAAGAGTCCTAGTGTCCCTCACTCACTGAGTCCCAGTCAAAAGCTGGGTCCATGCTAGAAACCTCAGGGGACACCCCAGTGATGCCGAGAGCACCATCTTCCCTAGAGCCTCTGTTCTGGTCCCTTGAAGCCACCTTAAGTGTAGGTATGATTCATAAACACATTTTTATTTGCTTCTCTCTTGGCATGCGTGTCAGCCCAGGTCTCCGGGAAGCGGATGCGAGGACAGAATTAGAAGTGTCAGGTATTTATAGCGGGGAAATGCCTATGAAGGATAAATGGGAGAGGAAGCAGGGGTGAGCAAGGAAAACCTTTCATATACTGATCTGACACCTCTGACTAGGGAACGG
Organism: Ursus maritimus; assembly: GCF_017311325.1. Taxonomy (NCBI): domain Eukaryota; kingdom Metazoa; phylum Chordata; class Mammalia; order Carnivora; family Ursidae; genus Ursus; species Ursus maritimus. Next base: position 29,441,897 of record NW_024425786.1, read on the forward strand.
GACAAAAGGAAGACTGGGCAGGAAGAGTCACAAAATATAGTACAGCTCTGAGAATGCCATGGCCAGGCCAATAAGGAGCTTGGAGTGAAGATGGCCATGAGAGGAGTCCTGAATTTCGAGGCAGAAATAGCCCGGCTCTGCAGCCCCTGTCATTGGCCAGAAGCAGCCTTGGGAGGATGTGGCCTCAGCTGAACATCACAGCAGATCAAAGGAGCAGCACGGGGAGCTCATCAGCCCAACTCTACACACATGGCGCTTCTGAAGGGAAAGCTGAGTGGCCCGCCTGCAATGGCCACCATCACGTGGCTGCTGTCATCATCAAGATGCTTTGCTCTCAGAGGAATCGTTGCATAGGTGGCGAAGGGATTAAAGAGTCAAAGGGATGATGAGTGTCAAATAGCAGAGAACAAACTAGGAAAAAATAGGTCAAAGCAAAACTATTACAACTCACGTGACAGGTAGAATACTTCTCATTTTCTTCTGACGTGGTTGGGTTTTATCCATTTATGGTTAATTAGAGTGGGGTTGGATAAAAAGTATAGTGTAAGGATTGTAGTCAATAATTTTACAGTAACTTTGTATGGTTACAGATGGTGACCACACTTACCATGGTGAGCATTTCGTAATGTACAGAATTGTCTATACACTGCCTATGTTGTACACCTGAAACTAATATAATATATGTCAACTACACTTCAATTACAAATTTAAACTTTTTCTTAGAAAAAAGCAAGGTGACTTTTTTCTGCTTACTTACAATGGCTTACGAGGAATGTGGTGAAGGTATTCTCCTGAAGCTGATTGTTCAATTGAAGGTGCCAATGAAAATTTGGGCTCAGGCCCCCGTCTTGGTCTGAGGACATTGGCTGAGGTCAAAAGGGAGGGACATCGGAGCCTAGCATAGCTCATGGCACTGACGCTTTGCTCCAGGCTTCTACGAACTCATCGTAAGTCCCGAGAAGTTGAGTTTATGGTCAAGAGCCAGTCCACAAAAACAGCAGCAGTAGCGGATTCTTCAGGAAATAAAGAACAAAAACTGTACATCTCTAAAGTTGAACTCTGGAGCCAATAAGAAATCCGAAGGTGAGCGTGGAGCGGCAGCCCCTGAGCAAGGCATCCGTCTGGTGTCGAAGGACATGGTCTAAGTCCTCTTTGAATCTCCATCCGCTAGAAGGTGCATCAATGTTGAATGAGCTGGTGAATGTGCAGGAGGGCAACCTCCCCACCTGTCTGAAGTGGGGACTTCGAAAGAACAAAAGACCAGTCACCCCCAGTCAGAAGGGACCAAGGACAACCTCCAAAGACCCAAAACTAGTGTTGGAGGCAGGAGAAGAGGTCAACACCAAACTGGAAGCCCCTCAGTAGGCTCACGGAGAGGACGGGAGGAAGTCTTGGAGGCTCCCTAGGAACAACCGAAGCCGTCAGCAACAGGAGGTCCCCCAGCAATCCTCACAGAACGTAAGGGAACGGATTAGGAACGAACCTGCACTGGGGTCTGAGTCAAGAAGACATTGCTTTGTTATTATTTCAGTGGCCTTCTCTGACCCCCAGGCCGGTGGGACCGGAAGAATCTTGGCTTAGTACAGATTGATGCATTATTCCCACAACAGCAGGGAGACACAGTCATTATCTTGGCTGAGGTGAACGGGCAGGTGTATGATGGAAGGCACAAGGAGAACTTCGGAAAGGAGGGGAGTGGTCTGCCCAGACACAACAGGGGAGGGCCAATAACTAACTCGTAAGGATCCAGAGCCCGAAGGGAATGGTATGAGACCGGATGAGGAAGCCTTAGAGCCTGTTTCTTCCTGGGAGGGGAAGTGCTAAAAGGTAAAGGATTCAGAATTTTTATCAGAAGGCCCAGATTCAAATTCCAGGACCCCTACTCCCTAACTGTGTGTGCAAGTCACTTAAACCCTCTGGGTCTCAGTTTTCTTGTCTGTAAAATGGGGCATGTATACAACAATCTATCTCAAAAATAGTGAGTTGATGTCAAATGAGAGATTGCTGGTGCAGAACTTTATAGGCACATCCCGGTGCTGGCCCCAAACCCCATCATCGCCCACAAAGAACTCTGCGCACCGTGGGCGCTCAAACTGTGTTGCCTGACAAGGCCTTGGGGGTGAACGGGACTCCGGGATCAGGCCTCAGAGGGGAGCCGATCTGAGGTCTATGTTCTCACACACCGGCCGAGGTAGAAGCCAAAACCAGCATCTCTCAAGAACACGTTTTCTCCTCAGGGGCATCTTGGTCCCCTTTGGTACAACGTAAGCAAACAGACCGCTGTGTTCCCCACGCCCACTGCAAGACTGGCGAAGCGGGAGTGAGATTAATGGCTTTCCTGTACAACAAAGGCCTTCCTGCAAAGAGGCAGAATTCAATATGCAAACCCCACCACCCAGGCCTCGGACCCCACCCTCCCGGTTCAGTGGACAGCGGCAGCTCGAACCCCGTAATGTATGCGTGCTCCGGCTGCTGGGCCCAAGTTATTATTCATTACGGTTTTCTATTACCCGGTGATAAATGACGCCCCCAGGCTGGCGTTGCCCCCAGAATGCTTATTACGGCTCACTTAAGTAGGCGTTGATTTAGCTTAAATCGGTTGTTCTGTTCAGCCCAGACATGGGCCTGCCCCAGCTCTGCCTCGAAGACTCCCTTCACCAGGGCTTAATTGAATTCTAACTACTCGTGGCCTCCTATTAGAGAGGGGTGGGGTAGGAGGCCCAAGCCCTGGTGGTCTCTCCACCCTATGTAATCCTAATTTGATAAGGGTCTTCCCTTTGACTCTAGACAATAAATTTTGACAAGCAACTCCAGTTAGGCCAGAAGAAATTCCCTAGATGGACTTAGCTCACAGGGAAATGATGAAATCTCAGGTAGAAGCAGCCCTTCGGGTGTCCATGTGATTTTCCCTAAGTACTGCCCTTGGATCTGGCCATTCAGGCCATCGTGTCTATGGGCTGCCCTAGTCCATCCATCAAATTGCTTGTCAAAGTAACAGAGTCAGCCCTGGCCCTTCATAAAGATCCAACCCAGCTGAGTGTCCCTGGAGAGAAAATGACCACACCAGAGCCACTGTGGCTAGGACCAACTAGGACCACCGCCATTCGTTATGCACCAGAGATTCACTGAGTGCACGTGGGCCAGGGACTGGTCTAGGTGCTAGGTACACAAGAATGAACAAACAGTACTCTCTCCCATTGTGGAGTTCACATTATAGGGTTTTATTTATTTATTGTCGATTATGTGCCAGACATTGTTTTAAGGCTACACCCATACAACCACATTTGTCATCACAAACACATACTGGTTTCCCTGTTTTACAGACAAAAGAAACTGAGGCTTGAAAACATTCAACAATATGCCCAAGGTCACTTCATGTGATAAAAGGTCAAAAAGGAATGGCCTAGAATTTGAACACAAGCCTATAACCACAGTGCTGTACTTCTTCCTATATACGTTGTTATACGTTATTACGCTATTGTATTTGCCTAACACGTTGGAGGTTACGATGCACTTTTCACCTTCATTAATAATCCCCAGCCCAACCTCCTAGACAGTCAGTACTCATGTCACCATCTATAGCTGCAGTGGTTAAGAGCTCATGATCAGAGAGGCCTAGGTTAGAATCCTTGTTCTGTCTCTTTCTCAGAGGGTGACCTTGGACAGTTGATTTATCCTTTCTGAGCCTCCATTTCCTTGGCTCTAAAATGGGGATAAGAATAGTACTACCTCAAAGGTTGCAGGAATTAAATTGGGAATTGTACATATGGGCCTCAGCACAGTACCTTGTGTAGGACACACTGTGGTCCTGAGTTTGGCAGGAAGGAGGAAATACCCAGGAGATCAACCATTCTTGGTGGGAACCAAGAAGCTGTCTTTAACACAGAGACAGGCCAGGAGGGTATCAGCCAGACCAAAGTCCCAGGAAGACCTGGTGATATCTGGGAAAGGGAATTCCTGCAGGGACAGAGGCGGAGGCTCAGAAATGTTCAAGGGCATAGGAAGTCTTTGGGCTATTCTCTATCTCCTGCTCCCACCACCTTTTCTCTATCTCCTTCTCCCACCACTCTTTCTCCCCTGGTAAAGTTCTGTCTGAAAAAGTCCACATATCTGGGACCCCTGGGTGGCTTGGTCAGATAAGCATCTGACTCTTGGTTTCAGCTCACATCATGATCTCAGGGTCCTGGGATCAAGCCCCACATCGGGCTCCACGCTCAGCGCAGAGTCTGCTTGTCCCTCTCCCTCCCTCTCTGCTCCCCCCCACCTCCAGCATGCTTGCTTGTGCATGCACTCTCTCTCTCAAATAATTAAATAAAATCTTAAAAAAAAAAAAAAAGGAAAAGAAAAGAAAAAGCCCACATATCTCAGCAGGGGCACAGAGAAAAGGATGGTCATTAAATAGTAGTAGTAACCATAATAAGGGCTGGCACTTCTCATCCATGACGAATGGGCCAAGTCCACACTGCTCCATACACCTCAACTCAGGTTACCTTGTCACAGTCCTCTGAGGCAAATACCAACCGTAACATCCATTTTACAGATAAGGAAAATGAGGCTCAGAATGATGAAGGAATTTGCCCAATAACGGAGCCACGATTAGTAAGCAACTACAACAGAGCTCAAACCTGGCTTTGCCTTCTTCCCTACTGTGTCACCATCTCTGGGGGGGGGGGCACAGCGCCCGCCCCCTGAGGAGGGCTTTAACAACCTACACCCGACAGGAATCCAAGACAGTTTTCATAAGCCCACTTCCTTCACCCTGTTCTTAACGCGTCAAAGAGCCCTGCACACTGAGGAAGAACTGAGAGTGGCCGAAAGTCGGCAACGGCATGGCCTGAACTGCCTTGCAGCTGCTCAGAAGCCACAGAGCCCTCGTCCATGAACTGGCAGAAAATAAAACCATTGCAAACCACCAATCACATCCTTAGTCTCTCCGTTTTCATTTTTGTTGTTGGTTTTTTCTTTTAATTAAAAATACAGATGCTGCATCCAGCTTTTCCCTCCCGGAGCTTCTGAACTTGCTACTCAGCTCTGGGCTAGAGCCCACAGGGAGGCTCAGTAATGTGTCCAAGCGGGTACGTCTCTGCGAGAACAGGGACGTCTGGGGTGCTTGCTTCACCCAGAAAGCCAGGCAACCCTCCTGTTGTGCAGCACCTCCAGGGCCCTGGGGTCAGGCCCTCACTGGCAGTGTTCCAGAACAACGGGACACACACACACACACACACACACACACACACAGTGTCCACCACCCCCATAACCTCACCCCCGGGGGCACCTGCCACATGCTGCACGGCCCTCCCCGCCTCCATCCAAGGCCTGGAGAACGTCTTCCTCAGACAAGGTCACCTTTGGGCTGCTAATAAAGCTCAGCTATGGAATTATTCATCAGCTTTAAAAAAAATACACATCATTTTCATCATAAAAAATAATATAACTATGTTACAGAAGAAGTGAAAAATAGACGAAACAAAAGAAACAAAAATAAGCCATAACTCATTCACCCTGACACAAGCACTATTAGCATTCTCAGTAGGTTTCCTCTCTCCTTAGCTGTTGGGTTTACCTCGTGGTAACCGCGGTACTGTTGCACCTGTGTGCCCAATGTTGTGAGGCCTCATACCACACCCTAAACATTTTGGTATCCTACACAGTCTTCACAACTGTCATTTTAATGACTGCCCAGGACTCCATGGAGTGGTACCATTATTCTCTTGGCTATTCTACTGATGAGCACGTCACTATCCTTAGCAATGATGCAATGAACATCTTCGTGTTTATTGCTTTCTTCCCCAGTCTTTGGGACTATTTCCTTAAGATAACTTTTTTTTTATATATAAATTTTTTTAAAGTAGGCACCACACCCAGCATGGAGCCCACCATGGGGCTTGAACTCACGGCCCTGAGATCAAGACTTGAGCTGAGATCAAGAGTCGGATGCTAGACCGACAGAGCCACCCAGGTGCCCCCACATAAATGCAATATGTGGATCAAAGGGAATGACTCATGTTTGGACTCAGCATTAATGTCACAAGCGTGGGAGACTATCGCGTCCACTGCAACACTGTCCACACAGATGTTACCTTTTTATCCTTACTTAACTGGTTAATAAAAATGATGCCTCTTTGTTGTTTTAATTAGCTTTGGGGAAGGAGGTGTCCTACAAAAGGGTGGCGGCATCCTGTCCTTTTCAAGAGTTAAGAGCTTTGGCCGCAAATCGTCTCGGGCTGAAATATAATCCTGCCGTCTCCCTAGCTGTATGCCCTGCCTCACTTGATTCTTTGCAGTCCCATCTGCTCTTCTCATCTGCAAAGTGGGGATGATGGTGCCACCCACCTACAGGGCTGGCATCACGATGACATGAAATGACTGATCTCAGTCCTATTCCTGGCATATTATTAGCACCACATGCTCCTGGTTGTAGTTTATCAATAACTTTAAAGCACTAAAAAGTCTGATTATGCAGTCAATAAACATTTATGGAGGTTCTGGAGATGCAAGAATGAATAAACCATAGGTCTTGTCCTCGAAGGGGTCCCACTCTGGTGGGAGCTAAACAAAGAAGAAAACAACCGTGCAGTGTTTCGCCGAAGCTCAGAATACGCCCTGACGACGCTGCATCAGAGGTGCAAAGTGAGGGAGCGCACGGGAGAGCCATACCTCATCTGGGAAGGCGGGGAGCGCAGAGAACATTAGGGAAAAGGCACAAAGGGAGATGGGCATTGAGGAGTGGGTAGGGTTCCCCTGGGCAGCCATGGGTGGCGGCACACAGGGAGGGACACTCCAGGTAGGAGGAAAAGTACAAGCAAAGGCCTGCAAGGGAGGAATTTCACTCAGAGTGGACGTGGGGAACAGCAACTAGCCCCACTCGGTTCCTGGGCTGTAGATCTGACCCCCACGGGGCAGCTGATCTGATTCCAGGAGGAGCCTGCCTTGTGGAACTCCCTGCTGGATCCCCCAGCCTTTGCGGTGCGGCTAATACCCAACGTGGCTGGTGTGGGGAAAGGCGCTGCTTGAATTATAAATCTTCTCCCTTAGCGCTGTCTTCTAACACTCCTTGAGATCAAAGGATGCTAATAAATAAGCCCATCCCTTCCGGAGCCCAGAGCACTGAGCGGTAGCTTGCCAGACTGGAAAGCCCTGACACGCTGGGAAGGGAACTTTACGAGAGAGTCGTTTTCTCACGGTCTAGCTGCGTCTTCTGTCCATAGCCCCAGGGGGCGATGATGGCTGAAACAGTAGCCATAGCTCAGCTCCACAAAGGAAGTTTGGGGAAACTCCATTCCCCAAGACCTAATGCTACTGTCGCCTTCTCCATGAAGCCCTCCGCCGTCCCACTGGCTTTCTCCTTGGTGCTAGTCCATCTCTTCTTCGTCCTCTCTTATAGCCCCATTCATACTGGTTTTCTAGTTCACTACAACCACGTCCTATCTCCAGTCCTCACCTAGTCCATTCGGGCTGCTATCACAAAAATACCACAGGTTGCATGGTTGAGGCAACGAACTTTCTCACAGTTCTGAAGGCTGGGAAAAGCCAAGATCAAGTCACCAGCACATTCCTACTTAGATGACCATCTTCTGGCTGTGTCTTCACATGGAGACCTGGAGGAAGGGGAAAGGAAGGTCTGTGGGGCCTCTTTCATAAGGGCACTAACCTCATGCATGAGGGGTCCCCCTCAGGATCTAATCCCCTCCCAAAGACCCCATCTCCTGATACCATCACACTGGGGATTAGGTCTCAACATGTGAATTTGTGCGGACACAAACACTCGGTCTATAGCAATGGCAAATTCCCCAAGAGCAGGGATGTGATCTGCTTGTCTTTACCTTTGTTTCTTTCATTCCCTTTCAGACACCCACTCCAAAGCAACAGAAACAAAAAGCGATCAAGCAAATGGGGATTGACCTGGCCACAGGTAGAACACTGACCAACACAAGCAAGTGTGGGACTAGGGACCCAAGCACTGAAGCATCTTTAAACCTCTCTCCTCTTCCTTCTGCCCTTCGTCCTCTCCTTCCTCCTCTTCTTCCTCTTCCTCCTCACCTCTTTCTTCCTCCCTCTCATTTTCCCTCCTCCTCCCTCTCCCTTTCCCAGATTCACCAACCTCTTATCTCCTCTCTAGATACCCATTTCCTCTTTTCTTCTCAGTAGACCAGCTTCTCCTCACCCAAAGCCCAGGACAAACTTCCTTCATCTTAGTTCAAGACATGAGCTTTGAGTCACCCAGACTTGCTCCAGTCTTGACTCCAAACTTCAAAAAGAGGAGAGAGAATCAGATTCACCCAGCTTGTGTCAGATGTCCACCCCTGATCCAAGAGTACTCACAATACCTAACATTTATGGAGCATTCCTTAAGTACCAGGTACCACTCTAAAGGCTTACTATTCACTCATTTGATCCTTGCAACAAGCCTTTGAGGCAGGTCCAACTGTTAACCTCATTCTACAGATGAGGTAAGTACCATAAGAAAAATCTGGTTTCCATGACTGAAGTCACATAACTGGTAAGTGATGGAGCCAGGACATGAACCCAGGGAGCCTGACTCCAGAACCCAGGCTTTCTTTTTTTAATATTTTATTTATTTATTTGACAGAGTGAGAGACAGCGAGAGAGGGAACACAAGCAGGGGGAGTGAGAGAGGAAGAAGCAGGCTCCCAGCGGAGGAGCCTGATGTGGGGCTCGATCCCAGGACTCCGGGATCACGCCCCAAGCCAAAGGCAGACGCTTAACGACTGAGCCACCCAGGCGCCCCAGAACCCAGGCTTTTAACATTATACTGCATTGGTCTTGGACATCACGGACAATGGACAGAGCCTAGTGGAGAAACAAGGCTGTAGCAGCCCATCCTCGGAAGTAGCCAGTGGTCAAAGAAATGGCATCCTCAAAAACTTTCTACTCCTGCTCGAAAGCAGCAGACAGATGGGTGGATGAGTAGATGGGTGGAAAATTGACAGGGCCATCTCTTGCGTGCTCAGCCCATTCTATAGCGAAGGACTCTTTATCAGCTAAATCATGACTCTAACAGTTTCTTAAGTTTAAAAGAAAGGGTGGGTTGCAAGGAGTGCTAGGGTTTTGTGTTCCCTTACCCTTACCTGCAGGGCTTTGGTGTTAAAGGGTCAAAGCTGAAATTCCTAGGTAGGGAAAGAACCTACTCTTGCCTCTATCTACTGAATTACCTCAAACTGGGAAAGGGCAGAGGAGAATGCTTAGAATATAAGGAAATGAAGTGGCTCGGCCATTAGGGGAAGGAAGAAGAGAACGGATAGGTTTCTCAGAGGTTTCCAAGTGGGACACAGACCAATGGGAACATGGCCCTCAGGCTGGGGAGTTGCTGTGACGAGAAGCTGTGATGGATCGGAAAGAGGTGAGGAAACTGAACACTAAGATCTGTGGCCTTTGGACCCACATAAAAAGACCCTGTGACCAAGCGTAGCAGAGGGGCTGAGGAGCGCCCCACCTTCTCAACACTGAGCAGGCTTGAACAGGAAGCTAATCCACAGTGACCAGAGGGGACTGAGGACCAGAAGGGACTGGGTGAGACACCCCCCCCCTCCGGGGGTACATTTGCACCACTCAGAAGCGGCAGGAAGGAAAGGAACAGGAACCCAACTGAAGACTTGCCCTTGCCAGCCTAGAGGGATAAGCACTCAGAAGAGGTTCGTGCTGACTCACAGAACTGAGACAAGTCTGCAATCTCCTGAACTCTACAGTCATAATTCAGGTCCTCTTATTGAAGCACTTCCTGATGTCCACTAAGCCAGGGCCTGTCCCTGGGTGCGGATATCCCCCCCCCGGGGGGGGGGGTGCGCGTCCTCTCCAGCGCCAGCTCCCCCATGATCCAGCCGTCTTGCAGATTGTGGCTGCTTAGCCTCCCAGGGGCCCCACACACAGACTAGATCAATCCTAACCTCTCCAGTGGCTCTGCGTGTTCCTCAGAAAAACATCTAAACCGTGCAGCCCTCCTGGAGTCATGAGATGTCCCTGCTGATCCCCGGGTTCACCTTCCACCAACCTCCTCCCCCAAAGTCACACTGACCTTCTTTCAGCTTCTTCAGGAAGCCCCTTGTCTCAAGGGCTTCGGGCTTCTATTCTCTCAGCCTGCATGCTTTCACCCAAATGTCCCCCCACTGCTCAGAAATACCACACACACACGCACAAAAACACATTCACGTGTGTATGCGTGCATACGTGCACACACCCACAAATGCACACAACCATCTCTTACTACCCTTCAGATCTCAATCCCTCTAGAATGCGTTCAACGCCGGGTCTTAAAATCAATACGCACATTGAAAGTGGTTGTATTTATTCCCCCCATGCCTCCAAAAAGGGTTCTTATTAAGTCAATAGTGCATTTTCTAATCAATGGTGTGTGTTAGGTTTTTAAAGCTATAGCCATTGTTGAATGAATGAAACACACCCTGTGCTCCTTCCCCTATACCCTACTCTTCTCTGCATCTGAGACCAGCCCACTCACTCCCTTGTCCCTGGAGGCCACCCTGCCTGTTCCCACTCCCTTGTTCTTTGTAACAAAGATAAGAAAATTGCACTGGTCTCTTAGAAATAAATCTGAATTCTAGAGTGGACAAAGGGGACTTCAACTTGAAATCTGCTATTTCAAATATAATCATATTTATAACAGCCCCCGAACAGTATAAAAAGCCAAGCGCAGTTTCTCGTTGGAGGTGTCATTTCAGGACCCGCCATCATGAAACCAATTTAGCTAGAATTCCTAACGAGTCCAAACACCACCTAACTTTAATGGAAGATGATTTGGCCTGTTTGAGAATCATTCCCTGTCCGTCTGACTTCATGCTATGGGATGTCAGGGGGCAGTTCATGGGGGGAGAGGGGATGGGAGGTTAGGGGACCTGCCTCTTACCAGCTGTAGGATCTTGATGAACCAGAGCTGATAACAGAGGCCCCTCCTAGAACTGTTGTGATTAAATGAGATAAGAATGCCAAAGGGGAACACGGATGTCGGTGATTAATGAGCACCTGTTCACCTAATGGGTACCGTGCATTGGGCTCTTACAACTGCACTGAGCAAGGACTGAACTTCACCAACATGGCCTCATTTCATCCTCATAAAGAAGGCACGGTAAGTATCTCCATTTAAAAATGAAGAAACTGAAGGCCAGAGAAGTCATGAAACTTACCCAAGGTCACACAGCTGGTAAGTGGCAGGATGTGGATTTGAGCACCTGTTCTTGCCCATTTTCCATGATGCTTGCCCATAGGCAGCAGTCTCTATGTGAGCCACAGAGATATCAAAGTAACCATCTCGTGATGCCCAAGCTGGCAGAGCACATGGCCTGGCCGTAGCACACACCCATGACTAAGGACCTTTATTACATAGTAAGTAATGCTCATTAAGTGTTTGCACGTGCCAGACACTGTTGTAGGAGCTTTATACAAACCTCACTTGGCACTTACACAGCCAGAGGGGGAGCTGGACGCTATTATGGCCCCTGTAAGGATAACGAGGCAGGCTCCGAGAGGTTAAGGGACTTATCTGAGAGCATCCATTGGCACGTGGTGGAACCAGGCATTTAACCTGGGCTACATCCTTACGTTTCTATTGCAAGAGGAGATGCTGCACGACAGAAATTCTGGAAGACCCATGGGAATCTGGGTTTGAAAAGGGGCTGAAGGTTCTCCCTAGAAGAGGTAACTCTTGAGTTGGATGTTGAAAGAGAAGCAGGAAGCAAATAAAGGGGAACGCCAAACAAAATCTCAGATCGCCCTGGGACCCTGTAGGACCCAACCTGTGCTATGCTGGGCACGGTTGCCACTGTCCAGCCCTGTGACGTCAGGAGGCAGTGCTCAGCTGCCCCGAGCTGGCTGTTGAGAGCGTTCATCTAAAAGGCAGGGACCTGTGTTGCCCTTCTCTGCGCACCCCAGGCCTGGCCCAGATTAGGCACTCAGTACATCTGCGGGACCGAACTGAGTCCATAGAAACTTGGACCTAGCCGAGCTCTTGAAGGCTGGGTCAGCCAAGGTCCTCATTTTCCAGGCAGCAAACTGAGACCCAAAGGGGAAAAGAACAGAGACTTTTCAAATTCCACGTGTACATGGGCCCAGGGGGTCCCGAGGCCAAGGGGTCGGGAAAGAAGTAGAATGGAGTCAGGGGAACCAACCTTTAGTGTTGGTTAAGGTCATGACCGAGGACAGAAACTAATAGGAGGCTGCTTAGCGTGGAAGTCGTTGGCAGACAGATCCCAGATGGATTTGGAGTTCTGCCTCCCGCTGGTTGCTTGCACAAATTAACCTCCCCGAGCCTCAGTGGCCCCACATGGAAAATGGGGATAATAGTGTCCACCAGAGGGTTATTGTGAAGGTGAAGGGAAATGATGCAAACGAAAAACTCGGCCCTCTGTGCCGAGCACACAGAACGCGCTCAATGAACACCAATTCTGAGGGTCCCAATGACCCCCTTCTTGCCAACCTCAGTCAGTAGCCTGTTGAGCTGATTCTCCTGCCATTCCTCACCGCTCTTCCTGCCTGCCAGAGCCTCCCTCGGGAGCTCAGAAATTCTGCAAAATTGGTGACGGGGACAGCTCCACTAAGACGGCCTAAAATCTTTTAAGTAAGAGAGGAGGGAGATGGGGATTGACCTGGATTTGTGGAGGAGTGTTCTCTCACCAACAGGTGCGGGCAGAAGACACGGCACAGAGCGCACCCCCCACCCCAACACCCGAGCCCTGCGCTGGTCCCACATGAAAAGGCTCAGGGGGGACAGGTTGGCTCTCAGACATCAAGTTCCCCCTCTTTAATGTCTTCATCATGCACAGGGTCTCTGAAAAACAAGAGTACAAGTTCAAGGATTTTGCTGTGGAGGAGAGATGCTTCCTGTCGCGGTCTATTAAGAGCAAGACTGGGCGGGGGAGGACCGGGGGTTCACTTTAGAAACTTACAGAGGAAGAGTTCCCGAGAAAGCATGCAATGCACAGGGGAGCACCCAGCTGGTCACTCTGCCAGCTACTCCCCACACCCTGTCGTTCTCCCCAAAACCATTCCTCCTCCAGGGTCCGTCAAAACGTCTCTTTCGTTCTTTGCCCGGAAAGAAAGTAAATATTTTTCAATGAAATTCAGCGATCAATTAAACACCGTCTCTCTTTAATATGAACGTTGAACCAACAGCGGCTGCACATTCCAACAAGAATATTTAAGGCAATTAAACTTTAGCTACTTTTAAAACAAATTCTTTTAAATGCTAATGACCATTGTTTTCGCGCTTGATAAGTAAAATTTTGTGTCGAGCAAGGTTAGATGATTGCAATGATTTAATTGTACTTCTCAAAGAAAGGAAAATGTTAAGAAGAAAGCTAAGATGGACCTCTTACCACATTCCTACCGCAAAATGTCCTGTAACAATAGAGCCGTGATTTGCTGAAATTAAAATGCTATTATGGTGAAATTAGGGCTTCAATATTTTTAGCAGCTTTAATAGGCCTTGCATTTTAAGGGACATCTGATAATAGATAATTACATTTCATCTTAAAGAAACTGAGTTGTTTTCTTAAGGAAAATACTTTTCTTTCTTCCAGAGAGGTTAAAGCCGAGCCATCATTAGAAGCAGCACCCAGTTGCAGGTTCCTGCTTCAGCTTGGGAAATAGAGATTAGCATATAAATAGCCTTCGGTGCCTGCTTGATTCCAGCTATTTTGCGTTTCAATGTGGCATCAGAATGCACTTAGCAAGAAATGTTCGAGAGGAGAAAGAGGTTTGTAATATGTCGCTTTTATAGAGGGGGGAACTTTAAGTATAAAAGATCATCCACTCCTCTGTGGGCTTTTTTTTTTTTTTTTTTTTTTGTATCCTTTCAATGCCCCAATTACAGACTCCAAGGAGCCAACAGGCCCCCTAGAACGGAGCCTTAGTTTACGCGGCAGCTCTTTCTTTGGACCGAGAAAATAAGTCAAAATGGTCCACAGGAAATAAGACAAATACGCGGCTTCCTCCCGGATCCGGTGAGAGCCCTCGGGAGGGGCACAGCCTGGCCCCTTCTCGTCGCCCCGTCACCCATCAGCAGCAGGGACGAGGGATGGACGGCTCCTCCAGGACCCATCTTCTGGAGGGAGGAGGGACACTCCTGGCTTTCTGCCTGGACACCGGGCTTCCCTCCTGGGAAATCTCAGGGACTGGGCACACAGCCCAGGGCTCTTTCTGCCCTGGCCCGTCCACCCCTACCCGTGCACACACACACGCATTCGGGCTGATGGTGGGCCAGGCTGAGTCTTGGACCATTGCAAGAGGTTTCATACAAACCCACACTTTCTCCCCTGTGGCACAGGGCAAGGGGCGGTTCTGGGAAGAATGGTGCTCACAGCTCTACCGGGGACACAAATTTTCCTGGATCTGGCAGCAACAGAGGAGCTCAGTCAAGCAAGTCGTAGCCTCTGGTCCAGGTCCTGGGGTGGCTTGGACCGGCCCCAAGCCTGGGTTCTGTCCTGGTTCCCCTGCGGTCTTGTAGTGGACCCATCGTGCCAGCTCTAAGCCTGAGTTCCTTCATCTGTAAAAAGGGGAACTGCAAACCCTGTCCTGTCCACTCATGAGGCTAGCAGAGGGAAGAAATAAGAAAATGGATGTGAACGAACTTTGTAAGCTCCTCTCCCATGTTAGCATTATGTGATTAGGTTGGTGGTGAGGTTTTGTCCTGGATGGTCTGTGATGTAGGAAAGATGTTAGGGTTCGAAGCCAAAGGCCAAGAAAGAATTCTTGAGACGTCTTTGGTGCAAAAAGGTAATTTTAGTAAAACACAGGGACAGGACCTGTGCACAGAAAGAGCTGCCCTGGGGTCATGAGGAGTAACTGATTATATACTTTCAAATCGGGAAGGGGTTAGGGATAGTGTAAGTTTCTAAGGAATTGGGAAGCAAGGTTTCCAGGACCCTGAGGGGGCTAGCTATTGTTGGGAAAAGGTCATTTTTTACTGTCCAATAAAACCTGAGGCAAGAGACATTTCAGATGTATATTGGTGGGTCATACGCTTGGGGGACGATTGCCAACTTGTATCTTGGGGGGCAGAGATAAAGGAACTTTCCAAAGGAATTTTCATATGTTAACATAGACTTACAGGATCTGGGGGGTCCCCCATCTGGCCCTTAGCAAAGTATTAACATTGAGGCAGCTGAGTTTCTACAGGAAGGTCACTCTGCCCGTTGCAAGGACTTGTCAGTGGGCTGTAGGTAGTAAGGAAATATAATTTTTCTTTTGCCTTTGTTTCCCACATCAGTCTGTCCTTTTGTCCATCCACCCTAGCAGCTCGCCCACGCTCCCGGGACTCTGTGTAGCCTCCCCGCACCTGAAGCGAGAGAGGTAAGGAAGAAAGGGTTTTCGGGAAGCCACTTAGGTAACAGCCCTCAGCCATCAGGCCAGATGCACCCACCTGGGTTGTTTAGAGAGGGTTTTGTGAAGACAAGAGCTGGGGCTGAAGACAGAGGTGCAGGAGGACCTGGGCATCGAGTCCCCGCCTCACTTCTGGGAGCAACTCGGGCATGTGGTCTGCTGCTTCCTGACTGAGGGACCCCAGTTAGTAACACTAAAATGCGAGGCTCCTTCCAGGGATGTTTTGAGGTTCAAAGCAAGAATCAGACGGACAGGCCTCAGGAACTGCAAAACAGGGTGTTTGTTTACTTCTTGTCCCTTGGGCCCGGGCGAGGGGGAGTGAGCAACATGCCCTGGGACCCACAGCCAAGGGGTGGGCTGGGGAGCGGGCAGCTCATTCCACACGCCTCTGGCTCCCAAACCCAGCAGCCTTCACCCCAGGAAAGTGTCCTGTGGGCCAGGGGACTCCCTGGTCTCTACAAAATTGGCCCAAACTCTCCAGGGCCCTCTCAGGCCGCACCATGTCCTACAGACACCCCTACCCCCGCCCCAGGCACTGCCACTCTGGGAAGGTCACCACCACTTCCAGGAGCGCTCTGGTAAACTGAGGATTCTAACCCGGCAGCCGTGGAGGGCCCTTGCTTGGGCCCTCAATGGGAAAGGTGCCAACATGCAAAATCTTTCTTTCTTTTCCCCCCTCTGTGCCACAGCTTCAAACACTACGTTGGAACACAGGCGGCGCCTCATGAGGAAACCTGGAGGTGCTCCCTGGGCAACTTGACGGTGTGCTGGCACAGTGGGCTGGGGGGTGCGGGGGCCCAGGCCGGAGCTCCGGGTCCTCGGCTGCTCTCTGCTGCTGACCCCGGGTGAACTCCTGCCGCCGCTGTGTGACCAGGTTCCCCACTCAAAAAGGGAGGGTTCGGCATCAGTCTTCAGGGGCCCTTGGGGCTCAAACTCCATTCTGTTCCCATGTTACTGTTCTCCTGGGTTTCCTGTGGCCTGAGGGCTTCTCATTCTAGCCAAAATGCTCAACTTCAACATGATGTTTTGTCGACCCAGGCATCAATGGTATCAGCTTCCAGTCTCAGGATCTTCTATTATCCCCATTTTATACATTAGGAAACTGAGGCTCAGAGCAGTTGACTAACTGACCCACAGTCACACAACTCTAAGTGAAGAGCCAAGATTCAGCTGCAGGCTTTGACCCAGCTTCAGAGCCCATGTTCTTAATTATCACACACTGCGGCATTTTCCCAGGGGACTGCCTTATCACACACTGCGGCATTTTCCCAGGGGACTGCCTAGTGACTGTTTGCAATCAACGTGATTATCTTTGGTGCCTCAAATTGTTCTCCAAAATTCGATACGAAGAACACTAATTCTACTGAATGTTGATGGTTTTCCTTGAAAAGGGGTTTCATGATCAAATGAGTTTGACATTGAGTAAAACAAATAGTTTCTTTTTAACTGCAGGACTTCTCGGAGACTTTAAGAAGATATGAATAAGGTACATTTTAAATCTACAAGAGGAGATAAAATATACTATTATCCCCAAACCTATCTGTCCATAAACCTCTCCTCCCTCTTTTTTTTTTCTCCAGTGACTTGGGTTCCACTAACAAACCAGAATGCTACAACTTTGCCACTCGGGTATGAGTGTGAACCCCACACCAGCAAGACCAGGCATCACCAGGGAGCTAGTTGGAAATACAAAACCTCAGACCCCACCTAGACCTGCTGAACCAGTCTGCATTTTCACAAGATGCCCAGCTGGTTCGTGTGCACAGTGAAGTCTGAGAAGTACTAGTTTATAAAATACATTTAGGGAAACTTGGCTAACTCCTCATGGCCGGTGTCCATGCACAAGCCATCAAACCAGAAAACCCAGAGGGGAAAAAGTATCAAGATTTAATTGGCATCATGTGAACCAAACCAGATTTAGAATTAAGATGAGATGCCGGGATATCACACAGGCAGAACCCCAGAGCATTCCCACAATGGAAAGTCTCTTCTCATTCCTAATGGGATGTAAAAATGGATAGAGATGAAGGGTACGGCAATGCTCTTTGCTGAAGGCACTCCTAGAATGCAGACTGGGGAAGCACTGCATACCTCTTCCTAAAATATGAAGGTCTTTTTTTAATTTCAGCTTTAAGGTGTAATTGACATAAAATTGCAAGATATTTAAGTGTACATCATGGTGACTGGATACACATATGCATTGTGAAAGGAACCCCCCACCCAGTTAATTAACACATCCATCACCTCCCAGATTTATCTTTTTATTTTTTTTAGTGAGAACATTTAAGTTCTGCTCGCTTAGCAAATTTCAATTATGCAATACTGTGTTATCACTCTAGTCTCCATGTTTTACATTAGGTCCTCAGACTTTATTCATCTTATAGCTGAAAGTTTGTACCGTTTTACCAATTTTCCCCTACACCGCAACCCCTGGCAACCACTTCTCTATTCTCTGTTTCTGTGAGTTTTGACTTTTATTTTTTCCTTTTTTTTTTTAGATTGCACATGTAAGTGATAACATGCAGTATTTGTCTTTCTCTGTCTGGCTTATTTTCACTTAGCATAAGGCCCTTAAGTTCCCTCAATGTTGTCATAAATGGCAAGATTTCCTTCTTTCTCATGGCTGAATAGTATTCCATCGTGTATATACAGCACATCTTCTTATCCATTCACCTGTCGATGGACACTTGGGTTGCTTCCCTATCTTGGCTGTGGTGGATCAAGAGCAGTCAGTATGAGAGTGCAGATACCTCTTTGAGATCCTGTTTTCATTTCCTTTGGATATACACCCAGAAGTGGGATTGTTGGATCCTACGGTAGTTCTATTTTAATTTCTTTGAGGAACATCCCTACTGTTTTCCACAGTGGCTGCACCCATTTACATTCCCACCAACAGTGCACAAGTGTTCCCTTTTCTCCACACCCTTACCAACACTTGTTATCTCTTGTCTTTTTAACGATAGCCATTCTGCCAGGTGGGAGGTGATACCTCATGGTAGTTTTGATTTGCATTTCACTGATGACTGGTGACGTTGAGCACCTTTTCATGTGCCTATTGGCCATCTGTACGTCTTCTTTAGAAAAATATCTATTCTGTTCCTCTGCCTATTCTTTTAATCAGATTGGGGTGGGGTTTTTTTTGCTTTTGAGTTATGTGAGTTCTTTATATTTTTTTTTATATTAACCCCTTATCAGATTGGGGATTTGCAAATATTTTCTCCCATTGTGTAGGTCGCCCTTTCATTTTGCTGATGGTTTCCTTTGGTGTGCAGAAGCTTTTTAGTTTGATGGAGTCCCACTTATTTGTTTTTGCTTTTGTTGCTTTTGCTATGAAGGTTTTTTAATTCTTGGGAATGTACATCCATTTCCTTTGATCTCCTCTCAATCACAGAAGTGGTCAAAGTTATCGGACATTCCTGAGCTTATCACCTGGGATGCCCTTGGAAAATGGCCCCTTGGTCCCTCTCCCGGCATCTCAGACGACAGCCTGAAGGGTACAAAAGCCTGTCTCAAGGTTTTAAAAATCACAGCTTGAATGACCCATTCATGCAAGATAAGACCTATGCCTAAAGAAAACTGCCTTTGCTTTTGGCTGCAATTATTTCAATTCATGTGGCCACACTCTCTCAAGCTGACCTGACATTTCGAGCTGCAGCTTGATGTATCTTTGCTCAATACAAGATGGGGGAAACAAATTAGTTTTTACCTAATGATTTCAACGTTTTGGAGAGACAGAAATTTTTCAAAGTATGTGTGCAGAGAGGGCTAGTAACTGGCTCAAACACACAGCCTGTAGGTGATAGTATCTGGATTCGAACCCAAATCCGTCTGACCCCTAAATCAGGACTCTTCCCACTACAGAAGCAGGGCAAGGACAAACGAGGATTTTGTCATACTCTTCACTTTGGCTTCAATGGAGTCTACCCTTCCCTAAACCTCCCCCCCTTTTATAATGCAAAATAACTCTGTCTCCCTCCACACCTCCCCAGCTCCCTACTGTCTCCAGAGTCTTCACCTTTCATTCATCTTTATTGAATTCCTTTTTTTCAGGTGCTGCCCAATGTACCAGCTGGCCAAGACAGCTTTTCTATTCTAAATTGTCATGCAAATATTTTCTAGCGCTCCCCATAGCCTGGAAGACTCTGCCTCCCTCCTCACTGGAGCAAGACCTCTGGAACTCAGGTAACCAGCAACCTGTCAGTCAATTCGGATGCATCTCACAGCCAACATATCCAAAATGGAACTCCTAGATTCCCCTCCCCTCAGTCTTCCCACCTGCCATAGGGCACCAGCATACATTTGAGGGGGAAAAGTCTATTCCTCTCTGTTCTCCAACCGCCATACCTTATCTATCAGCAAGTCCTTTCCACTCAACTTCCAAAACATATTCTAGATGAGTCACTTCTAGCCTTCACCCCTGTCACCACCAGTTCTAAGCCACTGTCATCTCCCACCTGGACCACGGCAAGAATCTTCTAACTAGTCTTCTTGCTTCCACTCGTGTTTCCTCCAGTGCATTTTTCACAGGGCAATCAGCCAGCAGAAACAGTATCAAATCACCCCACTCCCCTGCTTAAAAACGTTCCTGACCAGAACGTAGGCTCCACAAGACCTGGGATCCAACTTCCATATTCCCCTCCGTATCCCTAGTGCCTGGCGCAGGTAAATACTGCTCACATGACTGCATCAACTAATAACCTTAATTGCAAACAAGAATCTTCTGTTATTTATATAAAAGTGGGCGTGATTCTTTTTTGGTTTTTCTTTTTATTCTGACATTGTGGTTGGTCTTCTCTAGTTTTGGAGGAGATGTCAACATATCTAGACTATAAGCAGTTTATTCCTCCCCTTCCCTCCAGCCAGCAGAGGAAAAGGAAAAGGAATTTGCGACTTACACGCGCAGATGCATCTCGCTTCAGTTAGGCTGCCTGAGAATAGACGGGAGATTATGCTGATTGAACTGGACGTTTTCCATTTTTATTATTTTAATTATAAACATAAACTATTGGGGGTAAAATCAAATGGAAATCTGCCTATCAATTTCACAATTAGCATCTCATTTCAAGAGACCAATCAACTCAAATGAGGGCCAGTGACCTTAATCTCTCCCCAAATATAGTCCTTGATTCGTCTTATTAGTGGAAAATCTCCAAACTATGAAATATTTGGGTTAACCCCATGTTTGCATCAACGATGCTATTACCATATTTAAATAAGTCAAGGGATTTTTGTGACCTCTGTGTTACGGTTTGTGTGGACAAAAGCGAGAGGCTAAGGCTGTGCAAATCAAGAGAAATAACAAGGCCACTTAAGTGGGGCCTCTTTTTTCATTTATTTTTCTAGGATGGTGGAAGGAAGTGTGATTTTTAGAAGACTGATTTTGCCACCGATTAGATAAAATTAACCCAAGAGGAGAGTAAATCCCAGAAGTCAAAGGCAGCTAATTTTACTCATAAAGATCTGTTAAAAGTCCAATCAGTTAAAAAAAAAAAAAAATTCTCTTTGTGATACAGAATGGGAAAAAATTTGGTTTCTCACGAGGAAAGAAGCAGGAAAAAACAAATCTGACCCAGCAAATCGTGCGTCTACAGAATATCAATATCCCTGCAGGGATTCGAACCAGACCATACCCTCTGCAGAGTTAACAACTCCTCCCGGAAGACCAAAGGCTCCGCCGAGGTAAAAACAGGACATGTATACACAGGTGCCAACCAACCATTAGAACTGGGCAGACCATTACCAGTGCGTTTCTCAACAACTATCTAGGTGATTTCATTCTGGAGTAGACTTGGGGTGCACAAGACGCCGAAACTACCCATGAACCATTTCAAGGTCAGCCAAGAAGCTGCCAGTCTTGAACACCTGACCCCATGGATGGACATGCACTGAGTAGCTCCATCCAAGTCTTTGCTGTGGTGACTGATTTTTCTTCAACTTGCCCTCACTGAGGATCGGCTGTTTGGGATCTGTACAGCTAGAATTCTTAAGCTGCCAAGAAATGGAAACCAACATAAGCTAAACTTAGACAGCAAAGCGGAATTGTTTAAAGGAACACAGGGTTGTTTCCCAGAACTCAAGGGCAAAAACAGCACCAGACCTCAAGAAAGACCTTGCTCTAAGTCTCATTTCTGTTCTCCTCAGTAAATTTGCCTCTCAGTTCATAAGGCAGAAGGAAATGGGAACCCCTTCCTCCCAAGTTCCCATATGTTCTACTCTAGAGAAAATTCCAGCCTTTACTAGAATCTTTGGGTCTCCGAATCTGAGAAGGAATCTAACTCAACAAATTTGGGTCAGGCATCCATTCTGATACATCCAGCCATGACCAAGGGGGGTTAGTCTCATGGTACAGAGACAGCTACAGGGGTATGTAGCCAAGGATGAGGAGAGCAATACAGGAAGATCACCGTGAGCTGGGCAGAACCTCCCAGAAGGTATCCAGTAAAGGACTATATTGTCACAACAGAGACAACTGACCTAGCCCAACACACAGGGTCAGGGCTAAACCCAATGGTTCTCATTGTACCTCTGGTCAGACCATCTCCTTAGAGTGAGAGGCCTGGCACCAGGTTAGGACTGATGCCCTGTGGCTGCACAACACCGTGGGAGTGGAGCCCTGGCTGTCCTCTCTGAGAGCCCCCGGCATTCATCCTCTTCATACAGTTTATCACAATGTGTGATCCTACATTTATTTGTAAACTTGTCTCATGTGTGTCTCTCTCTACCACTCAGCTTGAAGCTCTATGAGGTCACACACCATATTGGTTTTACTCACTTTCATATTCCTGGCACCATGCCTGGCACATAGCAGACACTCACTGAAGAGTTGTTGAATGAATGAATGAAGTGTAGGCAGCCAGGGAAGCTTTTCCTGATGATCTGGACATGAGTTGAGGTTTGACGTCTTTTAGGAGAACAAGTGGGGACAGCGTCTGGAAGAGGCACAAAGGCCCAAAGGCACATGGCACCAACACCCCAGAGACTGTGAGGCAGGTTGGGGCAAGTGGTCTGGCTAGAAAGGGGAGGCAGAGGCCATCCCACAGATGGCCTTGTGTAGAGACTGGAGGATTTGGAGGTATATGGAGGATAAGTCTAGATTTTAGACAAATCCATCTGATGGGAATCTGGGAGCTGGACTGGTCGAGTGAGAACTTTTCTCCACAAGAGAAAAGAAATGAGAGTGGGAATGAGGAGGAAAAGAGTTTAGGAGCTCTTAAGAAGTAGAATCAGCAGAAATTCAGAGAATACAACTCTCTGCATTTTCTTATAGAGTTATTTATGCATACCTTATCTCCCCTGCAAGACTGTGAGCTTCGGCTCTGTCTTCCTCATTCCTGCTACAGGGCGCACAGGGCCCACCCAACACTCAGCAGGTGTGCTGCAGACATAAACTAACAAACGACTAAAAAACAACCACTAACCCAGTGGCAACAGCAGGCTGGGGCGGGATGCCAAGCAGTGTCTTCGGAGGGTTTCACAGAACGTGGCTACTTGTATCCTTGTCTCGCCTCCGGAACAGCTTTTATATCCACCGCAATCCCCAGCACAGGCCTGGGCTCAGGGTAACGTCCGTGTTTATGCTTTTTAAATTTTTAGATTTGTAAAATTTTTTCCAGTTTTATTGAGATATAATTGATAGCACTGTGTAAATTTAAGGAGTGCAGCATGATGACCTGATGTACATATGCTGTGAAACGATCACAATAAGTTTAGTTAACATCTATCGTCTCACATAGATACCAAAAAAAGGGTTTTTTTCTTTGTGATGAGAACTCTCAGGATCTATTCTTATATATATATACATATAAGTTATATAGATATATAAATGTTTTTATACATTTATACATACAATTATATATACATATATATACAATTATATATATACATACTATATATATACAATTATATATAAATGTATTTTTATTTTTAAATGTACATTATTTATTTATTTATCTATTTATTTATTTATTTATTTATTTATTTATTTTTAAGACAGAGGGAGAGGGGAGGACAGAGGGAGAGAGAGAATCTTAACCAGGCTCCACACCCAGAGCGGAGCCTAACACGAGACTCAGTCCTGCAATCCAGAGATCATGACCTGAGCCAAAATCAAAAGAGTTGGATGCTGAACCAACTCAGCCACCCAGGTGCCCCAGGATCTACTCTCTTGACATATCTCTCAAATACATCCTATAGCACAGTTGACTATAGTCACCATGTGGCACGCGACATCCCAGTACTTATTTATCTTATAACTCGAAGTTTGTATCTTTTGGCCACACTCACCTAATGCCCCATTCCCCACCCTCCGCCTCTGGTAACCACAAATCTGATCTCTTTTTTTTTAATGAGTTTGATTTTTTTGTTTTATTTTGTTATTATTGTTTGCTTGTTAGATTCCACATATAAGGGAAATCATACAGTATTTGTCTTTCTCTGACTGACTGATTTCACTTAGCACAATGCCCTCAAGGTCCATCCGAGTTGTCCCAAGCGGCAGGATTTCCTGTTTAATGGGTTGAACTGGAATAGACTGAAATGGCACAGAACGGACTTTCTATTCTTTAGACACGACCTAACATACAGACCTAAATGAGAGAGGGTGGCTGGCAGAACGTCCCCCTGCAAAGGCTGAGGGGAGATAGGGCCGGCTTCTAGGAGAACAACTTAAACCTGACCTGAACTGCCCCTCTCAACTAAGAACCAGGAGGAGCGAGGACAAAACCCCTCGACAGACAAAAAAAATGCTCAAACACCTGAGCAAAGAACAGAATCCAAAAGCCTCCAACAGCTAGACAGAGCCAAACAAATACCAGAAGCTTCCGACCTCAGGAAATGATGCAAGCGAACGAAGGTGCTGGCTCCAGCTCTGTTCTCGGCAAATGCGTGATGAATGATGAGTGCAGGAACGTGCTAATAAATGAAGAATTTCTACCTATTCATGGCAACTTTTAAAAAAGGAGTTAAGACTGGAAATACAGAGTTTTTAATGAATAGAGACATTACATTTTACCTGGGAATCTATTATTATCTTGATTCATACTAGTTCAAGCTGAAAAATAGTTTCCTTCAAACATTTGTTTCATTTCAATAGAAAGTCGTATAGGGAAATCATAAAGTACCTGGACCATGTCGTACTTTCTGATGTTCTCCGTGCTCAGGGCGAACCCGGCCTGGCCACCTGCGTGGCAAACTGCACTCTTCACCCACACGCCCGTTGCTGCCAGTCACCCCAACAGGAGGCAGAAAGCCGAACGGGGAGTGACTAGCCCATGACTAGTTTAGGCCAGATGGCTGGCCTTAAAATGGCCACTGTCCCGTCAGCCAACACTTCTCAGTAATTTGGTGGAAACTCTCTCCACACATAAACCAGTTTGACTGAATTGAGCATCATGAAGAGGAAGAAGGAGAAAGCTGTATTTTGTGAAAAAACCACACTGTGCTACAAATATTTTGGTAGGTTTTCTAATATCTTCTTGGTTAAACAGGCCTAACTTACGAATATTTCCTCGTGGTGCCAGAACCCTCTGCCCAAACACCACTTTTGGTTGTTGCATAACATTCCTTCAAGTGGCTATGCCATGACTTACTTAACCATTAGCCTCATTTGGGGCAATCAGGCCTGTCTCCACATTGTTAAATTAGACACAATGCTGCAATGACTCTCCCTCCACATAAAGCTGTTTCTGTATGTCAGGTTAACTAGAAGGGAGGAACTCTGGGAGAAGCAATTGAGGGAGATAATGGACACATCGGGGCACATTTTCTAAAAGAAGACATTGCCTTGGTGTCCTGGCCAGATCATGAAGCAGGACCAAGACTGTCACTTCTGAGTCCCTTCCAGCTTGAAGAACCCCCTAAACCAAAATTCCCCATAATTAGAATCTCAGGGGCAGGACCCAGGCATCTGTATTTTTCAGCCCTCCAGGGAAGGAGCCACATCCCACAAAAAGAAATCTGTCACAGGTGCACAGCTCACAGAAGACTCTAGGGGGTCAGGACTCCTTGTTGAAAATGACGGACGCCAACAAGAGGCGCCTGACGCAGCAAAGGAAGACTATCTGATAGCTCACAGCGCCAATGAGGAGAAGCAGGCTGCAAAGCAGGGAGAAATCCAGGAAGCCAGGAGTCCGGGTAGAACACAGCTGTGGCCACTCCTGAAGCCACAACCTCCACCTGCTGGCCCAAAGGCCACCAGAATGAATTCTGATCCGTCCCCTACCTCTGGGCATCACTCACTCCTGAGTCACTGCACTGATCAATAGCATATGGTTGGCTGAGCATGGACCATGTGTCCATGAACATGGGTGCCCAACCCCCTTCCCTTTCCATATGGGGGGCAAAGCTTTCCCTTCCACCTATCCTCCAAATAGGAAGAGTATTTGGATACTAGGCGATCCCAGAAGACAAATGTCTACTGTATACATCCTTGACCTTTAGTACTTCATTTGACTTCCACAACAACCCTGAGAAGGTGGCATCTTCCCCTTCTTACCAACAGGGAAACTGAGGCTCAGAGAGAGTAACTAACTTGCCACACTGGTGTTAGAGACGGAGAGGAGCTCTTTCTGCTACTCAGAACCACCTGTTTGTGGTTCGATGCTCTAAACATTGACAACGAATGTCTCTCGTTTGAGCAATGAGTTATTGGAAGAAGAGCAACTGTCACAGTCATTAGATACTGTACTTCATAAACTTACTGATCTGCACATCATTTGTCTTATGTTTGTTGTTGTTAATACTTTTTGCTCCTGGAGAAAATACTCTGCACAGTGAGCTCATCTGTTCTGCCACTCAATGCATTAACACCTCAATGCGTGGACTAAAACTTAGAGGTGAAAAATCTGGTCCTTCCAGCCAAGACCAAATACCATTTATCTTAACCTTGCATATTAGGAAGACTGCTTCAAACGCAACTTTGCAGCTCACTGGAAACGAAGGTGTTTGTTGCGTTCTTTGTTCGTTCAGCCGCCACAACAAAATACCACAGACTAGGTGGTCTATAAACCACACAGGTTTATCTTCTCACAATCCTGGAGGCCAGAAGTCCAAGACCAAGGCTCCAGCATGTCATGTTCTGGTGAGGGCCCCCTTCCTAGTTCATGGCCGGGACTTTCACAGTGTCCTCACAGGGTGGAAGGGCAGAGGGAGCTCTCTCACATCTCTTTTGTGAGACACTAATCCCATCATGAGCGACCTGCTCTTAGGGCCTAATCGCCCCAAGGGCCCCACCTCTTAATATCATCACACTGGGCGTTAGGATTTTAACATACGAAGTGATGGGGGACACAAACATTTAGACCATAGCAGAGACCAGCTCTCAAAGAGAAAAGTTAGAACTCGGGAAATGTTAGAACCCCGCTAAATCTCAGGATGCCCTGCCCCCTTTACCTTGCCTTCTTCTGGACTTCAGAAGCAGACTGGGAGGGGCCCTGGGTGAGGGATCCAGGGAACCTCTCTGAAGGAAAACAGCATGGAGACAGGCTGCTGCCCAAGGGAAGCACAGGAAGCCCGCAGAGGACCAGGGCTCAGCCTTTGGACAAAGGTCACTCTGGCACATGGACTAAAACACAAGCCGTTAATCCTTCCTTTCCTTTATTACCAGTAATAGTGGGTGATGAACATCCTTGCCTCATTTAGAACCAAACTCCGGCCTTCAGCCCCAAGAGTTTAGGGAAATTAAGTAATCAGAAATGGAGTGTGGATCCAGGATTTCTGTGACACACATTTTTTACAACAAAATAATTATATATAACTATATATTCTTACTTATGTTGGTATATCTGTAGGAAAAAAAATCTAGGGTATAACTCATAGTACCGTCATCTCCAGGAGTAGTAGGATTATAAGGGACCTTCACTTTCTACATTATGTATCTTTGTGGGGTTTGAGTTATTTTCAGTAAGTAAGTATTTCTTTTGTCCTCAGGAAAAACAAACAAACAAACAATGAAGATAAATGTCATCTTTAAATGGTGGTTTTCCAACCTGTCAAACCAAGCTGATATGGGCACATTAAAACCACAATATGGCCACAGCTATATGGCCACAGCTATATGGCCACAGCAACATGGCGACATCCAAGAGCCCGTTTGGGGTCACAGAAGGTGTTGAACAACATTCTGACCCCCCACCCTCCTGCCAAGCTGTGGTCACTGGCTCATCCTCACTGGGACCCCAGGAAGAAGCCCTTGGGCAATATTTTTAGCTGGAAGGTTTTAAATGTCAATGGATCAAAATGGATCCGTGAATGGAGAAAAAGGTTGTTTCCCAAGCTGCCACCAGGGCAGAAAGCCCATCATCTGTGGCCATTTCACCGCTTCCCAGGGACTCTATAGAGAAATGTGTATAATATATAAATAATAGAAGGCTGAGGTTGGGGGAAGAATCGGGGAGTTCCTAATGACCTGACCAGAAGATGAATGAGGGAAGAAATAAGGTGAATATGAAGTGATCTAATTCTGGATGGTTATTAGAATTATGAGCAAACTGCCCCAGGCTTTTACGTCAAGTCGTATTGCTACAGAGTTACTGTTTGCAGATGCACAACAGGAAGAGAGAAGCTTTTCATGCGCAGGCATCTCGGCCAAAATGTCAAGAATGTTGTCCAGTTTAAAAACTGACTTAATAACATTAGTGTCTCCTGCCTGAGCTGGTCACAGACCTTCGTGGCGCAAAATGTCAGCACGCAATTTCTCTCGCCCGGCCAACGCATCTTTGTTTCCAAGTCACACAGGCGGTACGTGTCAGCCAAAGGAGATGGGTAACAGCCTAAAGGTGTGTCAAGCCCCAGGTCGCTGCTCCACGCCCCGGTGAAGGAGTCCAAGGAAATGCCAGCTGTCCGAACATTGGGGGGTCTGCCCCTCCTCTTCTGGCAGAGACAAAGGCCTGAGGATGGGGGAGCTGCTATCCAATCCACTTGTCAGCACAAGACCCACCTCCAGAGCCGAGTGTGGGTAAGAAGCTAGGATGCCAAGGCCACAGAGAGGCTCCCAGAGCCAGCAAGGACAGACCTGGGTACCAGAGATGAGAGAGCAAATATGTGTGGGGCCTCCTGTCCCTGGCACTGGGGAAAGAGCTGTGACAAAAACAAAAAACAAAACAAAACAAAAAAAAAAACCACACCTGTCCCTGCCTCCTAAACCTCATAGCCTGTGGGGAAAACTGACTGAACACAGATTACTACAAATAAAAATACGTGACAGCAGCTCCAAGGAAAAGAGGATATTCTGAGGAGTCACGGCCAGGGGACATAGTACAGACTGGGGGAAGACTTCCTCAGGGAAGCGGCTTTGCATCAGAACCTAGAATGGACAGGAATTGAGTGTTGCAGACCTAAGGAATGGCATGTGTCAAGGCCCTGGGCTGGAAAAGCCCTTCAGACAATCAGGGAGTAGCAAGGAAAGCAGCATGACTGGAACATTGTGGGCAAGGGCAGGAGCAGGCCAGATGGGGCTGTTGGGGCCAAGGAGGCAGCACCGGGAGCAGCCACCAAGGGCCTGTACTTTGGAGCTAGCCAGAGGTGAGTTCAAATCCCGACTCCACCAGCTACTAGCTGTGTGATCTTGAATAAGTGACTTTACCTCTCTGAGCCAAATTCTTCAAACACACAAAAGGGGGTAATAATCCCCCTGTCTCAAGGTCAATGTCAGGATTCAGTATAACATACACAAGTGCTTTCGTGGCATAATAATGACCCATAATAAATGTTCAATGGTGAAAGTTAGTGTTGATGCTGAGACCATCCGATGGTTTGGGAGTGGCCAGGCTGTATCTTTCCCTTATGCCAACTGCCCTGGTATAACTTCTTAATGCTCGCTCTGACCCCTAACATCCCAACACAAGCCCTGTATCTATGATAGACCTGCCATTTTCAATTATTCTTCAGGTCAATCTCCTATTCATTTCTTCTCCCTCTGCTTCATACCTGGACCCAATAGGGCCCCCACTTGCACAGTATCTCCCCCTGCCGCTGGTCCCCACAGCAATTCTGGCTGGGACGGGCGTTTCAGGCAGCCCCAGCCTCCTCTAGGAGCGGGCATCAAGCCAGAGCTGCAGCCCTGATCTCAGCCGTAATCACTGGGCCCCACTGCTGCCCAGAGATTCGGGAGCCCAGGCCGCCTTCTGCCCTACCCCGCCCCAGGTTGGCCCCCCTCAGGCCTCAGAGACCTGGCTATGGCCTGGTCTAAAACCTTGGCGTTTCCTGCCCCGGCGCTTGATTACATCCTGGTGGCCTGGGCCTGGCCCCTGCTTAAATCCTTCCTACCCACCTCCTGCTCACGGGAGACAGTCTTGCCCATGGGCCACAGCCCAGTCACATCTCAACAGAGCTACCAGGGCCACAGCCACCTATAGGAGTCCCCCCACCACCTGCCTTCCTGCCACCCAACCCTCTGGCCCTGCCGGGACCCCCAGGTCCAGTGTCCTATAAGCAGCCGCACTTCGGACCCCAGGCTTAGGGTCACCCTGGCCACTTAGCCTGAGCCCAGCTGTCCCCTCATTAGCCATGCCTCTGCCAGAGTCCACCCCCATGCATCATCCCTGAGCCCACCCGAGTCAGAAGAACACAGTGGATTTCTACATTGGCGTTCTCCCTTTCTCCCCACCCCTCCTCCAAATCCAAATCTTACTCTCCGGAGGACATCGCGGTGAAAACACAATCCAAGTCTGCAGAGGAGACTACTGGGAAAAATAGCTTTTAAAGCCATAGATTTTTTTAGAACTAAATTTGTTGAGCATTTGCTATGTACCAACTGCAGCTTAAATGTTCTCCGTACAACATCTTGGTTAATCCTTGTTTTTAAAAAAAGCCTCTGAAGTAGGTACCACTATTACCCTCAATCTACAGTTAAGAAAACTGCAACTCTGAGAAGTCAAGTTACTTTCCCAAAATCACACAGCTAATAGGTGGAATGCTGAGATTCACTCCCGGGGCTGTCTGACTTCAAAGCAGGCACTCCTGATACTGTACCAGGCTGCTTTTCCATCCTCAGAGACACCAGGCACCCCAGAGATAATGCCATGTGACCCATCTCTGTACAGCTAGAAAACTGAGGCTCAGTGAAAGAACTGGACCTGTCAAGGCCATACATCTAGTGGCAAAGCCCGGACGTTCGTTTCCAGGCTCTGTCATCCACGCCAATCACTCCAGCGACACAGGGTAAGCCGAGTGTATGCGGTCAGTGATGGTGGTCTCCAGTGTCCGGAGGACTATTTTAAGACTTTAGATGGAGTAACTGCTGCCCATAGCGACGCTCCATTGAAAAAAAGAGTTAAACTCTGCTCAGAGATAACCTGGGGAGACCAGCGTATCACCACAAGAACGCTCCTGCCAATACTGGGAGTACCGTGGTGGCCCTTTGGAGGGTCCCCAAGGTTTCAGTGAGCTCCGGAAAGCTGCGGCGTGTCCAGGGCCCGGCTGCACTGAGCAGCTCACCTCTCGCACACTCCCTCTCGTGGAGCCGGATTCTTGCCCTCTCTTACCCCATCTCCCAGACCCAGGACCGGGAGTCCGGAGACCTACATTTGGTCTACACAAGTGATGACAGTAACTGGCTCCTCTCGTAGGCCCCTTTGCCCACACTGGCCACACTCGCAGCCCTGGAAGGGGCAGCCCGAAGCGCCACGTGTCCTCCGCCAGCTCCACAGCCGACTGGCCACAGACAGACACCTGACCCAAGCTGGGCCCATCCTATGACCTCCTCCTGAGATTTTGGGATGAGGACCCAGAGCCTGTGGTGTTAGCTCTGGGAATGGACCCGAGAGGTCAGGAGACCCAGAGCCGATGCTCCCGCCATTTTGAAAGAACCACAATGGGCTTTGTGCAGAAAGACACTGTGACCAGCAGTCCGGCTGTGGAGAAGAATGAAGGAGCCCTGCGGAAATGAGAGGCCGTGAGGCCCCGCTCCTGTGGAGAAGCGGGGCAGGCCAGCTCCACCATCCCCCACAATCGCACTGGACAATGCCTCCTATCGTTCCCAGTTCCCAGCACCCAGAGCCACCTCAGACAGACATGCCCTCAATTCCAGAGCTTCGGCCCCTCACCTCCACACCACTCAACCATCAAAGCAAGCGAACTCCTTTCTCAGCCAACAGTCCTGCCACACCTCTAGCCAAAGCACACAGGCTAAGTCCATCGGAGGATGATCCACCCACCCAGCACACCCTTTGTACCTAGTCAGACAGCTTTCCTGCGGCCTTTCAGTAAGGTCTTCTTGAAGTATCTGAGCCACTCTAGCTCTCGAGCTCACAGTGGGCCAAGGAACAGCATTTGCAACAGAAATTTTCACCTGCTTAGGAGCTTTTCTTTTCCCCAACTGCCCCATTTCCCGGTTGGGACTGTCAATCATATGGCCCCACCTCCCCAGCCCAGGTTGACCAATCAAAATACTCCAATCCCAGTAGACTCTGTGATTGGCAGAGGGGTGGGCACGGGACCCAAGCAGGCAGACCCTCCCAGCTGCTCCAGAGGGAGCCTAACAGGCCTAAAGTAAAACGGAAAGACACAATGGCAAGTTTGGGACGGGGGTGTCTCTTTCTTACATTAACCATGCCCAGAATGACTCTCAAGGCAAATACGTGCTGGTAGCACTCGGTGGGGCCCTATATTAGGACAGACCAAACTAGGTTGCAGGAAGAACTTAACCATGAAATCTCGGAGGCACAATACAATAAAGGCTTATTTCTCACAGTCAGGTGTCGGTCAGACGGCCTATAACAGTCACCTCCAAGTTCTCCGTGGCAGAAGATGGAGGGGGCGTACCAGCTGTCGACCGCCTTTGCCCGTAGTGACAAACGTCACTTCCCCTCAAAGTTTATTGGCCAGAACTAGTCACATGGCCCCAGCCCACATGCAAGGGAGGCTGGGAAATGTGAGAGGACGTCTGGGTATTCGATGAGCCCCAACCGCTACGAACCATATGAAATCCAAAAAAATCTTCAGATATGATTTGAGCTGGAGTTCTTACTTTCTTTGAATTTTCTCCAGGGCCCTAAATAGTGTGGCTTTTAAAGGAGAGCCCAGCATCAGGGAGCCCAGTGAAAATTCTGTTTATCCTGCCCTGAGGGAAAACCATCCAGTTCAGCTCTGCAGGCACCCCCGCCCCAAGCTGGGCACTAAAGTTGTCCCACGCAGAGACACCGCCTCCAGGACGGGGCTGCACAGCCGCCCCCTAAGAAAGGCCACCAGACCTCGGGCCCCCTCCCACAGCGCTGGGAGTCCTGGGGGCTCGGCTGCAGAACTACACCAAATCCTCGGGACTGAAGCATCCGTGAAAAATGCCCTTCCTGAGCAATTAGGCCAACACAAACAAATTGGCCCAGAAAATCAAGGCTCCCACAAGCGCAGGGACTTGATCTTGAAGGAAGACAACATCTCCAGCCTTGTACCTCTTAATCAACACAATTATGCAGAGGCCTTTGCCGACAGTCCCCCTGCTAGTCTCTACCCAAGCCCCAGATATTGCTCAATTGGTAACAACCTAATTAGCGGAGGAAGGAGAGCAGGGAGGGAGCGCGCCGTCACAGCCCCCTTTCCAGGAGGCTGCGCACCTTCAAAGGAGCCTTTCCAGGCAAGTGGAGGGCTCTCCCCAGCCGGGAGCTCAAGGTGAGCGGGAAATGGCGGCCCCAGCTTGTAAATCAGCGCCGCCTAATGTAAACAATGTACTCTTCCTGCTTCTAATGAGCCCGTTTTCCCCCAGCTGGAAGGGGCCAGCACTGGCAGGGAGGCCTTTGATGTGATTCACTGGAAGCTTGATGCCTGCGCAGAGGTATTCTGTAGCAGGCCGAGCCCTTTCATCTCGGCAGAGAGACACCCCCTCCCACGGCAGGCCCACCTGGAAGACAGGTCTTTTACAATAGCGATTCTGGAATCAGCTGTCGAAGGAAACCAGATGGTTTTGCTTTTACTCATCTTGATCAAATTAGCCCGGAAGCTGTGTGGCTTCCTGGAGGCGGAGAGGGGTGGGTGCGGGTGGGGCAGGTGTGGGGAGGGGGGATGTCACCATGGAATAGATTATGCAAATGTACTCATTTGTAGAAACACGAATGTTCTTAAGGAAATCACCTGACTAAATTAGGAAAAAATTGGTTTTGATCAATGAGCAGAGTTAGACCAAACTCCCCAAAAGAATCTGCCCCGCTTCCCCCACTCATTGCCAACAACGCAGTTCCCGCTGTTTGCATTGCCAGAGGGTCAGCTGAGGACTAGGGAACCAGAGAGGCGCAGACATGGGAGGAGGTGAGAGGCCCTCTCAAGCTGCCCCCAGAGACACAGAGGACTGGAAGTGGACAGAGCTGGAGACAGGATGGAGAAGCCTGGGACCTCCCTCCTCTCTTGGAGGAACCACGCCTTCCTTGTCCCTTCCCCCTTCCTCTGCTTGGGACTCCGGGTTCGTGGGACTCCGCCACTGTTGGACGGATCCTTGAGACATGCCATGCTGTCCTTCCGTGCCCCTCCTTTGGCTTCTTGCCCCAAGTCAGCCTCTCTCTTCCTGGCCCCACAGTCCTGATTTTGTCCCAAAGCCAGACCTCTCCAAGCAAGGCTGTGTTCCGCCAGGCCACCTGTGCCCTGCAGTCGCCCATTTTGTCCCCACCGCCACCCTGGGAAGCAAGCAGGCGTCATGCAACCCACACAGACACTTCCTGTGCGTTTGTTTTCCACAGAGGAAAGCAAGGCTCAGAGGGGTTATGTCATCGGCCCAAGTGTACCTAGATAATAAGTGCCAGAAAGAATGTAAACAGAGCCCACTGTAAACTTAGGTGCCAATGAAAACCAGTAACACCCCCTTCATCCCCCCCAGCCCCCACCCCGTCACACCAGCTGTTCAGGCAGGGACCAATGTGTTCATCACTCACCAGTAGTGGGATGTTCCAGCAGGTCCGAAGCAGAGCTGCAGAGCCTGGGTGTGTGATGGGGATCACACACACACACACACACACACACACACACACACACACACTTTCCATCCACTGATTTACATAGCAGCTGGAGACTTCTGGAAAAGAACTCAAAGAATGTCAGCACCTGGGGCATAACCGTATGCAAGCTGTCTGCAGGAAAGCCTGGGAGCCTGGGAGTCCCGAGCTCCGCCCCAGTCAAATCCCAAGGAGGGCCCTCGGGGTCCAGGGAGAGCCTCCACCCTGGAGAAGGGCCCAAGGGCCAGTGAGGAGTGGTGTTTCTGGTGGCTGCTTCTCCCACCTGCCCCCACCCAGCCATCCGGGAGACGAGAGGGAAAAGCTGTGAGGCCTAAAACCACAGGAACTGTAGAACCCTGGCGCCCAAGCACCCCCTGCTTTGGGGCCCCTGTGAAAAAGCAACACACGGCAAGGGGGACAAAATTCCCCCCACGACGGGCCACGGAGCGACAAGTACAGTCCTGAGGGGGCAGGGATGGTGTCCTCCAGAGAAGAGCAAGGGCACGGCTCAGAGCAGCACCCCGCAGCAGAGGCAAGGGGGCTGTGGTGGTCCCGCCGGACGGAGGAGGCCGCGGCCCGGCCTGGCAGAGCCCCACACGGCGCTGCTGGGGAAGGGGCAGGGGTGGGGGCAGAAGCAATGGCTGCTGCAGCACCGGGTTAGGAAAAGCTAGACGACATCACAGAATGCAGCCTGACACTCTGATTTTCTGCCAAAGCACCAAGGCGTGTCGGAACAGACGGGGCCTGAGTTCTAGTTCGCAGTCGAGGGCTGCGGGGCACAAGAGAGCCAGGTCTACGCAGTAAGAGGACTTCATGTGGCCCCCAAGGCTGAGAGGCGCAGGGGATGTCTGGGTGACCCGGCCAGCGCTGACAGCCATTGTGGCCCTACCCTTGCACCTGGGGAATACAAGCAGGAGGCCAGCACCATCCTACCCTCAGGGAGTCCCTGGCCTCGTGCAGGTGAAAATGAACCAAACATTGTGGGAGATGCTCCCTGGTCACTGCCTGAAGCACTGACTCTGGGAGAGCAAGAGGGAGCGATGCACGCTACTTGCGTCAGTCAAGGGAGGCTTCTGAGAGGAGGTGGCCTTTGAGTTGGGCCTTTACCTGAGTAGCAGCTCATGAGGTGAAGCGGGAGGAACAAGAAGCCAGGCAGTGAGAAGAACCTGTGCAAAGGCCTACGGGTAGGAGGGCCCTTTGGGGGTTCCAGTGGAGTGGAACCCTGCCACACCTGGAGACGGGAGTGGGTGGCATGGGGGTAGCAGGCGGGCAGGGAGGCTCGTCAAGCCCTGCTGAGGCATCTGTGTTTTATCTACTCACAACCCGAACAACCCCCCACTCTCCCTCTTCTCCCTCCTTTTGCAGTGGAGACCCCAGAAGAACACCCCGACTCCTCAGGACTGCATTCAGAGAAGGAAAGACCCCATTTACGGCTGGGGCTCCAGAATGACCTTGTGTGAGCCCTCGGGGGTTTGAGGAAGACCGCAAGAGAGAGCAAGACAGAGCTGCAGGACATATTTGCTCTTTCCTTCCAAACCTGCCTCCCAGCACGGGCACCAGCTCCTCCCTCTCCTACCCCCACATCATCTTGAGACCCCTGAGAAGAGGGAGGGTAAATATACCCAGTATGCATGGCAAGGTGGCAGTTCTCTGTCCCGTTGTTCAGATGACGGAACTGCAACGAGACAAGGAATGAATTTACTCCAGGTCAGGTCTAAGGCCAGAACCCAAGGCTCCTGACCTCTGGTTAATGGTCTGTCTACTAACCCAACGCACATCCCCCAAGAGCTATGGGTTGGAGTCTGTCCTTTGACCATCACAAGCTCCCAGGACAAAACTCGCTTATGATACGGGTACTAAAGGACACAGCGGTCAGCCCGGCCCTCCCTCAACACACAGACACATACAAACTCAGCTACAGCACCTGCCTTTGTAACAGCAGAACCGATAGCAGACCCTGCTGGGTACCAAGCACGGGGCCAGCACTTTGTGGGCACCACCTCATTCTGTCCCCATGGTCATCCTAAGTGGCAGGAACTATCACTAATCCCATTTTTCCGATGAAGGAAGTAAGGCTCTTCTGGCACTGAGCATAACTCAGATGAAGGTGCACCCATGCTAGCCTCACCAGTTGGTACCACACCAGCCTAGTTCAACACTGAAGGTAAATATGGCCCCTGGGAAGCCGCATGAACCCCTTCACTCCACGAGAAAGCCTGGGAGACCCTACCCCAGGGAATGGGTCCTGGAATCCTACCAGAATTTTTCAGGCCTAAACATCCAACCAGCCCTGCAAACTGCAGACCCCAGACAGGACGCAATGGAAGCAGCCACCACGGCCTCCAATTCCCGCTCCCCAGTCAGTTGGCTGTCCTCCCCGTCACTCACCGGAACTCAGGTGACATCTCAGCTGCCCCCACCCGTGGCCACACACCCATCATTCCCCAACTGCACCACTGCAGAAGTCACCTAACTTCTCTCTCTACCTTCTCCTACCACTACCCCTCACTTCCTCCATTCCCTGTGAGGCAACTGGGAGAAATCTGTTGAATGCACACCTGACCGTGTCCCTGCTTAAGACCCTTTCGTAGCTGGCCATCATTTTAGAAAATAATTGAATTGCTTCATATGAATCACAGAGTCCTCCCTGATTGAGTTTTACACCCCTCCCACACAGCCAGAGTGCATTTCTTTCAGTCGGTCTAAATAGCCCCACTCTCTCACCTCTGGACCTTTGCACATGCTGCTCCCTCTACCCTAACACTGTTTCCCACTCTTTACTAACTACTCTAATCCTTTAGGGCTTACCTTAAGCATCAGTACCCTTAAGTGTCCTTCCCTAAGCATCACTGTCCCACCCCGGGTCCCAGAGGAGCTCCCTGTTTTATCTTCTACAATGCCTGCATTTCCCTCGTGGAACCCTTACTGACCTTGTTCGTAACTTTTGTATATGTATCTGTCTTCCTTGCTAGACGGTAAGCCCCAGGAGGGCCAAGGCTGTGTCTGCCTTGCTCTTCACTGTTTTATATCCCTAACTCCAAGCCCAGCATCTTGTTCATAAAGGAGATCAATAACTATTTGATGAAGAAAGAAAGGAAGAAAGAAAGAAGGAAGGAAGGGGAGGTCTTGTCTTGTAAGAACTGCCTCCCCTCTCTCAGCTGAGGCGACCAAGACACTGAGACTGTCTTGACGGACACTAAGGAGACTTAGGAGCATTTCCAGGTGCCGGGCACTTCATGGTGCCTCCTTTAATCCTCACAGCAACATTATGAGGTGGAGACCGTCCCTGGCCCTGGTTGAGGAATGTGGGGATCAGAGAGCTGAAGCAATTTGTCCAAGGTCACACAGCTAACAAGCGACAGCATTGAGAACTGAGTTCATGTGTGAATTCTAGAGACTGGGCTTTTACCCAATACAGCACACTGGCTCCTGGGAAGATCCCAGTGGTCAGACAGGATCTTCTGTGCCCAAGACCAAGTTTGCCAGGAAATAAAATAAGCATGAAGCTGCCTCTCCCAAGGGGAAGGAGACAAAGTTTCATCTTGAAACCCTTAAAATATATTCACATAAAGCCCCAAGCAATCACTCTTAAAGAAGCCAGAACTCCCGTATCACCTGTTATCTGAGCCAGAGAAGGGAAGTACAATTTTCACCTGTTAGGTGTGTAAGCCAGGAAGATAAGGAAGGTCAGAAACGGGTGTGACTTCCAAGACTGGGGGGCACAGTGAGGGGAAATGAAGATTTCATTCTCTAAAATGTTTGGGCCCAAGAGAGGGAAGTGCCTTCCTCCCTCCACACCCAGGAGGAGTGCTCAAGGCAGGGGCAGTGCAGTAGGCTTCACGGGCCGAACCAGGCCTCTCGGGATACAGACGGAAGGCAGAGAAGCTGGTAAAGCTCTCCAAATGTGGTGTTTTCTGTTGTTCCTCAAAGATGTGAGGCCATTTAGGGTACACAGCAGGTCTGGACATGTTGCGGCATTCTCGGCGGGTTCTCTGATGCCATCCCTCCCCGCCCCGGGTTTACAGAAGCCCAGTTTTTTGGTTTTTTTTGTTTTTTTTGTTTTTTTTTTTTTTTATTCGTTTGTATCAGGATGTCACAAACTCATGCAAGTGTATTTTGACTGGTCTAAACCAAGTGAGGTCATTCTAACCCTCTGGCCAATGATTGTTTAGGAATGGGCATCGGATGCAATTCTAGCCCATGAGACATAAGGACGGGGGGGCTCTGCCAGAGGACTTCTGGTATCTTTGATCTTGCAGAGAAATGCCTAGCGCAGCTGCAGCCATCTTGTGACCATGAGGGAAACAGCTGATGAAAGATGGAAAGCACTTGAGTCCCTGACGAGGACACACAATGGCAGAAACAACCAACTCTGAAACTGTCCTGACTCCAGACTTCTTACTATGGAATACTAAACTGTCCATCTTGCCTAAACTTTTTTTGGTTGGGTCTTCTGTTCCTTATAGCCAAAAGTAACCTAACTGATACATGTCCTGGGAAAAGCACTGATCTTGGTGTTCAAACAGATTCAAGTTCAAATCCCAGTTCTGGAGTGTGACCTTGGGCAAGTCCTCAGACCTCTCTAAGCCTTTTCATCTCTCCCTGTAGGAATACAATTAAACTTATTCACCTGACAGATATTTATGGATACCTAGTCTGGAGGCTGCAGATAGGAATGGCATGGTCCCTGCCCTGGAGGGGCTCAGCTGGCAGGAGAATCCTGACATTTGCCAATATAATTACCATATTTCCTTTAATATATGATAGCATTGATTCTTCGATGCTAATTACTAATAAGAAAGAAAATGAAACTAAGATACAATACTTTTTATCACAGAATGTTTATTTTATTCTCATCAAAAGTGCTCTATTCAACCTAATTAGACATGTTTTTAAAATTACATATCACTCTTGGGAATACACATAAAAAGAAAACCATAAGCAAAATTAATTGCTTAAGGTCTCTAAAACACATTCAGAGTCCAGCACTTCTGAACCGCTCTTCTGTTGAGAGTGGTCTACGGCCAGGCTTTTATCACATGATACCGTCCTCTGACACCAAGAGCGTAGATGACGGTGCATTCCTTCAAATACAGCTCCACTGCCATCCAAGCTGCTCACACCCACTTATGCAAGTTCCAATTCTGGGCTTTCTTGTACTTACCAGAAGGCTCTCAACAGAAGATTTACAGACAAGAACCCAGACTCCTATTCCTTCCTCAAACGGCCCCTAAGTGGCTTGTGACTCTGACACGGAGGGGTGGATGTCATCCAGGCAAGTCACCAGGAGTAGCGATCACCGCCCAGCAGGAGCAGGCAATGGTAACCACATTGCAGCTGTCCGTCTCCAACAGTAACTGTGACAGTGTCATGCCTGTGAAAATGCGTCCTGATTTCAGAAATAGGTACGTGTCGAAAATCTTCAAAGCAATGAACCGCAGTCGTTTGGTAACTGCAGTCTGGTGGGATCTGGGCTAACCAGACTTCCATAATTCTAGAAGCTGTAGAAGAACTGACTCCCTCGGCTTTGTGGCAGAGGTAGCCTTTGAGCAGGAGCCAGAAGCGTAAAGAGGATTGCACCATAAAGCCAGGGGAGAGCATTCTAGGCTGAGGGAACAGCCTGTGCCAAGGACGGAAGCATGAAGAATCATGGCACAGCTAGCACACAGCCAATACTTCAGTGAGGCTCAAGGGGGAGGAAACTAACAAACGACGAGGTGTGGTAGGAGAATCATGTGACCAGATTTGCACCCTGGAGTGATCCCTCTGGCTGGGGAATGGATGGAGGGGCAGAGACACAAGCGTGGGACCACTGGGGTGCCGTGGCATAATGAAGCTGGACTTGAGGTGGGGGAAGGGGAGGGGAGCTCATCTCTAAAGATGGCCACAAACAATTCTTCCCCACCGCTCTATGCACAAGCTGCTCTTCGTGTCAAGACATAGACTTGGGACGCCTGGGTGGCTCAGTCGGTTGGGCGTCTGGCTTCAGCTCAGGTCATGAATCCCAGGGTCCTGGGATCAAGCCCCGCATCAGACTCCTGCTCAGCAGACTCCTCCTGCCCCTCCCCCTACCCGTGCTCTCTCTCTCTCTCTCTCTCAAATAAATAAGTAAATAAATATTTAAAAAAAGAGAGAGAGATAGACACTGGTTCCCCTCCCCCTGAATCTGAGCGGACATGCGATTTGTTTTGACCATAGAATGCAGGCTTTAAGAGAGCAGGCAGCTTCTACTCTTCCCTCTGGAAGCCAGCTGCCACATAAAGAAGCTCAGGGAAGACCACTGACCATCTCGGGCCCTGGGATACGGCCACATGAGTGACCTCTGTGACAGGGCGGGGGGCACAACCACTCAGCGGAACAGCAGCCGACTCGCTAAATCATGAGAAATAATAAATTATCATTTTAAGCCACTAGGCCTTGGTGCAGTTTGTCACAGGGCAATAGCTAACTGATACCTGGAGGGATGGAGAGGTAGAGAAGGATGGGGGAGGGTCAGGAGGGAAACATCATGTGCCAGGCCTGCAGCTCCCGTCTGTCGGTGCGGGGTGGAGGGGCTCCCTATAATCCTGCTGCAGACTCAGAGCGGAACCTGAGCCTCTGTGTCTTGGAACGCAAGGGCAATGTCAAAAGGCAAAATTCCTTGCTTCTGATGTGATTTGACAAACCGCTGCACACCCTCTAAGGACAAGCTGCTGTCGAAGCCGGGGGGAAGGGCTCTGCCGGAGGCTGCTGTGGGGCTCGTGGTCCAGTTGCATGTAGAAATAAAAGAGACTCAGGAGGGAGAGAGCGCATGCAGTTGTGGGGGTCAAGACAGGCTTTGTGGAAGAAGAGAGCACTCCAATTGTTCCTTCAAGAACAGAACATTTCCACCAGGGTGGATAGAGAAAGCATTCTGGCAAGAGGGAGCAGCGGGGCAAAGCCTCAGAGGTGGGCAGCGCCCAGGGGCACTTGGGGAAACGGGGAGGGCCCAGACTGGGGCTCGCAGTGGGAACCCTCATAAATTCTGAGCAAGAGTTGGGGTTCTGCTCGCTGCCGTGACTTTTCCCTCTCACCTGGGGTGCTCAGGCCTTAGAATGGCCAAGATCCTGGCCCACCACACTTTGGCAACCTTACCTCAAACATTTAAGAACATTCCAAACCATTCCTATTCCATACAGAGAGGGAGACCTTGGGGTCAGGGGCCGTGGCTTCTGGTCTAAACGTTGTGACCCACTGGCTGTGGGACTTTGGGCAAAGTTCTTGTCTGAGCTTCAGGCTCCCCTGTCAAGTGGGAATCAAAGACATGACCTACCTCACAGGTTAGCCGGAGGGATTAAACAAAATAAGGTGTGTGACTGTGTTTTGACATTTTTTACATGGCTTTTCTTTTCCCCCACACCTTTTGGTTCTACAGAAGGAAGTTTATCTAAATACTCCATTGTTTTGTTGGTGGTGGTGGCAGGCCCTTTTCCCTCCCCACCTGGATGGGTGAGTTGAGGAGACGAACAGCCCTGCCCAACCCACCCTGTCCCTCTCTTCCTCATCAGGATCTGTAATTCTGCTCTGCTCTCTGCCGCCTGGGAGCCTGTTGACGGGTCCACGGAAGTCAAGGGAGGGTGCAAAGGGCGAAGAGTGGATTTGAAGGCAAAGGAATTCTTTCTATCTTTCGGTGAGAAGATATATATAAAACAGACAACAGAATGCGAATGCAACTTCGGTCAAAACACATGTACCCACACGGAAAAATCAGAGGAAGGTTAGTGTTAAGTGACAAAAAAAAAAAAAAAAAAAAAAGTTAACATAACTTTTTTGTTCTTTTTCTTCTCTGAATTTTCAAAACTGTCCATACTAAACATTACTGGGGCTTGAGCAGCCCCAATAAAGACCCCTGTTTTCCCCATTCAGGCTCTGAACTAAAAGAAGGGAATACAAAAGAGTAAGACGAGTAATATCAGTTCTACTCCTGGGGCTGGCAGGGTTGGAAGCGGGGCTTAGAGGGGCAGCAGCCCGGGCTTCCTAAAATTGAAGCCCTGAATTCGACAGACTTACACAGACAGCATGAGCAGTGCCCCTATCGCGGGGGCAAACAGCCTTGAAGTCAGCAATAACTGGACAACGATCACCACCACGGCTTACTGAGCAGTCACTGCGTCTGCGAGGCCTTGCGAAGTGTCCTATGCACATCTGCACCCTGAGGCCACGCAACAGCGGCGGGGAAATGTATTTTATTATCCCCCTTCTTCAGACAGGAGACGGGGCACACGAGTTTAAGTCATTTTCCCAAAGACATGCAGGCAGAGAGCTGGAACTTGTCCCCAGGCTCCCCAGGTCTGAAGTCGCTGCCCAAGGGCACGTCTGTGACCCTGCCCGTGAGGGAAAGGCCTGGCTGTAATGCAAGGGTTTAAAACAGGCTCAAAGTGAGCCACGAAGAGACTTCCCAAACTGTGCTGCTGTCCCTCTTGACACAACAGCCACTCACACACTTTGCCCTGGTAGAAAGCCCAGCATAATGGAAAATCAACTGGCCTTCAATTCAGACAACCTGAGGGCCTATGAAACAGTTGTGTGACCCCGGGAAGATCCGTCTCCCTTCTGGGCCTCAACTTCTTCTGCGAAGTGAGGGTATTGAGCACGTCGACTGGACAGGCCCCTTCCAGCCTGGCTATGCTGAGATTCTGGGGGGCCCTGAGGTCCCGCTGCCCCTGAGTGAAGGGGAACCTGGAGCTGGCCAGCAGAGCACACCCTTAGCGCGTGGGCAGTGGGTCTTGCTCAGAAAAGAGGTTTGGTTCTGAAAACGACACAACTGTGTCCACCCTCAGACGTCCCCTGGCTCAGCTCCCATGCCAGGCAGAGGCCAGGAGAGAGCCAGACAAGGACACATTGATCATAATAAACTCTTGCCCTAAAATCTCTGTGACACTCTGTGAACTCACGTCAGCCCCACTGGGAGGACCAAACAGTAAAGCAGCCTGGAGGGTGTGGAAGCAGCTTTGCCCGTTTGAAGTGAGTGTGAGAGAAGACAGAAGCTGCCACCATCGTAGCCAAAGCAAGAGCTCAAGAAAACGGAGGGACACTGGGCAGCTGAGAACCCGTAAGAGATGTGCCCGTGTAGAAGGACTCTTTCAGCACTGCCCCCTGGCCTCCCCTGCCCCAAAGACTGCATATCACCAACACGTGAGACTTTCTGGGCAAATACCCTCAACCAGGGACAGAGACAATACACCCCATTGTCCTCAGCCGTCAGGTGAGAGAACTCTGAGACGTGGTCAGGCTGTCTTCCGGAGTTCCCAGGGGATCGGGCTCCAGGTGCCCACAGTGGAACTGGCAATCCTGTCTTCCCTGTCCCCTACCCATGTTTCCTGGGATCAGCTCCTGAATAAACTATGGGGACTTGACTGCCTGTTTGGTGGCTTTGTAATGGGGCAACCTGGCTAGGTGAAACTACATTTCCCAGAATGCCATGTCCTGGATGTTTCTGGCTAAAGTTGTCCACAAAGGAATTTTTGTGAGAGGTTTGGAGGGCAGCGGGAAAGTGTGGCCATTTTGTGGCTCACACACACTGTGACTCGGCCCGTTGGCATGAGGTCCACACCTGCTGCACTTCCTGACCTTCCCTCAGCTTCTCTGACCACC
The DNA here is from genome assembly GCF_017311325.1 of Ursus maritimus. Classification (NCBI taxonomy): domain Eukaryota; kingdom Metazoa; phylum Chordata; class Mammalia; order Carnivora; family Ursidae; genus Ursus; species Ursus maritimus. Next base: position 29,485,768 of record NW_024425786.1, read on the forward strand.
AGGGCTCTGTGACATAGGACCCCGGCTTCTGCAGACTCGCCCCACCATCAGAGGCAACAAGAGCAGACCCCCACTTCAGAGAGTTCTCCTAGGGTTCCAGCTGGTCCTTGCTGTCCCTTCCTTTCCACCCATCTTCCCTTCCTGTCAGCCTCCGATATCAGGCACTGGGATCACAGCCTTACAGAGACTCCCACAGTGTATAAAGCCTGCTCCTTACACCAATGCCCTTAAATGTGGATATGTATTGTCCCAGAAGAAAAATCAGAGACAAAGTATGTCAGTCGGGGTCCAGGCAAACCCCCACGAGGAGACACATAGGGTGTTTTGCTCCTAGTGGCAGGGGCACCGCTCTGACTGAATCCTCACCAATACACCTCGTCTCAGATTCTGCTTCTGGGAGAACCCAAACCAAGAGAGCCAGGAACTCCCAGGATGTATTGGGATGCATCGGTTAGACTGGAGGTCCCCACAGGTGGACTGAGGGCCAGGGACATAGCATCCTCAGGACAATATTAGGATGTCATCTTGACCCCTCCCTCCTGGCTGGCAGGGCCCATATGCTATACAATCAAGCTTTATACTCACACCTCACACTTCCTCCTGTTCTAAGAAAACAACACTGGCGTACTCTCGGGCATCCAACAAGAAATATTTCTGTGAAAATGTCAACAGCATTATCACTTTTCTTTTTAAGTGGTGGCATATTCCCTGGTGTTCCCATCAAGAGCCTTGGTGCAGAATCAGCCTATTCTCCAGGGTTGAATCAGAAACCGAGCTCCCAAGAGTTCGAAAGAGCCACACGGCCCTCCATCCAGTGGAAGGGGTTAAAGGCTCAGCCGGAAGCGGGCTGGGATTTTCAGGGCACCCTTGGAGGCTGGGACCCGTGAAGCCTGGGAATCCTCACCATCACCCTCTCTAAGCAAAGCTGTGTGTTCCCTCCTCAGCTCTGCACAAACATGCATGGGCCCATTTACCACCAGGCCATGTAACACTGCTCCCGCTGACCCTGAGCTCCTGGAGTAAGATGCTGATGGCAAGCCAGCGTCTCCGCCCCCAAGGCAGAGCCTGGGGGAGTGGTCAAGGGGATCAAAGGAAAGGTGCTCTTATGGTCCCCAAATACCCCGGAAGAGCACTCTCAGAAGTTCTCCAATCTCCTCCTGTGCAGATAAGGAAACTGAGGCCCAAGAAGGAGAAAGTTACACAAGCTATGTTCTCCTTGAAGCAGGGATGATGGCTTGTTTGTCTCTGCTTTCTCAGAACCAGCACTGGACCCAACACAGAGTAGGGATCAATAGTTGCTGAGTGAATGAATGAATGAATGAATGAATTCAGCTAGTCATAATAGACCTAGAACTGGGGGGTGCCTGGCTGGCTCAGTGGGTAGAGCATACGACTCTTGATCTTGGGGTTGTAAGTTTGAGCCCCACGTTGGGTATAGACAGAGATTACTTAAAAATAATTTTTTTAATAAAAATAAATAAACCTAGAACTGGAAGTCAACCTCCTGACTACCAATATTCTTCCACTTCCTTCACGCCTCCCCCACCCTCAAGCTCACATTTGATCAAAAATACAATTGCCCTTCCATTGTTTGCCCAGAATTCTCTTGGAATATTCACCCAGAACTCCCTCAGGTGGCTCACCCAGAGTCCTGGCTCCTCATCGGGGAAAGTAGAACTTTCGGGATAGCGATCAAAGGCATTTTAAGGGCAAAGGCGTGAAAATCCTGGTTGCTAGGGCAGCTTTTCCAAGTCCATGGGCTGAGAGTCTCCAGCTGTGAAAAGGAGCATAGAATTAAGACAGCTTTCAGTCCTCACCACCACCTCCAGCCCTGCGTTCCCCACATAATGGTCACTGGGAGATATTAGCATCTAAATTATTTTAAGGAGATGTAATAAGATTCACCCAGCAGGCCATTAATGACGAAAGAGATTATTACTGGAAAAAATCCAAGACTGACTTTGAGCAGAGTTGGTTCATCTAAATGGCCCTTTCCCTGCACCTCAGATGATCCCGGTCCCCAGAGATTATACAGATTTGAAAAAGTAACTGCCACGGAACATGGTCACGTTTATGCAAGAGGATCTAACGGAAGGAATCTCTAGAGAATTAGGGTCAGGAGTGCATAGCAGTGAGATAAATGAGATGTTCCCTGAATTGTAAGAATCCTCTGTGGCAGAATTTACAGGAAGCATCTCCAGTCTCCATATTTGGCAGGCGTCCAGCCAGAGTTGTCAAGTATTAGATTAATTTTAATTCAATGCAAAAAACCGCATTAGTGTAGTGTTGCAATTGAGAGTTGAAACATACAAAAGCCAAGAGTCCTTGAAGTGAATCATTCCAAAGCCTGAGCATCATTTCAAGCGTCCATCAAAAAAAGCACATTCTTCAGAGCATTCCCCAGCTATCTGCCACCTCCAAATCGTACTACTTAGCCAGGTAAATGGGCCACTTGGCAGTGACCCGAGGGGACGGAGCTGCTGATGCATGTTACTCCGCGGGTCCTGGTCACAGGAGTTAAAGTTCAAACTCCTTGACACGGCATTCAAGACCTTCCACGATCAGCTTCGGTTGCCCTCCACGACCTCATCTTTCAGTACGACCCTCCACAGCTTGCAGGCTGCAGCCACGCCGGCCCTTTGGTGACCACTGGCAATCTTCCCGCCACTCCTTACCTGCGCTGCTCGCTCAGTCTGCTCCACTCCGAGCCCTGGAAGGGAGCAGCCCCACATACCATGCATTAGGAGGCCTCCCCTCCTTCTCCCAGCCCCCTGGTTATTGTTGATGGGGAGGGGAGCTCCTGACCCACAGGAGGCAGTCTGCTAGCTAACCATCAGTATCAGATTTCTCTCGAACATACAAATGAGAGTCAGTCTTGAGCCCCCCAATGGGGAAGACATTTTGAGACAAGGTGCAACGATGAGCAAGCAAAGCGTGACCTCACAGAGAGAACAACACAAGAGACCACAGCATGGAGCTGGAGAAAGGATGGGTCTGGGTCCCTGCCTCTCTGTCGAGACTCCTCATCAAGCCTGCTGCTGTTGGGGACTGAGAGATAGCCCCCATCTCCTGATGAGTGATTTCTCTCACAAACCATTCTAAGTGGCTTTCGTGGGATCCCTGGATTCCCACTAGCGACACAAAACTGCAGCCTCCCTCGATGTAGGTCGGTAATGCCAGCCATCCAGCTGGTCACCCAGTGGACGCTTACATGAATGGCCTTCCATTCTGGCCCTCCAAAGTCTGCACCCAGCAGCACCCCTCCAGCCTCTTTCTATTGAGGTGATCTCACCCCTAGCAGGAAGCCCTGTGGCTGGAGTATTAGTCAGGCTTCTCCAGAGAAACATAACCAATAGAATGTGTGTTATAGAGAAAAATATTTATTTTAAGGAATTAGCTCATGTGATTACGGAGGCTGGCAAGTCCAAAATCTGCAGGGCGAGCTAGCAGCCTGGAGATCCAGGAAGAGCCCATGTTGAAGCTCAGGTCTGAAGGCCATCTGCTGCAGAATTCCCTCTTGCTCAGGGAAGGTCAGTCTTCTGTTTACTCAGCCCTTCAACTGGTTGGATAAGGCCCACCCACATTATGGCAAGTAATCTGCTTCACTCAAAGGCCACTGATTCAAATGCTAATCTCATCGAAAACACCCTCACCCTCATATCCAGAATAATTGGACCAATAATTGGGCACCATGGTCCAGCCAAGTTGACATATAAAGTTAACCTTTACAGGTGGTATCTATTTTTAAATGACCCTGACACATGGAGCATAGGCTCCTGGTCACACCCCTCCAGCCTATGGAAGTTCAGTGTGGTCACAGCCACCCCTACCAGCCTCTCAGCTGTGAATTATGTTTAAGCCCATGCTGGTCACCCCTCCACTGTGTCTCAAGCTCCAGGGGTAAGGTAAGGCCTTCTTTTTAGCCTTAGGATAACCCCCCACACACACACACACACACACACCTCACTCTGTGGATGGGGCTGGTGGGGGAAACGCCATAGCACTCCAAAAACTTTTTCAGAAAAATGATTTCTTGATTGCCTTAGAGCATATGCCAAAGCCGAGACAGAGAATACCATCTTGCCATCCTCACACTAGCTCTAGTGGGTTGCCATGTATTATGAGACCTCCACCAGTGGCCATGCCCCTGGGCCTTTGCTTATGCCTGCCCCTCAACCAAGAATGCCCTCTTTTCTCTTCTCTTTTCTCAAACCCCCATGAAGCCAGGTGCCATGGGGAAGAAAGACAAAAAAAGAGAAACCTAAGCCTGCATTCCTCACTCCACAAAGCCAAGGCCCTGCAGTTACCCAGGCCAGCCCCCTGAGAAGACAATTTGGAGACCATCTGTACTATTAGCAGCTTACCGAAGTATTCCTACATTGTCCTCCTCCCAAGAGGATTTCAAGAAAATGCCATTTTCTCCATCATGTTGCAGTTCCAGTGATGCCCCTTATACAGTTGTCATCTGCCCCGCTGTCCCACCCAGAATCCAGCTCTGGGTGCCTGGGTGGGGAGGGCCGGCCTGACCCAGCTGGACCTCATCGTGTCCAGGGGAGCTTAGGGCAGCCTCACCCAAGACTTTGGAACACCAGCAGTAAGGAGGAACTCAACAGAAGCCATGAGGGAACCTGGGGTCCAAATGCCACTGGAGGAGAGTCAGGCAAGCCGTGACTCCGAAGGAGACCAGGGGAGGGTGGCTGAGCCCAGGGACCTTTAGTCTCCTCCTTGCAGAAACAGGAAGGATGTCAGAGGTCACCAAGTCCAAGCTTTGGGACTCTCTAAAGCCTCACTTGACTCCTCCTTGACCCTGAGATCACAACCTAAGCCAAAACCAAGAGTTGGGTACCCCACCGCCTACACCACCCAGGCGCCCCTGCCCTAAGATTTTTTAAATTAAATGCTTATTAAGCAACCACTAGGTGTGTTAGGCTTGCATTGGACTTCTCCACGGGTAGTCAGCACCTGCAAGACTAGCATCGTCGGTCCCATTTTACAGATGAGGAAGCAAGGCCCAGAAAAATCAAGCACTCTGTCTAAGTAGTAAGTGTTAGAGCCAAGCTTCGCACCCAGACCTGGTGACCAAGTCCAGCCGTCCCTGCGTGATTCCCGAGCCGATGGGAAGCAGTCCGCCACCTCACAGCAGACCAGCCTACACCGGAGAGGCTCTGAAAGAAAACTACAAAACTCTCGGGACAGAGATTATCTGGCCCTCTGCCCACGCAGGAGGATGTTAGAATCCAAGACTTAGAAGAATCTGATGGTGCAGAGATATACCCATTCTTAACCCAGCATTCCGGATAGAAAGGAGCATTTGGCCCCCACAAGTGATGTGCGGCTGCTAGAGGACAGGCGAAGGCCTAAGCAAGTCAGTCTCCTTATTTGGGTCTCGTTTCCCTCATCTGTGTAAGAGTCGGGGGATTACAGTTGGGAGGGCAAATAACCAGCTAACGTGCCCCCTTCCTTCTTCCCACATCCATGACAGGCATTGCTAATGGAGTGCCACATCCTTCCTCCCAACACGGCCTTCCAAGCTTTCTAAACACGGCCTTCCAAGCAATCGCTACAGACCATTTATTTGACTATGAAACTATTTGCCAGCATTAGCCCCACTCTATTCTTCCAACGGTAAAGAGAAGCATACAACAGGCCACCCTTTGCCCAGTGATGGCCCACCGCATCTTTCTCACATGCAAGCTCTCTGACTCTGACCCTTCTGCCTCCGTCTTTCACTTATAAGCACGATGGTGATTACAGTGGGCCCACTCAGATAATCCAAGATAATCCCCCCATCTCGGGATCCTTAATCACATCTGTAATGTCTCTTCTGCCCACGTCAGGTAACAAATTCACAGGTTCCAGGGGTTAGAACGTGGACACCTTGGGGGCTACCTAGTTTGTCCACCACAGAGTCTCATGGGATCATGTCTAAGGATTAGATAAAAATCATTCCTGTAAACAGTTTAAGCCCAATGCCCAGCAGTTGGTAAACCCTCAATAAATATTAACTATTGTTACTCCTATTTTCCCAACCTCCAGCGTGCACTGACTGCAAAGAAGTGTTCAATACATATTGGACCATGTGGGATGCCGTTGCTGCTCTCGTCACCGGACTCCCCGGCACTGCCCCTCAGCACCCCTCCACGACGGCATTCGTTAGGTTCTATTGTCCATAATCGCTTACATGTCACTTCCCCCAGCTCTTCAAGGAGAGCAGCGCCAAGCAAAGCAGCCCTGGCCTCCCACAGGGCCAGCCATAAAGTGGGCTCCCAGGAAACATGCCGGGAGAGGCTGAGTAAGGGCCAGCCCCCGCGGTGGTCAGGACATGGGCACAGGGTTGGGGGTGGCTTCTGGGACTCTGATTCTCGGGACAAAGGTGCGGCCACCGTCCAGCTTTCACTGGTGGCCTGCGATTAGCCACTGTCAACCCTCTGAGCGTGGCTGGGGAGGCTGAGCCGCATGACTCGCCCACCCCGTTTCTGCTCCCCACTGAGATACCAGTCTTCCGGAGGAAATGTTCAACACAGACAATTACCCTGCAGGTGTGCAGGAGCCAGGCTTGGGCCAGAGCTGGAGCTTGGTCTGCGTTTGTTTCTTTGTCCAAATGCACGACTGGGTTGTCAGCCACTGCCTGGAAAATTTCTGTTTAGCAACATCATTCTCCTCTGTTGGGAGAACTAGCCTGGGGCAGAGACTTGACACACCTTTGCTCTCTGAGCTCCACTTGCTGAGTCTTCATGTGACCCAAGAGCAAGGGTAGAAATGCGGAACCCAGAATATTCTAACTCTTTCCTCTTGCAAGGATGGGGTGTGGGGCAGGTGAATGTGTTGGGTGGCGAAGTTGCAGGTATTCTCCCTTGCTCTCCTGTCTCCTCGCGCCATGAGGGTGGCCAGGCCCTCACTGCACCCTTTCCTTGGGGAGCTTCGTGTGACCACAAGAGGTCCAGAAAGGGGGCAGAAGTGACCTGCAAAAAAATCCCCTTCCTGGCTCTTGCTGCTTAAAGCCTGAATTCTTCAAAGAAGAGCGTCTCTGACTATCTCCCTGCCCACATTATCCAGCTTCCTGTCTTTCCAGTCCCCCCCACCCAAGGTACACACGCTCACCCATGCACATACATGCACACACACACATGCATCTGCACACGCACACGTACATGCATGTGCGTGCATATGCACATATCCATCCGTGTGTGTGTGCACACACGCATGTTCAAAGCGTGCGTGCCTCTATGAACACATGGCCACGCGTGCACGGCCATACACGCCCACATATACACACGTGCACACACCCGCAATGCTCTAGTCATAGTGAACCTCTTCAGTTCCTGAACTCAGCATGCTTGCTTCTCTCACACCTCACTGCTCAATCCCCAAGGCCTTTGTACCTGTTGCATCCTCTTTCCCGAGCCTACGTTACCTTTTAACCACATTTTACCTAGCTACCTCTTTGTCTTATACCAGATCCAGACTTGAATTCTCGGCACTCAGTACTGTAAATGCCTGTTTACTCATCTGCCTGAGCAACTAAATACATGAGTCCATTTTGCTTACTTTGTATTCCTGGTATCTAGCATGTGCCTGTTGTGACCATTTGTGAAATGAAAGGGTAGGTGGATGGATGGGTGGATGGATGGATGGATGGATGGATGGATAGATGGATGATGGATGGATGGATGGATGGATGGATGGATGGATGGGTGGATGGATAGATGGGTGGATGGATGGATGGATAGATGGGTGGATGGATAGATGGGTGGATGGATGGATGGAAATAAAAGCAAAGCACTGGTGCATACCCAGGCTTACCCCAGGGAAATTGTTTAAACACCAACCCCCTCTGAGGCCCCCAGAATTCATGCCTATGCCCCAAAATGGCCCTGATTTTTCCTGTGCACTGCCTTGGGGCTCTTGGGGCAGATTTAGGATAAGGAATTAGGGGTTACCCCAGAGTTTAACTATGATCTAGAAACACCTTCACGATCTCCAAATAATTAACATTCCATCGGGCTGGCCTGGTCCTCTCATGGACATTTAGAAGCATCGTCACTTGAAGTGAAAGCCCATTGCTGATAGCATATCGGGGAAATCTCCATGAGATACAGTGCCTTGTCCCAGTCCAAACTGATGGTCATGCCAAGCTGCGAGATAACAGGGTGAGTGCTCCCAGGAGAAGCTGGTGGCTGAGGACAGGGATGAAAAATGGCTGCTTCATGCTGGGTTGTGGTGTTGGTTTGTTCTCAGATAGAACAAATGAGGTTCCTGCCCTTGGGAAAAGCACTGTTCAGAGTTTTGTCTCTGGGGAAAGACCGGGAAGGGGGGTTAGATAACCTGAATCACTTGTAAAACTTATACCACTCTCCCCCACCGAAGCCACCTCCCTGCTTCCCTCCAACATCCCCCACCCTGTGCATCCGGCACCTGAGCAAACTCAGAAAAGCAGCCTCCTTACAGCTTCACTTTCTTCTTCATCTTTCCATCCCCGAACCTGCTCCTCTCCCTGGGTCCCCACCAGTAAATGATGCCACCATCCGCTCCTCACAGNNTAGCGCTGTGAGTCCTCCCGGTGATAACTCCCTGAGTGCTCCCGGCTCTCCACCCAGCTCTTCACCAGCCTTCCAATCTGAACTATGGGGAAAGCATCCCACAGGTGCTCCCTTTGTTAGCCCCTTCCCAACTCAGTTCATTTCCCGCAAAGTCAACCTCCTCATACACATTCACTCCCTTGTGCAAAAGCCTCTCTTGAGCACCTACTATGTGCTACACACTTCATTCAGAGCTGAGAACACCAAAGCAAACGAGACACAAAGCTGATTCCATCACTCTCCTGTTGATGGCTCTGCCTCACCGTGGAGCCCATGCTTCTCGGCACCCCGGCCGGGCCTCCCCACCCCCGCACCGGATGAGGCCACTGGCTGACCTCTTTCGCCACAGATCCCTCCAAGAACCCAGAGGTTCAGCCATCACAAGACAACCCACCGTCTCCCACGCCAAGCACTCCCCTGCCCCCATGCCTTCCTTCCTCCCCTTTCTGTCTTTCTTTCCCCCTTATGAAAATCCTTCCCCCGTTCTTCAACGAGAAATGGCTCAAATGACATTTCTTCTGTGGAGCTGCCATAATTCCCCAGGTTGGAACTAATCACCCAATTCTCTTCGCTTCCAAAGCAGAGCTCTAATATCAGCATTCTAACATTTATTTCTTCCAGGTTTATGGTTTAGGTAATGAGGTGGGGAAATTATTATCTAGCGGCTGATGCCAGAATTTCTCTTAGGGAGGAAAATGTTGTCCTTTGGGAAAATACCTTGAACTCTAGCCCGCAGTTCCCTCCCTTGGGGTTTCCAGATTCAGGAGGGAGGGGTCAAGAGTTCTTATCTGTGTTGGGGGGGGGAAGGGTCCTCCCGCGCACTGCCTCCCCCGGGGATCCTCTCCAAGGAGGTGGCACAGAGCAAAGACATGAGTAAAATGAGGGAATTCTGGGGGAACGGCATTGCAGGGGGAGGGAACACAGGGGTGAGGTGCTGGGAACATGATGTGTGCAGGGAACAGGAAGCGGTCCCGTCATCTTCTTGGGGCATGGGAGCCCGCGCTGAGGGCCACCTGTAGATGCTGTCTCCAGAACACACACGAGCACAGGTGTGCACAACAAAGTGTTGCCCTGAATTCCAGAAGGTTCGCAGACCTTCTGGAGCTAGTCATAAAAAGTGACTGGGGAGGAAGCAAGTGGATACATGGAGCCCAGCTTAAGAATGGCTGCGCTGAGCCCAAAGGTGAGGCCGGGGATGACGCTGGGGCCCCAGGCAGGAGACTGGTCATAGTGGACACTGGATGCCACGTCAGGGGGTTGGGGCTTGATTCTAAGTATGATGGGCTGCCGTCAATATGAGTTATGAAAGCCATCATGGGGTGCCACGAGATTTAGGGAGAAGTGTGGACAAGAGATGATGAGGGGAAGCAAGAAGGGGACAAATTGAAGAAGCGCCTAAAAGACAGGCTGTACTCCATTCCTACAGCAGCCCTAACAAATGCCCACACATTTAGTGGCTTAAAACAACACAAATTCATTTCCTCAGAGCTCTGGAGGCCAGAAATCTGAAGTCGGTTCCACAAGGCTCAAGGCAAGGTGTCAGTAAGACTGGTTCCTTCTAGAGGCTCTCGGGGAGAATCCATTTCCTTGCCTTTTCTAGCTTCCTTGAGGAAAGCTGAGGCATAGCAGCCTTCCCTGGTCTCCGTGACGACCCCTCTGGGGCCTCACTGGACAGTCACACTCTCACCCTGGAACCGGGCCACCTGCTACCCGGACCCCATGGTGCCTCCGTATCAGCCACCTGCCCAACCTGCCTGGTCCCCCAGTGTTCCAATCATGCAGACACTGTGGGCAGCCACCAGCAGACAGTCCTTCCAGGACGAACCAGGTCTACTCTGACCCCAGCCTCCAGTCTCAGCCCCAGCCCCACCTCTGCCTGGTGGAAGTGGCAAATGGCTGTCCTGCCTGGCCTGGCTCCCACCAGAATTCTGAGACAGAGAGTGGAAATGGGGAGGAGGGAAAGGAGACAATCTCTTTTTGCCCTGCGTTCTTTTCAATTGTTTGGAAGTTAGACTTTTGCCATGAATCTTTATAAATACTGACAGACAGTACAGCGGTTAAGGACACAGGTGCTGATGTAAGACACCTGGGTTCAAAACTGGCTCCTCAGCTTACAAGCCAGGGGACTCCAGGTGAATTGCTTTACCTCTCTGTAGCTCAGTTTTCTTACCTGTATAAATAGAGAATACCAGCAAAAGAACACCAGGTGCTTCACATGGTGCCTATTACACCGATGCAACAGTTAAAAGACATAGTCGATCTGGTTTTGAATCTCAGCTCCATTACCTCTTAGCTGTGCAGCCTTCGGCAAATTGCTGAACATTTCTGTGCCTCAATTTTCTCATCGATCAGCGGAGCTGAAGATCATCATTGTAGCTACCTCATAGAATTATTATGAGGAATAAATGAGGTAGTGTACCTAAATCACTTCGAAGAGTGCCTGGAACCGAGGAAGCACTGTGTAAATATTACCAGTTATTATTACTTAATAAGAAAATATTCGCTATTATTATAAATATACATTGTGTGATTATTTAATGTAAGTAAGATCACACGGTCCATATCATTCTACAACTTGTGTTTTATACTTAACAATACGTCTTGCTTTTCTTGGACGCATTTTCACATCATTATATAGAGATGTATCTCACTCTTGTTTAACCACGGTAGCACTGGCTCACTGCGCTGACCATGAGAAGGAAGTACCCAGCTTATTTATTCCCTTATTGGTGTGCACCTCGGTCGTTCCTAATTTTTTGCTTTTATAAACCATGTTGCAATGACCATCCTTGCTCTCTTATTATTCCATAAGTATTTCTCCAGGAAAGATAACTACAGGTGGCATGGGCAAGTTGCAAGGTATGTGCATTTTAATTTTTTTAATTTCCTCTTTGCATTTCCACCTGTTTTATTGAGGTATAATTGGCATATAACATTATATTAGTTTCAGGTGTATAGTGTAATGATTCGATATTTGGATATGCTGTGAAGTGATCACCATTCTAAGTCTACTTTTCCCCTGGCACCATAAAAAGTTATGTAACATGCAATATGATATTGTTGACTAGAGTCACCATGCTGTGTATCACGTCCCCATGACTTATTTATTTTATAACTAGAAATGTGTACCTCTTGACCTCTTCTCCTATTTTTCCTAACCCCTACTCCCTCCCCTCTGGAAACCACCAATCTGTTCTCTCCAACTTTGAGTTTGGTTTGGTTTTGTTTGGTTGTCCATTGGTTTTTTTTTTTTAGATTCCCCATATAAATGAAACCATACAGTATTTGTCTTTCTCCACCTGACTTATTTCACCTGGCACAATACCCTCGAAGTCTATCCATGTTGTCACAAATGACAAGATTTCATTCTTTTCGATGGCGGACTAACTTTACACGTGTGTTTGGATACATTCTAAGACCCTACATTTTAATCCCATTCGCCCACATTTATTTTTGATGTCACATTTTACACCTTTTTCTTCTGTATATCCTTCAACTAGTTGTTGTAGTTATAGTTATTTTTACTACTTTTGTTTTTTAACCTCCATGTTAGCTTTATAGGTGATTAGTCCACTACCTTTACTATATATTTACCTTTACCAGTGAGATTTTTACTTTCATATGTTTTCTTGTTACTGATTAATGCCCTCTCTTTTCAGCTTAAACAAATCCCTTTAACATTTCTTGTAAGGCTGGTTTAGTAGTGGTACACTTCTTTAGTCTTTGCTTATCTGGAAAACTCTTCTCTCTCCTTCGATTCTGAATGATAACCTTGCCGGGTAGACTACCCTTGACTGGAAATCTTGCTCGCAGCCCGTTGAATATATCACGCCATTCTCTTCCAGCCTGCAAAGTTTCTGCTGAAAAATCTGCTGATTATTTTATGGGGGTTCCTTTGGGTGTTACAAGTTGTTTTCTCTTGTTGCTTTTAAGATTCTTTACCTTTTGACATTTTAATTATGTGTCTTGGTATGGATCTCTTTGGGTTCATTGTATTTGAAACTTCCTGGATCTGGATGTTTCTTTTCTTCCCCAGGTTAAGGAAGTTTTCAGACATCATTTCTTCAAATAAGTTTTCTGTCTCTTTATTTCTGTCTCTTCTCCTTCCAGAACCTTTATTATGCACATATTGTCCCACTTGATGTTGCCGATAGGTCCCTTAAGCGATCTTCACTTTTCTTAATTCTTTTATCTTTTTGCTGCTGTGCTTGGTTGAGTTTCACTGCCCTGCCTTCCAGGTCACTAATCCCACCTTCTGTTTCATCCAGCCTGCTGTTGAATCCCACTAGCATATTTTTCATTTCAGTTATCGTATGCTTCAGCTCTGTGACTTGTTTCATACTTTCTTCTATTTTCTCTTTGTTGAAGTTCTCTCAGTGTTCATTCTTCTCCTGAGATCAGTGAGCATCTCTATGACCATGACTTTGAACTCTTTATCAGGTAAATTACTTATCTCCATTTCATTACAGTTTTTCCTGGAGTTTTATCTTGTTCCTTCATTTGAAACACCTTCCTGTTTCCTCATTTTGCTTGAGTCTCTGGGCTTGTTTCTATGTATTAGGTGAAACAGCTGTCTCTCCCAGTCTTGAAGGAGTGATCACAGGAAGATTGGGAATGTGTTTCAGTCTGCTGTCTGTTCAGTGCCCTGGGGTGCTAGCTTGCCAAAAACTGTCTCTCCGATTGTTTCAGTCCCATGGGGCCCAGAAATGCAAGCCCCACCCCTGGCCACCAGAGCCAATTATTCAAGGGGCGCCCCCTGTGTGGACTACATGCACCTGCCAGCATTGGTGGGTCCACAAGAGAGAAAAGGGCCAAGGCAAATGGCACTAGCAAGATAAAGGTAGAGTGCAAGAACGGCAAGTGCCCACCAGCACCACTGCTAGCAAAGAAGGAGAGTGCAAAACAGCACCCACAGTGCCTCCTTCCCCAGAGAGTTCCAACAGACCCCTGGCCTTCTGGCAGACATTTTAAGCTTAGCCAACAATCTCCTTCACCTATGGTCTAAGTGCTTTTCAACCTACTACTTTTGTGCTGGGTCCTAGGATAAGTGGGTCTATGCATGAGTCCTTTCAGAGCAGACTCTCAGTTTCCTACGGCCTTTTGGGGTCTCCTGGAAGTAAGCCTCACTGGTTTTCAAAGCCAGATGTTTGGGGGAATTGTCTCTCCAGGGTAGGTCCAAAGGGTTGGTTTGCCTAATATGGGGCCTATCCCTGAGGAGTGAATGACCATTGTCATATGCCCCATATTTGTGAGATCCCTCATGCTTGTGGGTCACTGGGCCAGGGGTGGGGTTTTTAGCAAGACCACATCTCTGCCTCTCCCATCTCAATGCGGCCTTTTTATCTTTTGCTGTAGAGGAGCTGTTCAGCTAGCTTTCAGGTCTTTTTCAGAGAGAGCTCTTCTATACGTAGCTGTAGATCTGGCGTGTCCATGGCAGAAGGGGAGTTCAGGGTCTTCTGATGCCTCCAGCCTCAGGACGTGTTGATTTCCAGTGGACAGACATGGAGGGAGAACACCCACCAGACAGGTGCCCAAAGAAACTAGGTCCTTCTTCAACTGGCTGGAAAGGAAGGAGCACCTCTGGATTAGTTACTTCTTCTGCCTTTTGGGATATTTTGTCACCTCCAGATGTTCCCTAGGCAGCCAGGAAGAGCCGCTCCCAGCTGCACCATGCTCCCTATGCATTTTGATTTGTGATGGATGCTGCTAAGCCGATCTCCAAAGAGGTTCAACCAACTCATATTACCCCCCACAGTGCATGAGAGCACTCATTTCCTCAACCCTTCCCAACACTATTTTACCTATTTTTATACATTTCTATCTGCAAATAAATAAATAAATAAATAAAACTCTATCCATCTTAAGGGGGTAAGAGAAAGCTCATTTTACTGAGCCCTTTTTCATGAGGTTGAGCATCTTTTCATATGTTTATAGCCATTTGTATTTCTCTCTTGTGATCTGCCCATTTACAGCTTTAATCTGATTTTCTATTGGGTTATTTGTCTTTTTCTTATTGATTTTTAGGGCTTGGTGATTGATTAGACGTGGGGAATGGGGAATTAAAAGTCACACCTGGTCGTCAGGTTTGGACAAACGTGGAGACCACGAGGCCACTCACTGGCATGGAAGCACTGGGGGGACAGTGGCCAGGTGGGGATATTGGTACATGGTTGGACAGAGGCTGGGGCTCCACCTTCTAGGCTGCTGCCATAGCCCCCTCCCCTCATACACATGGGGCTCGGAGGGCTCCAGACCAGCAATGTTAGCAGCCATCACTCATAAATAATTAATAGCTACTGAGTTCCCACCATGTAGACACTGTCCTAGGCAGTGGGAATGCACCAGTGAACAGACAGATAAGAACCCTGCTCTTGGTGAGTTTATATTTTAATTAGAGGCAGACAAAGTAAACCATAAATAAACAAGATGATTTCAGATAATGATAAATGCTGTGAGGCAACAAAACAGTAATACGATAGACAATACGGATGGGAAGCAGCTTTGGTTGGGTGGTCAGAGGAAGACTTTCTGAAGTAACATTTGAGTCTAGATCTGCATGATGAAAAGGAGCCCTGCCAACATTTAGAAGACGAGCACTCCAACAGAGATAGCCGCAGGAGTCGAGGACAGAGTCAGGCAGAGGCTGGATGTTACAGGAATGGAAAGAAGACCAGCACGGTTGGGGAGCGAGAAATGTGGGGGTGGGTGGGGAGAGGTAGTATGAGAAGTTGGGGAAATGGAGAAGGACCAGATCAGGCAGAAGCCCTTGAAGCCATGAAAAGAGTTTGGAATTCATTCCCTACAAAAAGGAACACTCTTCAAAAGCTCTAAGTTTCTAATGAGGAACAGTCATAGAGAATGGATTATAGAGGAGCAAGAAGAGACCAAGAAGTCCAAAGCAAAGAGTCTATAGGCTGTATTTTGGGTAGAGCCCATAGAACCTGCCAATGGAACAAAAGAAAGGAGTCAGAGTTGACTCCTCATTTTCTGGTCTGAGAAGTTAGGTGAATGGTGGGATTAGATGGAAAAGATGGTGGCAGTGAATACGGCTGATTTGGGCAGGAGCAAGACAATCAAATGTTTTATTTTGGATATGTTAAGTTCAAGGTGGTTATCAAACATCTTAGGAACACTGGGGCTCAAGGAAGAGTCAGAGCCAAA
Organism: Ursus maritimus; assembly: GCF_017311325.1. Classification (NCBI taxonomy): domain Eukaryota; kingdom Metazoa; phylum Chordata; class Mammalia; order Carnivora; family Ursidae; genus Ursus; species Ursus maritimus. The sequence goes on from NW_024425786.1 coordinate 29,501,508, forward strand.
AGTATAAATCTGGAACTTTCTGCAAACAAATGGTATACCATATATTTATTGCTTTGTGGCTTGAAATCCAGCTCTCCACCTTTTTCCCCCAAAGCACCCAGATCACCTTTGTAATAGAATTCTCTTAGCATCTTGGCAGGACGGTAGTTCCCAGTCCGCTGCAGCTTCGACAGGAGAGCTGAGATGGGAAAGGAAGGGTCGGGTCATTGAAAACCTCATCTTCTCCACCTACCTCCTGAGGCAGGCATGTGATCTAAGTTGGGCCTATCAGACCCTCATTCCTGATACTTTGAAGTTCAAGCAAGTGCCTCAAGGACAGAGGGAAGTTCAAAGGTCAGAGTCACGGTGGTGGCCACTGTGTGTGAGGATGAGCCTGCTCCAAAGTCCAAAGTCCCACCTCCTTCTCCCGGCTCCCATGTAGTCTGGGAGCCCCCAGTAGCTTTGCAGTAGATTTACTCTTCGCTCACAGCAGCCAGAGTTCCTTTCTGCTGCTCAGAGTAAGGAACCCTGACTGATACATAATATTTCAAGTCCTGTGGCTAGATGAGGCCATGCAGGGTAACAGTACGGAGAAAGAAGGATGGAGGAGAGGATGAGTTCTCTTATAGGCGAGCCGTAATTGGCACAAAGACTTGGAGACTGCTACAGACCGAATGGTATCCCCACAAACTTCACGTTGAAACCATAGCCTCCCACCCAATAGCATAGTATTTGGAGATGAGGCCTTTGGGAAGTAATTGGGCTTGGATGAAATCATGAAGGTGGGGCCCTCATAAGGAGATTAGCTCCCTCTCTCTCCACGTACACACAGTGAAGAAAGGCCAAGTGAAGACACAGCAAGAAGGTGGCCATCTACAACCCAGGGAGAGAGCCTTCTCCAGACATCAACCCTGCTGGCCCTTTGATCTTGGGCTTCCCAGCCTCCCGAACAGTGAGCAACAGCTTCTTGTTGTTTCAGCCGCCCGGCCTCTGGTATTTTGTTGTGAGATCCACAGCTGACTAAAGCAGAGACCAAAACCTCCAGGGCACCACTACCACCCAGTGCGGAAGGTATTACTGATCTCTTTAATAGTTAACCCAGCCTGGAGCCTTCTCTCCCAAGAGCTGGAATGGCTTTCTGGGATAAGGAGCAAGACACGGCCTCCTAAGTGGGGGTCTTGGTGTGGTAGGAGATGGGGTATGTCCTGTAAGAGCAGAAGTGGAGTGGGGGATGGGAACAGTCCGAAGGACTTGTTGTCACCAATATTGCCACCTATGACTTAGCCCCGGAGGTGAGTTGTCACAGTGTGGAGAACAAAGGCAATGTGGCAGTGATGAAGAGATTTTAAAAAGAGGGAAAAAAAGGAAGAGGAGAAGGATACAGCCAGAAGGGAGGAGGAGCTCCTGAGACCCCAACCAGAGACAATGTCCCTAGGGCCATTCCTACAGCAGGAGCCATACAGGAGGATCAGACACCCGTAAAGTGGAACCACTCACAGCACTCTGGGGCCGGACCAGCACCGATGGCACTAATCCCTGAGAAAGCACATCACCCCCAAGTCCTTGCTCTTGCACCTGAGCCCCACCCCTCACCACCCCAGGAGCAAGGACATTGGCTACAGCAGGGGGGTGAGAGCCGGAAAGGGAGCAGAGATCCAGGAGGTGGGACCCAAGTTTAGAGGGCCTGGGCTAGGGCCTGCCCCAATCCTAAGGGGAGCACCCCGGGGCTGGGGACGGGGCAGGTGGGCTGCACTGAGGGGGTACGGATAAGGAAGAGGTGTTCCCACCTGGAGAGCATCTGTAGGTCAGAGGCGTAAAATCTGAAGGTGCCCAGCCTCTTGGTTTCACGCTTCACTGTGCATCCAAATCCCCCAAGGAGCAGATCCCCTGGACTGTGTAGATTCAGAAGCCCCACCCTCCCGCCGCCAGGTGATTGAGAAACCCTGACTTCTGCCGACACCTTGCAAAGGGGCACGCTCCTCATCTGCGCCGCCTCCAGCAGGAGCTGCCGAGGTGGAAAGCATCATTTTCAACTGGCTCTTATGTTAAGAAGAAGGAGGAGGATGAAGAGGAGGAGGGGGGGAAAAAGAGAAAGAAAGAGAAAGAAATGAAAATTAAAAACTTCAAAAATTTTTTTCAAGTCACACTGCAGCTCCAGTGACTCTAACCTTTAACCCCCCAAAAAGCATCCCTGCAGCTTTCAAGTGTCAATCCAAGTGCTGGGCCTGAATTATCTAACCTTCAGCTTGAAAGAGCCAGAGAGAAAAGGTCAGAAGGAAAACCACAGTACGTGGCAGGAAGTTTCTCTGCTTCGGATACTTGAAAGGTGGAAGACTTTCAGAGAGGGACACAGCCAAGAGAAGTCACCACTTAAAATAGAAGATCCTCACCTGAGCAAGTCAATCCTTTGAAACAGCTTACTTGTGACTTAATTTGATCTCTCATTGTTTAAATAATTAGAAGGAATCTTTGGAAAACACAAAATTGACCCCTCACTCCCAGGCTTCAAACCTCTGGACAGCTCCCCAACGCCTGGAACCGCATCCCCCAAAGTGTGACCGGCAGTAATGGATGTTGGGCGAATAAAGGGCTCCTTGTTTCTGAATAAGTTTCTAAGACACTGGGTTAAACCATGTTAGACAGGTTTTCCTACAGGACTTGTCAGAGCCCTTATTATGCTAATGTGCATCAGCCATGGCCAGGACTGCAAGGTGTGCAGCATTTCCATACCTGACTTGACCACCATGGAATCCTTGTTTCAGGGAGCATCCCTCAGGACTATGGTTCCACGGATCTCTTCGGGACTTACAGCACTCCCCTTAGTCTGGCACTCCAAAGGCCTTCCACACCCAGCCTCAACCCTCATTTCCGGCCTCCTCGCCTTCTTTCCACACACGTGCAGCTATACCTGAAGTTCTAATCACATCAGCGACTTGCCCTTTACAAAGCACTTGAAACACTTTCATGCTTTGCCCGGGCTGCGCTCCCTGCCAGGGGTGCCTTTCCCCCTCCTCTTTACCATCAAACTTCTACTCATGTTTCAGGCCCTTGCTCAAACACACGGCCTCAATGGACCTTCACCTGCTCCCTCCTGCAAAAGTTAACTGCTCCCCGTTCTGGGCTCTATCACAGAGCTGATCAACCTGCACTGTGATTAGCCCCGAGTCTCTCTGTTATTAATTGAGAGCTTCAAAAAGGCTGGGAGTGTGAGCCGACTACGGAAATATGTGTTGGCAATATTAATAGCTTCCATCTGTTGGCACTTCCTAAGGCCAGGCATTATTGTAAGCTCGTGACATGCATTAACACATGTAATCCTCACAACCTCGCTTGCTGGGTAAGTACAACTATTATCAATTATTATTATCCCAGTTTTGTGGATGAGGAAGCTGAGACTCAGAAGACTTGCCTGGCCCAAAGTCACATGACCAGTGAGGGGCAGAGCAGGGACGCAGCCCTGTGCTCTCGGGCGCCATATTATGTCCCTTGAGGGCAGCAGAGGGGAGCCAGAGTCCAGGGCCGGTTCATCCAGAAACCACATGATGGCATCGAGGATGCAGGCTCCTTATATCTCCCATGGTGCACCCTCAGGGAATCAGTTCTGGCCTCGGTCTGGCTCCCATCCCAGTGCCAAGCCAGCAGCAACAACTCCAAGCATCACAGCCAGACACAACAGTGTCCAGAGGAAGGAAGGGAACGTGGAGTGGAGACTAAAAGCCTTGTCTCTGAAGCCAAACAATTTTCCTTCCCAGGTGTCCAACCACAGGCAAGGGAAGAGTATGCAAAGATATAGCAGAGATGGTGGGTGCCCGGGGGGCTCAGTCGGTTAAGCATCGGACTCTTGGTTGCGCCTCTCAGGTCATGGTCTCAGGGTCCTGGGATGGAGCCCTGCCTGGAGCCCCACATCGGGGTCCCGCTCAGCGGGGAGGCTGCCCCCCCTCTCTGCTTGCCCCTCCCCACCCTTAAGCATCTCTGTCTCTCTCTCAAATAAATAAATGAATCTTTAAAAAAAAAAAACAAACACTGGCTGCTCTCAGCAGTGCGCGTACTCACAGTGACAAAGCAGTGCGGAAGTGCTGGCCTGTTTTATTCTTTTAAAGGTTCATTTATTTATTTGAGCGAGCTCGCACGAGCAGGGGGAGGGGCAGAGAGAAAATCCTCAAGCAGACTCCCCGCTGAGTGGGGAGCCCAACACAGGGCTTGATCCCGCGACCCTGAGATCATGACCTGAGCCGAAACCAGGAGTCAGACGCTCAGCCTACTGAGCCACCAGGCGCCCCAGTGGCGGCCTGTTTTATAACCACATCTCGGGGCTTGGTCTCTGGAGCCCCTAAGAGATCTGCTGCTGGGAACAGCAAGGCGGACAAAGGGTGGAAAGCTCGCTGGCCGGGCACACCACTGCCCCCCAACAAAGATGAACTCATGACAACGGAGACGAGGTCCTCGACAACAGCTGAAAAATGCAGGACAGTGGGCAGGGTCAAAGCCAAGCTCTCTGAGCAATACTGGCTAATTGCATATTGAGCTGGGGAAGTGTTTTAGGAATAAAACTCTCATCAGTTTTTCCTCTAGGTCAGTGTTAGGAATCCCTATGCCGTAAGTTGTTGAGAAGCTCGACAGTATGTGGGAAGGGTATAGACAAGGAGTCAGAATGCTTCGATTCTCGCCCCGGGTCTGCCCGCCACTTGCTTCCTGACCTTGAGCAGGTCGCCGCCCCACTCCGGCCACAGGGAGCCCCAGCGACCTCACAAATGTCCTTGGGTTCTGTGGCAGTTCTCACAGCACGGTGGCTAGGACGGCAGCCTTTCCTGGGTTCAAATCCCAGCTGCACCACTTAGAAACTGTCACCCTCAGCAAGTCATCCCATGTCCCTGAGCGAGCTTTGAGCTTCTTTTCTGTCCATTGGGATTAGAATTGTACGTACTTCACAGGACCTACGTACCTCTGTTCTCCTACCAGCTCTTATGAGGATTAAAGGAGGTAATTACATAAAGCTCTTGGCCAGGCCCGGCCCAGGAGCACTCAGTAAGTGGAAGCTGTTATGATTATTTTGAGTCGGTAATTCTCTCTGCACTTTTGCTAACAGCGAAGCCTGGGAAAACCTTGCCCAGACTGTGCGTTTGACAGAGATGCATAAATCCCCTCCGAATAGGGACATCAGAGCCCAGAGGGTCGTGAGGGGCTGTCTCCCAGGCTTTGTAGCTTCCAGCTTCACGCAGCCTCAAAGTGCCTTTGAACCAGTCAGACACCTTATCGAGGTCTTTGGCTCTGAGCCTCAGTTGTGTGAGGCGTCAGGTGCACTTTGCTACTTAAACTCATGGCTTCTATTGCCAACAGGGACTAACTCCTAAAAAGAAAAAAAAAAAAAAGAGTGCTTGTAGGGTTTGGGAAAGTGGCACGCTGTACTTTGTATCCATTATTAGTTTTTAATGTTCTTCTTTAAAAGGAAAAAGAAAAACTTTTGCTCTGCCGGCGGTTAAAAACCCAGGTGGGAGAACCAGAGAGGGACTTAAATCTGGGCTCTCTACCACTCATCACCTATGACCTCATCCCTATAAGGCTCAGCTGGATCATTTGTAAAAGAGGATTAGAAATAGTTCCTATCTCTTGGGGTTGCTGGTGAGATTAAATGTGATGGTGCATAATGACATTAATTAGCATAATATCGAGCATACAGTAAGGACTCAATAAGAGGGGGACATTATTGGGGCACCTGGGTGGCTCAATCGGTTAAGCATCCGACTCTAGATTTTGGCTCAGGTCATGATCTCAGGGTCCTGGGACTGAGCCCCGAGTCAGGCTCCACACTCAGTGGGGAGTCCACCTGAGGATTCTTTCTCTCCCCCTCCCTCTGCGCTCTCTCTCTCTCTCAAATAAATAAATAAATCTTAAAAAAAAAGAAAAAGAAACACTGAGGGGCGCCTGGGGGCCTCAGTCAGTTAAGTGTCTAACTCTTGATTTCAGCTCAGGTCATGATGTCAGAGTCCTGGGATCGAGCCCTGCGTTGGGCTCCCTGTTGAGCATGGAGCCTGCTTAAGATTCTCTCTCCCTCGCCTTCTGCCCCTCCTCCCTGCCTCCAGAGGAAGAAGAAGAAGAAGGAGGAGGAGGAGGAGGAGGAGGAGGAGGAGGGGGAGGAGGAGGGGGAGAAGGCGAAGAAATAAAAAGAAAAACGGAGACTTAACTTTTAACTTTTTCTCCAAAGCAGTTACCACCTAATATGTGACACAGTTACCCTATATATCATGTTGGTCGTTTACCGTATGGTTCTCCTCACTGGATTGTAAGCTCTGTAAGGGTAGCATCTTGGTCTCTCTTGTTCGCTGGTACATCACTAGCCCCCAGCACAGTGCCTGGCACATAGTAGGTGCTCAACAAATATCTGCCGAACGAATGAACAAAAGTGCTTTGAACTCCGCAGAAAGTTGCAAATGTCTATAATAAAAACTTATAGACAGTTGCTCGTACGATTTTTTTTTCATTTGCTGATTGAGTTTGCCATTTAGCTGATAACCTGAGACAGAGCCAGACACTGCTCAGACCTAAAACAACGGCTCACCTGCAGGGCTTCATCTCCAGGGCAAAACATGGCAAGAGGTCCCAGGGTATTGGCATTTGGAGGTTCTTCCCCCTTCGAACCCATCCCTAAAATGCCGTGTATCTCAACATTCATCTTTGATTCTCTTCTCATGCCTCATGTTCTCCCTCGTGAGCCGGGGTGTCGAATACCTCTCTCTGGGTTGGAGGCTCCCAGACCGCTTTCTCGCGCCCCTCCTTCTAGAGCCAGAGAGCAAGCTGCTTCCCCGACTTCTCCGCTCGGATGAGCTGTACACAGGGTCTGTGCACACGGGGCCCCTTGCTCAAACCTGATTATGAATTTCAAGACTGTGACAGCAGAGCCCTGAACCAAGGGTAGAACCCTTCTGAGCGCAGGGCGACGGCCCAGGTTGCAAACTCACGAAGCCAGGCTTGACTGCAGACATTTCAAACCCAACGAGTCCCAGATGTAACTCAGCCCAACACACTCCTTCTCATAAGCTCCTCATCCAAAGAACAGCCCCACCATCCACCCAGTCCCCCAAGTTATAGCATGCAGCACTGCACCTCACCCCCATCACCGAACCCTACTGACTCCACTTCCCAGGGGCCTCTGCCATCTGTCTACACTTTTCCTTTCTCTCCGCTGCTCGCCTAACCTGGGCCAGCAGCCTCCTAACCACACCCTCCCTCCCGTCTCACACCCCCTCCAAGCCGCGCTGCAGACCACGGCAGAGAGACATTCCAGACATGCAAACCCTTAGCATAAAGTCCACACTCTTCAACGTGACCAATAAGGCCCGAGCAATGTGACTTCCACTTCCTGCTCCAGCAGTGCGTGGCACCCCCCAGGGTTTTGTCTAGAGCCTTCCCACCTGCCATTCTTGGTGCTTGAAACCCCCTGGCTCTTCCCCCTTCCCCCTTCAGTAGGTTCCTTCCTGGAGAGCTTCCCTGACCACTGCAGACCCAGAGGACCACCTCTCTGTCGGGCCCTGTTCTCCCCCATCGCAGCACTATTTGTGTTTGCGGGTCCACTCCCTGAATAAGCAGGAAGCTACTGATGGTGTCTCTATGCTCCCCGCCCCCAGCCCCGCATTCCTGGAACTGGCACCGTGCCTGGCTATTGAAGGCCACTGTAGCTCTAACTGGGGCAGATTCTAAGAAAGAAAATGCAGCGCGCTGACCTTCCGACTGATGCGCCAAAAATAAATAGATAAACAATCAAGCTCCAACAACACACCTTCTTCAAAGTCTCGCTAGAAAAGATATGAGAGGGGCGCCTGGCTGGCTCAGGCGGTGGAGCGTGCAACTCTTGATCTTGGGGTCGTGAGTTCGAGCCCCACGTTGGGTGTTAAGATCACTTAAAAATAAAATCTAAAAAAAAAAAAGATAGGAGCAACACCAAGCACACAAACTTGCACATGTGTTTTACGCGCTCCTATTTATCACGGGACAAGCAGGTGCACCTTCAGCTCAGGGATGGGCAGGGGGCAGTCGGAGCGACAGCCATACTTAGATATTTCCTCTCTGATGTTCAGCCCAGCCACCCCACTCCCACTGGAGGCCTTCGGGGCGGGGCAGCGGGGACCATCAGGAGCAGCACAAGCCCAGGAGGCCAGCTCTGGCACCCCTGGGCTTAGGCTAAGGTGCTGTTACCAGCTCTGTACGAGAACGAGGAGGAAAACAGATCCCTGGATGAGAGGAAAACGTCTGTGCTCCCTATGACTTCATTTTCTGGTATCCTGATCATTTAAAAACTTGAAAAAGAACAGGATGTCTTTTCTTTACCCGCATACCTAATTATCAAGAATACTGAAACTGTTGATATCATTTTAGAGGAATAAGATAAGAAAACATCTTAAGAGGAAACATGACCCATACTTTAAAAGATGGACATCATATGCGGGAAAACATTCTGAATGAGATCAATATAAACAGGGTTCACTGTATTTTAAATAGCAGGACTTAAGTAGGCTTTTATTCATAACGGCAATGGACAGTCCTTTAAATTATGCTGAAGCATCAGGGGGACAAAAGCAGCGAGAGAACTAAGTGATGGTCCAGAAAGCCTATCTGTCCGGTCCTAAATGAAGCAAAATTAAAATGCATTTTTCCAGAAAGCTAAACAAATTATAAGTAGGAACAATTAGGTAATGACAATTCCTCTAGTAAAAATGTATATATATATTTCTGTGTTCCTATTTATAATAGGGCTAGAGGGTGTCAGAGCCCTCCAGTTCCATGTGGGCTGGTTGGAGGCCAAGCTTTCATTTAGGATAAAAATACTCAGGGAAGAAATGGGAGCAGGGACTTCGGTCTAGATAGAACTGTAACCCACGGTTAAGATGACCCAGCTAGTTGGTCCCCGCTTTTGACCATAAAAGCATCAAGGAATGAACAGTTCAAAAAGCTGGGGTTCTGAACGCCCGGGGAATCGTCCTCATCGTCTACGAATGCAAATATCGTTTCAGGAGCAACCGCTACCCTCTAACGACACCTCAGAGACACGTTTATTTCTTAAGGAAAAAAAAAAAACACAGCAGGAACTTTCGTGCTTTCGTTTGGACTTTTGAGACCCAGTTTACCGAGTCTTGCTCAGCACCATTTTACAGGGCCGCTGGTTAAAGATGCCGTTTTGATTTCCATGGGCACATCAGTGAAACCTACCAGCCAGCCAAGCTCCCACGGCCGCTCCCCCATCCGCCCGGGGAACAAAGTAAAAGAGGACCCCCGCCCAGGAAGGAGTCGACATCCGTGGGTATTTCTAATTTACCGACAGAAAACTCTCCAGTTAAAAAACAGGCTAGCTGGTAATCTATTTAAAACCACGGCTGACATGATAAATGAAAGAGAATAAATGTATACAGAGAGTGAACCTCCGCGGGAGCACGGGGACCGGAGCGCTTCTGCTGACAGCGACTTTCCCGTCAGTGGCCTGTCTCTCTTGGAGGCAGCTGTCAATCACGGGCCAGCCCGCGCTCCCGGGAGAGTTCATTGTGCCCGCAGACAGTTGTGGAATAACTGCTCCTAGGCGTCGGAGCAGCAGATGGAGTGTATCTGTCAATCATTGTCACTAATTATTAACTTCTGTCACTCAGAGCAAGGCAACATCTCGGCGCCCGATCCGCTGTGATTTGATCGGCCACGCCACCTCGGAGACAGAGCAGCCCTTCATTCCGGTCACACTCCCAGCGCTTTGCTGGGTCAGCCGGCGTGACTCAGTGTTCTCGCCCCCCTCCCCCGCCTCCCCCGCCTGCCTGGTGCACGTGGGGTGTGCACGGGCACGCCTGCTTGCGGAGGGCAGCAGCCGCGGCGAGGGGCCTCCTCTAGACGCCCAGGCCGGGGGGGGGGCGCTCCCGCTCATTAATTATTGAAGGAGGACGGTTTTATCTTGGCCGCTGGCAGAACCAGGGCCAAAGTGTAAAAGAAGACCAATTTGGAGGGTATTCTTCTCTTCACACCACCCTGGGACCAGCGATTATCAGCCAAGTTCACATTGATTATATTCCTCTGATCTTTTCTCAACCCTCTGATTTTGGAGCTGGAGATGTCAGCCTGAATAATTAATTAAGGCATCTGTAGCAGGCTTTGCAAACAGGAGTTGCAACCTAAGGGGAAATTTGCTACCCTGGGTTCAGAGAGCCTCTCCGTGACAAGACTGGGAAGGGGCCTTGGAGATCTTCAAATGCCACCCTCCCCCAGAGTGGGACATGACTTGCCCAGGGTCACACAGCTCACTGTACTGGCACCCCCAAGGAAACCTCTCACCTGTGTAAACACATGGAGCTCAGGATCTCCTGGGTACTGTGCCAGCTGCCCTCTGCCAGACCTTCTGGGAAGATGGACAAAAATCCCTTGGAGAAGCCGAACCACCCACTCATGCTCTGGAGTCAGACTGCTGTGTGATGCTGGAGAAGTCACTTAACCTCTCTGAGCCATGATTTCCTCATCTGCAAAACAAGGAGAGTTCTAGAACCTTCCTCAAAGGAGTGTTGCAAGAGTTAAATGAGAATATTCCAGGTTTAAGTACCCAGCACAGTGCCTGCCCAGCACGTTTGAAGCTCTCAATAAGTAAGAGCAACGATCGTTCACACCAGATCAGTGCAGGGGCTGGTCTAATCTCAAAAAGTAAAAATTGGATTTTAAGATCCATTGGGAAATGCTCATCAATTATTATTTTTTTAAGCACAAGTGACTGTATTGACGTTAGCCAAGCTCCAAGTCTAACAAACCTAGTTGTAGCTCCCATAACTAGGTCCTTAGGGGCCCGCTTTGGTGGATTGACAAGGATTTGTGGTAAGCATATCAATCGTTTATGTGTAAACAGTAATGCGCACTTGGCTGGGTCTCTTCAAAATCAGTTGTCCTCTTAGGTAACTAAAGCACTCCCCCTCACTCGGTTGCCATTCCTATTTGCTTTTCTTGATGGAAGGGGCTCTGGGGAGTTCTAGCCCAACCCTGATTAGAAAACAAACCAAATTCCAAATTCGAAAATCACAAAATGTGACTGCATTTGCAAAAGCACCCTACTGTTTCCAGCACCTGCCGGGGATGCTCCAGGCCACCGGAGATGAAAAGCTGGTACTTTTCCCAACCTCCGAGGATCCCACCAGACCCCCTGCTCCAGTTATGATGATGGTGTAACAAATTATCCCAAAACCAGGTGACATAAAGCATTCATTTCTGATGCTCTTGGGTTCTGCGGGTCAGGAATTCAGACGGGGCACAGCAGGGGTGGCTTGTCTCTGCCAAGGGGTGTCATGATCCTCGGCCCCAGCGATGTGCTGAACCAGTGGGGCTCCTCAGACATCTCTCTCTTTCTCCATCTAGCCCCTTCCCATGATCTCTCCAGCACATCAGCTCCAAGGTAGTCAGTTTGCTTCCGTGGCAGCCCAAGTTCCCAACAGGCTGGAGAGGAGAGGGAGGGGAGGAGAGGGGAAGAGGAGGCAGGGGAAGGGAGGAGGAAGAGACACCACCTATCACCTTTTTTTTTTTAAGATTTTAGTTATTTATGTGGGAGAGAGAAAGTGAGAGAGAGCATGAGCCAAGGGGGTTGGTGGGGAGAGGCAGAGGGAGAAGCAGACTCCCCACTGAGTAGGAAGCCCAACGCAGGACTCGATCCCAGGACCCATAAGATCATGACCTGAGTCGAAGGCAGACACTTAACCAACTGAGCCACCCAGGCGCCCCTCACCGATCACCTTCTATGACCTAATCTCCAAAGTCACGCCGCCTCACTTCCTCTACACTCTCTGTCGGTCAAGACAATTACAGAGCTCGGGCCAATCTCAAGAAGAAAATCAACCTCACACTGTAAGAAGAGCGTGAGTCGGATGCATATTGGTGTGGCCATCTTTGGAAATGACAATCTGCCACACCTTCTGTGAGCACTGTCCTGGGAGGCTGGAAGCCAGACACACCATGGTCAGGGAAGGTTCATGGCACCAGCTCTGGAAAAGGGTGAAAAGGCTGGGGTCTCCGCTGAAGGTCCCACAGAGGACAGACCCTCTGAAACCCTGAGTGGGAAGAAGTCCTGAGGGCGCTCCCTGGACATCACGCTCAGGCTCCACACATGGTAGATTCCATCACAGCAGGTGCCTTTGCCTAGTCTTTACCCTGCCGATTCCTGGAGATGAGGGATACCCTCCAATTCCTGGAATACGCCAGCTCCTCCTGCCTCAGGGCTTTGGTATGTCCCGTTCCCCTGCTAGGAATCCTCAGGGCCAACTGGATGAAACGAATCACAGCATCATACCATGGTCACCCGGCAAGAGCCCCACTTTGCCCCAGCCTGTGGCTGCCGGCAGCCTTGCTCAAGGAGAACTCAGGCTTATCTGTTCTTTTCTCTACAGGCTCTATATGGGTTCCTCCCTGCTCTCAGCCAATAAACAGTAAGCCTTGCTGTCTAAACAACATCAAATTCTGTGGAGGTCCCAGTTTTATGCCCCGAGTATGTTCAAGCCCTCCTGCTCAGGTAACCAGACCCGGGCCTTCATGCAGACACTGTCCAATAGAACTTTCTGTGATGATGGAAACGTTCGGTGCTATCCAATTCAATAGCCATTAGCCACACGTGGTAATGAGCACTTGAAATGTGGCCAGTGCAACGAAGGCGCTCAATTTTCATTATAGCTCTGTTTGAGTAAATGGAACTTAAATTTAAATAGCCACATGTGGCTAGTTGCTGCCCTATCGGACAGCACAGATCGCCATTCTCAGGCCTTAGAGCAGGTCTAAGTCCTAAAGCAGAGAAGAGATTCAAGGCTCAAGGACAACCTTACCGAAGACAGGCTCACCTCTGTGCCTCCAGCCCCCGCAGGTCCTGACTAGCTCGGACATCATTTAAAGAAGGGGAAGAGAAATGACAAAAGGTGAGTTCAGAAGCCTTCTCTACTGATTGCTCCATTCAATGCAGCCTTTTTCTGAAAATTATATTCAGACTGCTTGTCTCACTAAATATTAGAAGGTCAGGGGGCTGGAACTCAGCATCGGAAAACCAACAGGCTCCTGCCCCGAGCACCCTCTCCAGCATCCCGGCACCTGCACGGAAAACAGAAAACATCCCGGGCCAGGTTTCTGTCCTTTAATTCTGAGAGACCAGACTGTCAGAGCCGCCCCGCAGGTGGTGAGAGGGGGTGCAGAATGTGTTCTCAGAATGTCCAAGAACACCAGGGCGGGCCATCGGCTTCATCTGGGGCTGACAGGGATTTCGAGCAGAACTAATGGCTCAGTTGTGGACCTCATTAACCAGGTGGGATTTTACCCTTTCCTTACTGTGATTGTGGGGTGGTTTTTTAGTCCCTCTACTATTGAGTGGAAGGAATGTTGTAACAATGTTAGCTTATTTGCCATTTCCAAGAGGGGGGAAAATCAATTAAAAAAGAGTCAGGGAGAGGGTAAAAAATGAATTTCTTCATCATTTGTGCTGGTCACTTAGGACAGGATTTTCCCCTGCGGGGATACCACACAGAGTAACAGTACTTCTGGGGCGTGTAATAAAGAAAAAGTTCTCTCTCCGTGGTGATTAACGTTGCCATCTCCCACTCTTTCCTGCAGAAGCTGCTTGGAACTCTTCCGTTCAGTCTCCAGCTTGATGTAACCCTCCTGGACTTCCCAACCCACTCAGTTTCGGGGTGCTCAGCAGAGCACGTCCTATGCTGAGGAACCAGCCGTGGCAGGCTCCCCGTGGACAAGTGCACACCCTTTACAAAACACAAGTGCATTTTGTCCCTCTGGCAGACCTTTCTGGGGAAAACCTGGTTGTCATTCCCTCTGATGAATCTCTTCCTAGAAAACAGGCAATGAACTCCCCGACACCGAGCCTCCTCACCCCTCCACCCGTACTTAGCCAGAAGCTTCTAGCACTGCAAGTCTCTATGTGCTCTCATAACCTCTGACAACTCCGATCGCTAACCATATTTCCGTTGGAGAAACTTTTATAAAATATTACAATCAATTCAATTGCATTAACACATTTGAACCTCTAAGTTCAACACAGTGGAAAACACAATACTTCTCTATTACATCAAGTGTCTGGTCAGATATATATCACACGAAACTGAAACCAGAGACACTGGGGGACCCTGTTTATCCCAACTTAGCAAGAGGAATTATCTGACAGTTGGAAATGAAAAACTACTAATAAACATTACAGTTTATTGAAAAGTTTAAACAATAAGATTAAGGGAACTTCTGCAATATTAAGAAATGTATATTATCCTACTTTACCTTGCTTGGGGAATTCCTCAAGGATTTATTATTCTGTTACACCACCAAAAAGCCTGTGTTATGTTAAGGGATTCTGCCTTCCTGCCTGCATTCCGCATGAATCTAAAATTAAGAGGCAATCTTTCTTTAGCACATTGTACTTCCCTAAATTAGGTTTGGTTTCCAGAGCAGAATTTGGAAGTCAGTGGTTTTTTTTTTTTCCTCCGGGTACCATTGGCCCCTAATAATAAATGCTCTAGAGAAAAGAGTCCCCTTTTCTCTAGTGCTTTTGTTGTTGGCACTGAAATGCATGCATGTAAGACCGCTGAGGAGGCTGGGATGGGAAGCTAACCTCTGGGGCCCAGGGCCTAAGGTACAAAGAGATGGAGAGGAGGCCCAGGCTGCTGCAGGGAGGGGACAGGCCTTTGGCCAGCCGGAACAAAGAGGCCCTTGGGCGTTTCGGGCTTTCAGAAAGCAGCCCCTAAGACCTCACAGATCATGGGTTGAATGGCCTTGACCCATAACAAAGTCCTGCTTCCTGGCCTGCCTTGTTCCCTGCCTTCACAGCTCGTCTCTCCGTGGCTCTCCACTTGGCCCCCAACAGCAGACCAAGTCTCTCTGCAGGCATGCGGGATCTCAGGAGAAGCAAGCTCCAGCTGGGAAAAGATGGCCAGGCATCTAACAGCCTCTTGAGGGTCAAAATCCTCCACTGTAAATAGGGGTGTGAGAAAGTAACAGAAGCAGTCCCAGCCTGGGGTGTCCATATGCATATACACACATAGGGACTTCTCAAGCCTTCCCAGGGTGTGACTCGAGTTCCCAGACTCACACACCTGTGGTCCAGATTCTGCTCCCCTTGATGTCTCTGTTCTGCCCCACATCTCCCCAGGTGCAAAACTCAGCCCCTTGACCAGCGTCCCCCGGAAATCGAGGCACCCCGAGCCCTTGATGAGTTCCAGTAGAATTTATGAGGATTTGGGAGTGACGCAGGGAGCGGGGAGAGGGCAGAGAGAGGAGCTGCATCAGGCGACACAGGGAATGCCACCACCCTGTCCATGAGGCCCCAGCTTACGGCCGGTAAGCATCCCAGCTGATCCATCTCACAGCTGGTAAGCAGCGATGAGCGCGCCACCGCCCAGCGACACCTCGTCTACCAGGCACCCGTGTCTGAGTTGTTTCTGCACCCCAGTCATCCACGCTCTCAGCCTCCTGGGGGAACAACTGCGGGGATTGGGCTGATGGTCCAGCCAGATCTCCCTCCCATGCCGCTCATGGGATACAGCCCGCGGCTAGGACTGGAAGCTTTCTCTCCTCCACATTGCTAATTAGCACCTGCGGAAGGTGGTGCTAATCCTGCGGGTGCTCATGCCAGCCCAGCGTAAACAACAGGGTGTCTAGATCCAGAGGGAGAGGGTCCATGGGGCAGGCCGGGAGGAGGAGATGTGCACTGCTGTCTCCACCACACCTGACTCCTTGGTTAGCCTCTAGAAATCCTTGTGCTTCCAAGTTCGGTTTACCCCCACTGCAGAATGGGCAACATGCTCGGTCCATACTGGCTCTGGTTAGATTTTCACTGGTGCTGGCATCTTTTTTAATCTGAAACTCCAACCAAAACTACTCTTGTCACCGAACCGCTTTCTCTCACCAACCTGCCGCTGTGGCTCCTCGATCCTCACCCCTCCCTTGCGATCTAATTAACGACAGGCAGGTAGGTCTCTTAAACGTCCCCCTCAGGTGGAGGTGTGAGGGCGGAGCTTGGCTCCTTCAGGTTAGCTCATTTAGGACGCACTTTCATCCACCATGTTCATGTAGGTTGGAAATGTCCCCAAATGCATTTTAATCTCCATCTGCCATTATAGGGAAATTTTCCCAAATTTTTTTATTATTACATCTTGTATTTGTAGAATATAATGTTTAACCATCAAACCTCAAGACAGGCTTGTACGTCAAGCTCCAAATCTTTCCTCTCTTGGAAACTTCTGCATCATGAATCGTTAGCTGAACACCCAAAAACGTAATGGTTTGCGCTGGTCTTCAACCATGTTCTCTTTCTTCCCAGCGCAATGGAATTAACACTCACACCTCACTTTCCTCGGGCCCCGGGGAAGCCACCAGGCAGCTGCATTTCTAGTCCATGGAAGGTCATTTTGCCAAAGTGGACATTCCAATGACGCCCGCGTATCTGACTTAGAAAATGTGGGGAAAGTAGCCAACGAGGCCGACTGTAACAAACCTCCCCCGCGCACGCAGAGCCCACTCACGGTGACATCTGTAGCCACAGCCGTCCCAGGTCATCTCAAGGTGGAAACCTCTAAACCCAGCACACCCACTCTGTGGGAAGGATGGGGTGAACTGCAAGGAGGAGCAGATGCTAAAAACAACAGTGCCCTTCCGACTGAATGTTAGGAAAATCATGCCAGCCTCACAGAATCTCTGGCCACGTTAGCCCCATTATCCCATTTGTTCTTCACGTCCTCTGTGAAGCAGGTATTATTGTACCCATTTCATAGATGGGAAAGCTGAAGCACGGAGAAGCACTTTTCGCCAGAGATCACGCTATTGGGAAGCTGGAGAAGTAGGAACAAGTACTCAGGTCTGTCCACCTTTAAAGATCTTCCTACTAGTTACTCATAGGCCCCCACCTCCCTCCCCATGCCCACCCCCATCCTCCAGTGTCCGAATCCCTCCTGCAGCACTCGCGTCTAGCCGCCATCCTGCCTCTGCTCAAACACCTGCTGGGATAGAGGGCTCGTGCCCTTCCAAAGCACCCTCTGTCCCCCATCATCACCCCCACGCTTTCTTGCTTCTCCAGTGGGGAGAGCCAGGAAGCCATCCACCCTCACACCTACCATGAGGTAGGATGATAAGAGGAAAGTCTTAAAACCTGGTTTTTAAAAAACTTAACAAGAACCATTCAATACGGGGTGGGGGGGACAGAAAATACAGCAACGCCCAGGAACCTAGCCTGCTCCAAAGCGCTCATCAACTTCCCTTCTTCAAGGAAAACAGGACCAGGGCAAGGAAATGGGTGACAGAGAAGACATCACGCCTGGTACCCAACCTCTGTGGGTCTGAGTGAGTCTGGCTGGACCCATCCGGAAGATGGCTAAACTTCCAGGGAAACTTGGGTTGGCTTTTTTCACATCCTCATCCTGCATCTAGGGGAAAAAAAGAAAAAGCTGCTCCCAAGGAAAGGACACAGATTCTGTGGATTGGTGGAGAACTGCAGCAGTGTGACTGGTTCGGCCTGACTCAGGGTCAGAACCAGCTTTGCCACGTCTCCCACAGGCTGACGGGGTACCAGGCTCTGCGCTGTGATCATCTCCCAGCACTGCATCTCCTAACTCCCCTGGGTGGTAGCTACTATCATCCCCGTTTGTCGACGAGGATTTGAAAACCGTCTTTGTCTCTTTGCTCTGAGCCAGGCGTTTGCCTCATGGAGCCCCGGTTGTCCCAGGCTGCTAGAAAGGGGCAGAGCTAGGATTTGACCCCACTAGGTTTCAGAGCCTGTGCTCTTAACGACTAGCTACGCTGCCTCAGTATATTATGGTGCTTCTACAGCAACAGGTAGTGTGTCTGCCAGTAAATTTTATTTATTTTATTTATTTTTTAATGCCAAAATCAACCAACCCACAAACATAAAATCATATAGAAACCACAAGCCCAAAATCACTGGGTTTAGCACAGGTTGCTAAAAAGCTTCTCAATCCACTTTCAAAGCCACTATAACACTAAAACCTTACACAGGAAAAACCCAAAACGAAGACGTTTTGCCTAACTTATGAATAGTGAATAACAATCTAAATATATTATTAGTGACCAGAATGCTGCCACATGTTGGGCTAACGTAACATGGCTAAATGGAGTTCATCCCAGGAATGCAAGGCTGGTTCAATTTTAGCAAGTCTGTTACTAGAATTCGCTATAATAACAAACCAAAAAAATAAGCATCATCTTATAGATGCTGGAAAAGAATTTATACATTTCAACATTCATTACAGATTTTATTTCATTTTTTTTAATTTTATTGATTTATTTGAGAGAGAGAGAGAGAGAGTGAGAGAAGGCATGAGTGGGGGGCGGGGAGAGGGAGAAGCAGGCTCCCTGCTGAGCAGGGAGCCTGATGCAGGGCTGGATCCCAGGACCTGGAATCATGACCTGAGCCGAAGGCAGACGCTTAACCAACTGAGCCACCCAAGTGTCCCCAGATTTTAAAAACAGAAAAAAAACTCTAGGAATAGATGGGCATTTCATTAACAGAATTTATACACTTTAGGCATCATAACAAAATCCAGACAACACTGAGCGTTGACAGGGATGCAGATGAACCAGAATTCTCGTGCATTTTTCGTAGACATGCAAAACACTTTGAGGAAAGGTCTGGTACTTTCTTATAAAACTAAATATATACCAACCCTACAACCCCGCAATTCTACTCCTACATATTTTCCCAAGAGAAATGAAAAACAAATGTCTCCAACAAGACCTGTGCATACATGTTCATAACACCATTCTTCATACTAGCCCCAAACCGGAAAGGATCCAACAAGATAATGGTTAAACAAATGGTGGTGTATTCCCGTAATGCGTGTCTGAGTCTGCTCAGGCTGCCATAACAAAATCCCATAGACTGGGCAGCTTGAAGAACTGGAATTTACTTCCTGACAGATCTAGAAGCTGCACATCCGAGAAGAAAGTGCCGGCACGGTCGGGTTCTGGTGAGGGCTCTGTCGTTGGATTGCAGATGGCCGTCTTCTGGCTACATCCTCGCACAGAGGAGAGACAGCAAGCTCTCTGGTGGCTCTTCTCATAAGAGCACTGACCCCATCAGACCAGGACTCCACCCTGATGACCTCCCATCACCCTAACTGCCTCCCAAAGGCCTTATTTCCAAATACTGTCACATTGGGAGTGTGGGCTTCAACATATGAATTTGGCAGGGAGACACATTCAGTCCATATCGATGAAACGATACTCAGCCATAAAGAGCAACTGCGGATACCTGCACTCTGGACTCTGGATGAATCGCAGAACGTGCAGCTTTGTGAAGGAATCCTTACTTAAGAGTACAAGTCCTTTAATACGAAGCTCTAGAACTGGTCAAGCTCACTTACGGTAGAAAAGAACTCAGAACTGTGGTTGCCCGAGGTGGGGGGAGAGGGACTGACCTGGGAAAGAGAACAGAACTTTCTGGAATGATAGCAATATTCTATGTCCTGATAGGAGTTTTGTTTACACAAGTGTACGAATTTGTCAAAACTCATAGAATGGAATACTTAAGATTTGTTCATTAAATTGTATGTGAATTTTACCTAAAAAAAAAAGAAGAAGGAGAAGCATAAGCAAACATTGAACTCTGGTTAATGACATGCATGCTAAAATTTTTGGAGGTAAAGTGTACTGCTGTCTTCAACTTACTTTGAAATGCATCAAAAAAAAATAAGATGGATGATGGTTGAATGCAGGGAAGGGCAGATAGATAGATACACAATAAAACAAGTATAGTAAAATGTTACTTGTAACAACCTGGCACTGGGAACATGAATGCTTCCTGTACAAGTCTTTCAACTTTCCTGTGTTTGAATTTTTTCATAATAAAATGTTAGAGGAAAGAGCCAGCTTCATACTTAACAGTAAAATAGAAGCCCTACCATTAAAGTCAGAAATAAGTCAAGGATGCCTTCTATCACCGATATTGTTTAATTTCTTTCAAGAGCCAGCAAGGTGGCAAACTCAAATGCCTTCAGGGGTCAGGCAGGTGATTTTGAAAAGTGAAGGTAATTAGGATTTAAACAACAGGGACTGGTTAAACTTTAGAGTCCTGACCTATCCGAGGGCAGAGGCTCATGGGCTCCAATGTATTTTCTGCAGCGCGAATACCAGCCCAGTATTGTCTGACCACCTAAAAGTGAAGCTGGAATTCCAGCTTTAATATATGGGCAAAAACTCTTGATTTCTTTAAAGATGGTTGAATTGTTTTACAAATACAGAAAATACACCTGGTCCTATAGCAGCTAGTTTTTAACCTCCATACTAGTAAATAGATAAGAAGAAAAAGAAAAAAAAGGAAAGGCAAACCGGAAAGAGTCAGGTGAATATCTATTCAAAAATCTAAGAGCTTCATGGGGCGCCTGGGTGGCACAGCGGTTAAGCGTCTGCCTTCGGCTCAGGGCGTGATCCTGGCGTTGTGGGATCGAGCCCCACGTCAGGCTCCTCCGCTGGGAGCCTGCTTCTTCCTCTCCCACTCCCCCTGCTTGTGTTCCCTCTCTCGCTGGCTGTCTCTCTCTGTCAAATAAATAAATAAAATCTTTAAAAAAAAAAAAAATCTAAGAGCTTCAGTAATATGACTGATTACAGATGTAATACATAAAAATTGATAGCTTTCCTATCCATAAATCACAAGCTATTAGAAAATATACAGGAAGAGGAAAAATCCCATTTGCAACAGCAAAAAAGGGAAACGAACATAAAAAGAAATGTGGAGGATCTATGGGTAAAACTTTAAAACTCCAGGTGCCTGGGTGGCTCAGTCCATTAAGCGTCCGACTTTTGATTTCAGCTCAGGGCTTGATCTCAGGGTCGTGGGGTCAAGCCCCTCACTGGGCTCTGTGCTCAGTGGGGAGTCTGTTTGAGATTCTCTCTCTTCCTCTCCCCCTGCCTCTCCCCCCACTCACTCACACTCACTCTCTATCTCTCAAATAAATAAACAAATATTTTTAAAATAAAATGTTTTAACTCTATGGAGGGCGTATCAGAAAATACAGGCTAGGGCACCTGGCTGGCTCAGTCAGTGGAGCATGCGACTCTTGATCTCAGGGTAGTGAGTTCGAGTCCCACCTTGGGCATAGAGATTGAAAGGGAGGGAGGGAGGGAAGGAAGGAAGGGAGGAAGGAAGGAGGAGAGGAAGGAAGGAAGGGAGGGAGGGAGGAAGGGAGGAAGAGAAAGAGGGAGGAAAGGAAGGGAAGGGAGAGAAAGAAAGAAAGAAAGAAAGAAAGAAAGAAAGAAAGAAAGAAAGAAAGAAAGAAAGAAAGAAAGGGCTAAATACTGTTGCCGAAACAACCAGCACCCAAATCTCAGTGGCTTAACACAACACCAGCTGACTGTTCTCACCTGAAGTCAGCTGTGTATGTGGGTAAGTGTTGCAGACAGCTGCCGTCCACGTGTGGCACCAACAGTGTCGCCTTCATCCTGCGATACCTCATGTTTCCGTGATCACCAACAGAGAACCACGCTTGGGTTTGTCACTGCCTCGGCCCCAAAGTGTCACAGGTCACGTTTGCTCATATTTCACCAGCCAGAACCAGGCACGTAGCCCTGCCGTGTGCAAGAAGCTGCAAGATGTAGGGGAACGAGTCAAATACCTGGTGAGCATTTCCTGCGTCTGCCCCAGAGTAAATGAATGTCGTAATGTGATCTTGATTTAAAAGACTCACAAAAGATACCAGTTCTCCCTATGTTACGCTATAAATGTAATATAATCCCAATTAAAGCACCGACAGGAGGGGCGCCTGGCTGACTCAGTTGGTAAAGCATGCGACGCTCGATCTCAGGGTTGTGAGTTCAAGTGTGGAGGTGACTTTAAATAAATAAATAACCAACAGGATATTTCTTGGAATAAGACAAGTATACCTTAAGTTTATGTATAAAAAGAAACATGTAAGTGTAGCCAGAAAAGTTCTGGCAAAAAAAAGAAAATAATGGGCATGGGGACTAGCCCTACCACAGATGAACACATATTACAAAGCATCAGTAATTAAAACAATTTGGTACTGAAACACAGACAAACCAAATGAATGGAAAGAATAGAGGGTCTAGAAATAGACATAAACACGTATCAGAATTCGGTGTATAATAAAGCTGGCATTTCAAAACAATAAGGAAATTTTTTAATTATTTTATAAATCGTGTTGGGACAACTGGCAAGGCATTTTGAGGGGAAAAGTCAAATCCTGACCTCGCTTCTTATACTAAAACATATTCTGGATAGATAAGAGATCTAAATATTACATAAAACTATAAAAATACAAAAGAAAACACGAAAAAATTCTGAAATTTTGAAAAGTATTTTAAGATCTAAGTAAGATACACATCGCATGAAATATTTTAAAACCAACAAATACAAGTACGCAAAAATTTGAAAATGTCCTCCAGACAAAATAAAAACAAAACCAAAAGAAAACGGCAGTCTGAGAGAAGACTAATTGCCACATTACGTAAGAACTTTCAGAAATCGAGAAAACGTCCAACAACCCAATAGAAAATGGTGGCAGATTAAAAAAAAGGGATACAATCACTTTTAAACACTTGAAAAGATGTTCTGCTTCAGTCATCATTAAATAATGCAAAGGATTATTATTTTTCATCCATCAGATCAGCAAAGAAAAATTTTAAGGTAATAAAACCTCGTGTGGGTAAAGAAGGGAGAGGCCAGCGTGCTCAGGGGCTGTCAACAGGAGTATAAATTCATGCAAGTTCTTTGAAGGAAAGATGCAGTAAGTTTCAAATTTTCAACCTACATGTCCTCTGAGCCAGGGATTTTACCTTTAAGAATGTTTCCTACAGATATCCTCACATGCATGTGCGGAAAGCACGCCCGAGAATATTCGTTGTGGCTTTATGCAACCGCCAAAAAAAAAAAGAAAAAAAAAAAACCTAAACATTCACCAGTAGACTAGTTAAACACCTAAGTATAGTGAATGTTGTAGAAAGAGACAGTGAAAAATGCAGGTACCCAAGGTGGGAGAGGAACACCCACAGGGGAGACAGGGACTGGAATCGATTTCTCAATCGCTTTCTACTATTTTGATTTTTGAATTCTTTGAATTTATTATCTATTCCAAAAACAAAACTGAATTTTAAAACAAGAAAAGGAATGAGCTCGATCTATACATGCCAATACAGACTGATCTGCAAATATAATGTTAACTGGACAAAGCAAGGTGCAGAAGCCTATGTAGTATGCTACCGTTTGTGTGAGAAAGCATAGGCACTGAAAAGGTCTAGGAAGATACACTAAAAAAAAAAAAAAAAATGCTGACCAGGGGCACCTGGGTGGCTCAGCTGTTAAGCGTCTGCCTTCGGCTCAGGTCATGATCCCAGGGTCAGCGGATGGAGGCCCGCATCGGGCTCCCTGCTCGGCGGGAAGCCTGCTTCTCCCTCTCACACTCCCCCTTGCTTGTGTTCCCTCTCTCGCTGTCTCTCTTTGTCAAATAAATAAATAAAAACTTAAATTAAAAAAAAAAAAAAAACTGCTGACCAGGGCTTCCTCCAAAAGGAAACTGGAAATCTGGAATGAGAGAACCACTTTTCACTTGTTTTTAACCAAGTAAATACAATCTCAATTTTTTAATCCCTAGATCAAAATAATTGGGCTAGAATCACCAGGAAGAAATCAGCAGAATCCCACAGAAACCCTGATGCAGAGTCTGTCTGTGGGAAAAGGAACCAGAGCCGGAAAAGCCCCCCCTACCAATATTCAGTGACCTGAATGATCCGTTCGGCTGGGCACTGAGTCTTGGGATAAGGGCAAGACTTCCAAGTCAGGTCCACCTGGGCTTAAATCCTGCCTTTGCTACTTCACCAGCTGTGTGGCCTCAGGCAAGTTCTTTGCCTCTCTGTGCCTGTTTCGTCATTCATTCAAAGGGAAGTATTACCCTTGCCCGCCTTGTGATGGTGAAATGACACGATCCGGGTAAGGTGCTAATGGAAAGGCCTGGCATGTAGCAGGCATTTAATTGGTAGCAACCGAAGAAAGGTTAACTTGACCACTGGCACCCTGCCACCCTGCAATAGTATCTAGCTTTCGGAAAGAATTAACTCGAGCTGTCCTGACAACGCCGCCCGCCGTAAGCTCTCCAGTCACATCCTTACATCCAAAACGGAGGTGAGAGACCAGAATGTTTATCAGGATTGCATTTAGGGGTGAGGGAAATAAACTATCGTCCCCTTTTGATGTTCTGGGGGTTTTCTCATCGACATGTAAGGAGTATTAAGAAGTCGGCCAGGCTACCCACCAGTCTGTAAAGGCCGATTCTCTCTGCAGAGGTCTGGGAGCCGGGGGTGGAGGGACGTCGCCGTTTTACTCTCTGCACCGCGGACTGTTGGAGCTTCTCTCCACTAGCATCGGGCGCCCTTGCTTTTCAAAGAAGCCAGTACTTTTTCTGTAGGAGACGCACGGGCAGGGGGAGCCCGGGGCGCGCAGCCCCGAGGACCCCGGCGGCCCTGGCGCCCCCTGCGCCCCCTGCTTCCGCTGCGCCCGCTGCGCCCCCTGCGCCCCCTGCGTCCGCTGCGCCCCCTGCGCCCCCTGCG